>NC_134410.1:60897805-61222805 GCF_038048845.1 Mixophyes fleayi | reverse complement strand
TTGTTTTTAGAAATAATTTTCCTTCATCTTCAAGATGTATACATTATAAAAACCATAAGATACTTTTTTAATAGATCTTGGCAATTGACTAGTATGTAGAAAAGAGGAGATGTAGGAGAATAATGCTATTCTGTAAACTGTATACAAAGCTTCCAAAGAGCACCCAGTAATGAACATCCGGGGGTAAATTTATCAAGCTGCGAGTTTCCAGTGGGTTTGAAATGTGAAGATGTTGTCTATAGCGGCCAGATTCTAGTTATTTTGTAGAATGTACTAAATGACAGCTAGAATCTAATGGGTTGCTATAGGCAACATCCCCAGCTTTCAAACCTGCCAGAAACTTGCAGATTAATAAATTTATCCCCTGGTGTGAGTGCCAGCATGCCTCTTCTCTGGTTGTGTTCTAATTCCCCTAATTTCTGACATAGCGAATATATATCTATATAATAAATGGAGATCTCCCACATCCATCACAGAATAAATTAACTTTGTTTCTGGGAAGATTTAATTGAATTGTGCAGTAAATTTTAGGTTCACTAATACATGTTGGATTTATGGTTATATAGTGTTCCTGCTCTCCTCTCCCAACCATTCTGAGATCTTTTATTTTACACTGCAATAGGTTTTCTATTTACTCCCTGCAAATACCATTAATGACCATTTTCCATCTTACTCTTTCAGCTCCTCTTTTCCACATGGTTAATTACACAGATTTAAGATCCAATACAGGTACAAATAGTATTATTTCCTAACAGAATTACATACATTTCTCCACAAGAGGGTGGTGGTGGTTTATGAAATGTAGGAATCCACACAATTTAATATCATATATTCAGTGGTCGAAGTGGAGGCATGGACAATGTAAGTGAATAGAAGCAGAAGTAAATGTGGCGGTATGACATATCAGTCCACTTCCACCACTGCATACATTTATAAGATTTTTTTCAAATGTATAGCAAGGGAGCAAACACTAGGATTCATTTAAAGTGCACCTATCACCTGCACACAGTTGAGCTTGTATTTGTGAGAATACCACAATACCATTACATTGTAAGCTCTTACAAGCAGGGTCTTAACTACCTCCTACTTGTCTACCTTATATGCCCTTTGTCATGTAATATCACACTGCTAAACAAATATGCACTAAAACCTAGCAATTTATTCCTCAGTAGTGTCAATTGTTCCCAGCGAATGACATTATTGTGGATATTGCATCAGCTTACAAATAAAAGACAGGTGGCACTTTAATAAAGGACTACGGGTCGGTAGAAATGACAATATAAGGAAAAAACAGGGGTTAGCTACACAAATGAAGATTCTATTAGGTTGAAGGGCAGCAAATAAGATGGATTCAACTTTGGAAAAACGTTTGGAGGGCTACATTCAAGTTTCTCCTACAGGGCAGTCAATATGGAAAACCGCCTAGTCAGCTTTTCTTAACAAAACCATAAGAGGTGGAAATAAGTATGTACAGAAATGTATTTATCTATATCCTACTGGCTGTAAAGTGGATGATGGCATCCAGCTGGCACTCAGACCCAATAAACAAAAACATGCATGACTGAAGATACTCTGCCTTATTATAAGGCAGTCTGGGACCACTGGGAATAATGTTCAGGCTTTAAAATGGATTGTAAACAATTCTTTCTGCCCTATTAATGCTCCGGTGACCCCCTGTATCATGCCTGCATCACGTCAGTTTCTCAGGGCCAAAGTAATAGGAAACCTGGAAGGCAGATGCAGTGTGGTTTATTTTTGCCTTTTTAAAATTGATTTTATTAAATAAAGGGGTGTTTAATGTAGCCTACATTTATTTCTGAGATAATTACAGGTGAATAGCAGAAAACCAATTCTAAAATAAAAAATGTTGGCGATTACTGTGCATTCGATGTGAACCAAACCATTAGTATGGTTTGGCCTTTCTTGCATACCATTTTCTTTCCTCAATCTGGAGATGAATTTCTTGGGCGGTATAACCCCCACTTTCTTCTTTTGTGTGGCAATACTGTTAAACAGATCTGCCAGACATGTGAGCAAGCTTTCCTTCTTCCGTGGCTGGACCTTGTATGCCAATACTTTTTCCCGAAACGGGCGACAAAAATAAAGTGCTTGTAGAACAGAGTTGCAGTAGCAAGTGTTGCCAAACTGGAAGTAGAAAGACAGAAAAACAGTTAGAAATAATAAAGAGATCTAAAAAGAATCAGATTAAAAAGTGATGCCAAAAATCAACTGGAAAGTAAAATAAAAAGCAAACTTGATGGAGCAAAAGTAAAAAAAAAAAAAACACTCTTTAGAGGACTGTTGGAAGCTCCTTCACGAGTGGTCAGTTTTTTTTAACTTGTGATGAAGGACACAAACAGAATAGAAGTGGATGCTGCTGTGCAGTTATCACACGTACTGGACATATTTAGCAAGAAAGGGCATATAACCAAGCTATGAGAGTGATGCTTCTGTATGGACATTTTTGGATAAACAAATTGGATACATTTTGCACAACTTAATACAAGAAAATCAAAACAGTAATAGAAAAAAAAAAAAAAAATCAAAGTTTTCATAATATTTCTAGATTAAGCAGCTTTTTTTTTTTCTTTTAAATATATTGGGGGAGAATTCAGTTGGTTGTGTTACTGCCGAAAGTAAGGCGACCTGCACTCTATTACAGTTGATACGGTAATTTTAGCCCGTATTTCTGCTTACAGCTCCGAGTAAAAAAATATAATAAAAAAATAATAAAAATCTGCATTAAAAATAAGCGTACTAACGGTAATAGAGCGCAGGCCATGTTACTTTTGGCAATAAGTGCCCCCCCATAGAGACCAATGTGCTAACGCTTGAGCATTATAATGTGGCCACCGTGCTGTTCTATATAGTTATTGTGATTAAGAAATAACATTAACAACCTGGAATAAACCTGTGGATTCCAAACCCTTAAACGTATGTTATGTATTATCTTCATGTAATACATGTCTGTAATAAGGGCTTGAGGGAACTAAATCTGAACACTGTATTCCGATTAAATCATTAGAGAAGATGTTTAACATGGCAACAGTAATGTGCATGGACCGGAAAGAAGCCATTGAGGTTATTTTTAGGTCTCCTATTTATAGCGCAGTGAGAACACTCCACATTTTCAGTCCTTAGAATTAAATTCAGTTGTACATTTTATACAACAGGATAATCTCACAAACCAAGTCAGCAACAATGTCATGCAATTATAGGACTGTAATAAGAGAGGAGAAACAGCCAGTACCAGATGAACACAGTAAAAAGACAAGGGGGGGATTGTTATATAACACATGATATAATCAGCATAGGAAACAAGGAAAAGAAACATTACCACTTACAGATTACATCACCACCACCTGTTCTACGGATTTCATGGTTCTGATCTCTAAATGGGCTTAAAGTCAAAAGCTGGGGTAACATGCTAAGCGTTTGCTGGTGACGTTTTCTGACAATGCTGCTTCCAGTTCATACTATTTGTTTTTTGTAAGTTGTTCCAAAAAAAAATAAATAAATAAATATTACAATATAAAATAAAAAATATAAATAAAAACTACTATGTATGTGTATCTATAACTATCTTCATTTGAAATCGGGATCAGACAGCTAGTACTGTCCACACTCTCTACATCATTGTTGACATGTTCTATGAAGATGATCCTGGAGCAGCGCCAGGGAGTCTAGTGGGTTAATCATATTTGTTCAGAGTGCACACATTTGTTTAATTTATCATCTGAAATAGGTCATACCTAGCAAGAATAATATTATTATTGTTGTATTGTAAATTGCCGCACAGCTACACAGCGCCGCAGAGTGTGTGGAAAGCATCGCACGTATAAAACAGGGAAACATAGAAGGTGCAGACATGAAAATAAGAGTGCTTACAATCTAATGGAGAAAGGCAGTTACTACTAAATCTTTATGCAGACATTTAAAAAAGGTAAATATACAATAAATTATAGCAATTGCCTTTGCCTTTTTGGACATGGATGGTGGCAGCAGCACAAAGTACCCACAGAGCTGGCACCTATGGTTGTAATACATGTTCATTGTTAGATTTCCGATACAGCATACATTTAAGACCAGAGTCATTAAGGAGAGCAAAGCCAAAAAAGGGAGTAACTTTGCTCCTGGACAAAACCATGTTGCATTGGAGGGGGGAGGTAAATTTAAAATGCGGGGACAGATTTATAGTTGGGGTAGGGCATGTCCTAGTTCAACTTTATATTCCAGTGTAAAAATAAAAATGTATCAAGTATTTGTGTGCTAGATGAAAAAGCAGACAGTATTTAACTTATGTACAAAATAAACTAAATTTGCACTCCTTGCATTGTAACATGGTTTGTCCACAATCAAATGTACTCCCTTTTGCCTTACTTTCCTTAATGACTCAGGCCCTTAGTGTGCAGGTGCCAGTTCTGCTTTAATGTTCTGCTAGCCTGAGCAGGAATCAGCAGTACCTGGCTTTTAGTGATCTGACTGATATTCCATGCTCACACCACTTTCCAAATCCCTACACTGGCTTTTTGTGTTATCTAGAATTCAACTTAAATTACTACTGGAAGCAGAACCACTTATGACCAGACTCTTCCACCGACTTTAAATCTTTAACACTCTCTAAAAAAAAACCAATATTTTTATTTGAACTTGCCCTATTCCCACCTATACTACCCACAGTAAAGTGCTCTCACAACGGTCACAATTTCCACTCCGAATCATGCGCTCTAGCAATTAGAATATAAGCAGGGCCCTCCCACCTTTTGTTTTCACGTCCGCATTTATTTTGTATACCCATATTTTACCCACTCTCCGGTAACTCTAGTGACACACGGGCACTTTAAGTGTCAGCATGTTTTAATATTAGAAACCTGGGACTTACAAACACTATTTTCCATCATGCAGCGGCCAGTGTTATTGTAGTGGTCCTAGCATACTAGCTCCAGTATACCACAAGCCCAGCGTGTACACCACCTGCTATGTGAAGGTAAATACAGAGCGTAATTACCGGGTTTCAGAGGGCTGAGATCCACGAACACTCACAGCACGTGTGTGTCGCAAGCCTAAAAGGAAACTATGCCAGTAAAACTTTAGTATTCAGGCTTGATACCCTGACACTTAAAAGAACTGGTGAGTTTTTGAGGTAAGTTACTAGGTTTTCCCGAATCTGTTGAAACCAATAAATATTTAATCATTACCTCGAAAGTTAATACTGAAGCGTGATAACTGATTGAGCTGTTACTGTATTACAGAGCTCCTGCTAAAAAGACAACTTTATAAACAGCCCATAGTTACTCCCTCAAAGCCTCACTTTAAGCTGTGTATTTATTTGTTGTGCATCACCATTTATGCAAGTAGCAGAAAAGCTATCGCACACTTATGTCATTGCACAATACAGGAGACAGCTAGTTGTTTAGAATCATTCTTACTCTTGTCCAGTAAGTCTTTTTAAGTATATGGACGCTCTTTTTTTTTTAAAAAAGGGCAATTTTGCCCTTAACAGACTTAGCAAAACCCCGCTGATCTATGTACGATACACCGACTTCAAATGACTGGTTGAATACTACTCAGATCAGGAGTTGCCCAATATGTAAACCAATGTGTCTCTCCTTCAGCTCTGAGACTACTGGGGGCAGCAACATTAGAGAACTAGTAGATGTTTCACTAACGTACTAGTGAAGGGAAGTGGTGGGAAAACCTTAAGTCCTCTAGTTATAGAAAACACATGCATAGGTAATTAAATATATGTTTATGTAACTGAAAGAATTCTTGATAACACCCTGTTCTATGCTCCAAAAAGCACAACACAAGTGCCAAGTACTACAATGCTGCAAGTTCTGTAGTATCCACCCTCTCTGCATTTGGATTTCATTTACCATTAGCCTAAAACCAAATATGACACTATACAATAAAAGTCAACATATTTTTCATAATATAAGACATCCCTTTTGTGTAACAATTCATAAGTTCTGACAAATCTGTATTTAAAAAAAAAAACAAATAAATGATGTAGCTGCCCTGTATGTGGCCAAATATGGTTGTTTGCAGATTTACCTCATTGTACCAATTGGTCAGCATCCAAGATAGGAGAGAGATTTAAAAGAAAGCAATAAAAGTGCAATATTACAATAAGACTGGAAGCATCAATATGGAGGCCACAGAGAAATACAGAACAATGCAGTGATGTAGCAGTGGGACAAGAACAGGAAATAATAAAAACTTACATTGACCAAACCAAAATAATGTTCATTTACAGGAAATTGCTCTGGGCCGATCTCTTTTTCCAATGTTGAGGCATTGGTGCCCTGTGGGAAATAAAAAGAGTTTATTAGGAAAAACCAAAACAAAAAAACAAAACATTAGTAATATTTAAATCTTTTAGCACAGAAAGATAAGACATTTCTACACTGGCTGTTATGGCGGAGAACTTACCACAAGATGACCAAATGACAAAAGCATATAAATTGTGGCAGGTGTGTTTTAATGTATATAGTGCAGTGGGTATTATAGTGGAGTTAGAGAGGAGAGTCACATGGACATGTCCAGCTGGACAGTTAGCAGGTGCAGTGTTTTATTGGCCAGTTAAGGGAAGTAGAAACCAATGGTTTGTCAGTTAAGCTTGTGCCACTGCTGTATTGACATGTAAATCACCTGTTGTCAATAAAATTAAGTGGCATCAACCTCTGAGGTTGGGTGAGTAATTGAAATATACCCACATATCCCCTAATCAGCTGCTGAGAAAACACCCAAGCACTGGCCAACCCTAACAATCTATGATCTGGACAGGCAATTTTCCCCTCATGTTCCCCTCAATCCAAATACACTGCCAGTCCAATATCAAGTCCAGCATTATGTTGTATCCAATATATCTGCTTTGTACCTCATACATTATTTCTTTATGAAGTGTACAAAACCGTTAACAATGGATTGAATCATCATAGACAAATTGAACAAAACATTAGAAAAATCTATGATTTTCTACAGAAACTCTCAAGTATATAATTTTAACCAAGAAAAATAGAAAGTAAGAGAAATAAAGGGAAATAATAGGTGAAGAAATAAGACCGCTCCAGTCGGACGAAGTCCGATGAGGAGAAGAAGAGAGGAAGGGAGGATTAGGTAGGGAGAGAAGGAGCAACCTCATTGTGTTCGTGATTATGATAGTGGTAAACATGAAACATTAAAGGTTGTGGAAATGGGAACTGAACTTGTCAAGGATGTTAGTTTCCCTTCATCTAGGAATGCAAGCCAGAGACACCAAGTGACATAATAATCTGCAAATTTATCTGCTGAAAAGAATGTTAAATTCATCCATCGATCTATAAAATTCTATTTTCTGGAACCACTCCTTGATGGACGGGGGAGTGGAGGACTTCCAATGGGTCGGTATAACTGCCGACCCAACCTACTAGTATGTTTTAGGAGTGTGGAAGAAAACCGGAGCCCCCAGAGGAACCCCACGCAAACATGTGGAGAACACACAAACGCCACAAAGATAAGGCCATGGTTGAGAATCGAACTCATGACCCCAGTGCTGTGGGGCAGAAGTGCTAACTACTAAGCCACCGTAATGAATTGACAGACCCGTGTTACCCATCTTCCCAGGCTCTGCTTTTTCAGTAAATTCATAATGCATCTTTCACCTAGCACCTACCTGAGCAAAACAACCACTTCTATGGGCAGTTTACAAACCTCCCAACGGAAGAGAAGCACTGACTTTTTGTGACCGGCTCCATTCTTCCCTCAGAATATACAATATGAAAATTGTTGTAATAAATGTGTTGTAGTCACTCTAAATACAACTTTTAATTATTAGATGTAGTTAAATCAAATATAGTTAAATATTTCACAGGCTCTTTCAATTAAATTTTGCTAAATTCCATTTATTTTGCCCAATATCACTATTTCACATTTGTAAAAATTAGGCCTATTAAATGCATTTAATTTTAACTATTGTCAAGTATAAATGCACTGTATTCAAGACTCCACGGGTAATTTCAGTAAGTAAGTGTCTGGTGTCCATCAGCATGTGTAATCAACACTGCACATTATCCTGTTCAAGACATGCTAACTTATAACCAGTGGTCAAAGTGGGTCAGTATAGGGGTAGCCTGTTACACCAACACTTCTCCCCACTGCGATCCAACTCACAACTTGGTGAGAAATTTTCAAACAAAGTTGACTCAAATGTAGATACCACAGTGGGTGAGCTATTTAAAATAGCCTCACTGCATGTTGGTCTGTAGAAACATGGCTGCAGCTTGTATAACGCAGTCAGTAATGGAGACACCCTATAAGGTAAAAGTTAATGCACCTGTAACGGATGTTCTGGAAAAATGTTAATAGTCTCAGATTTTCTGCATACTGAATGTTATTCTCAGTAAATGGTCTATGGGGAGAGGGGATTCAATTAACTGCAGGTTTTTTTATACCGCGCTGTCATTTTCACGCGGTTTTCACTCATTTTAGAGCGGGTTAACTTTACCCTATATTCAATTCAATTTTTAAAGTACCCATTTATTTATTTTTTTGCACAAAACGGTGCCATCGCCCACAAGTAAAAGATCCATTGAAAGCATAGGGATGAACGTGATGTCATCATCGCGTCCCAACTGAGTCGGGGAGGAGCTGCAATGAGAGGAGCTCACTGCCGACAGAAGAGAAAAAGACAGGTAAGTAGATTTTTGTTTATGCAGACAGGGGAGACAGCGTGCGTGTTTTAAAGGGGGGGGGGGCAGTGTGCAGGGGAGTCATGAATTGGCAGCTTGTGTGGGGGTGGGGGGGGGGGAGGGGGGTGTGATCTCTGCATTGTATGGTGTTCTTGAGGAGGCTCTCTGAAGAGCTTAATGATTGAGGGTTTGTAATATTTGCACATTTTCATAACAGGATCACAACTTTCCAGAAGATAGCTAAACAACAACAAGGCTGCAAGAACAAGCAAGAACAGGTAAGAACATCTGTCTAAATTTGTTTAAAGGAAAATTCAGGTGTATTTTCCAGCAATGACTGGGGATGGGAGGGAGAGGCGCTACAGGTGTATTAGCCTAGGGCGGCCAGAACCCTTAAATCAGGCCCTGCTCTTCTGGCAACAGATAAGCAATTGTTTGTATAGACTATGTAAAAATAATAATATTTTTTATTATTATTATTTTTTTAAATATATTTCTAGTAAGGGAAAACTTAAGTGTGTTTGTAAATATATCCACAGAGCATAACATTAAAGGCAAAAACTGTACAAAAAATAAATAAATAGAGGCAAAGCACTAGAATATAGGCAGATCAATATAACCAGCACAGAGGAGGCAAGAGGGGGAATAAGCTCTCCCTAAAATAGGAGGCAAGAAAAAAGGGGAAATAAAAGGGAGCAAGACAGCACTAGCAGAGCCTGTACCCAATAGAGTGAGCGTGGCAAACAGGATCAGAATCGTTTATTGAGAAAAGGAAGGCGGACATAGGCATGCTGGTGGTAACGAAAGTGGGGAATAGAGGACACGTGGGAAGAGGATCCTGCTTGTGAAATTTTAGAACCTAAAAAGGAGGGGCAGACGAAAGGGAGGTAACAGAGGTTGAGACAAGGGATGTACAGATGAGTTAAGAGGTAAGCTGATAGGCTTTATCGAAAAGTGGGTTTTAAGAGCCTGAATCTTTGAAGGGAGGTAGAGAGCCTAAATTGGTCAGAGGGAGCGAGTTCCAGTGGAGGAGAGCAGCACGGGAGAAGTCTTGGAGACAAGAGTGTGAGTAGAGGCAATGGTCAATGGCAGAACAAAGAGGGCACAACGGAGTGTGGAGGGCTAGGGGGATGAAGACGTAAGGGGGAGATTTTTGGATTACGGCTTTATAGGGGAGGGTAAGAAATTGGAACCAGACTTGATTGACAGAGAAAGGAAGCAGATGTAGAGCAGGGAGAAAGAAAAATTATGACAGGCAGCAGTGTTGAGGATGGATTGGAGTGGGGAGAGGCAGGAGAAAGGGAGACCAGTTAGAGAAGGTTGCAATAGTACAGACAAGAGATGACAAGCAACAAGAGTGGATTATGGTCTTAGTTGCCTCCAAGTGAGAAAGTGTCTAATCCTGGAAATATTCCAGAAGTGGAAACGGCAAGATTGGGAGAGGGATTGAATATGGGGAGTGAAGTAGAGGGGAAAGTCGAGGATAACTCCTAGACAATGAACTTGTTGGACAGAGGATAATGCAAAATTGTCAAAAGATAGATGAGAGGAGGTGAGCAAACTTGGGGATGGTGGGGAGTGAGAACACAATGAGATATGTTCAATTTAACGTAGTGCGGCATCCAAGAAGAGATTGCAGCTGAAGGAACAGGAGAGAAGGGGGAAGAGGTCAGGAGAGGATATGTAGATTTGGGCATCATCGACAGATCATCGACAGATAATACTGGAAACCGTAAGACTTAATTAGATCATCAAGGGAAAAAATGTAAAAGGGTGAAAAAAAGGGGACCAAGAACAGACCCCTCGTGACAAAGACAGGTAGTGTAAGAGAGAAGAGGTAGATATGGAGAATGAATTGTTTGAAAGGTATGAAATCAGCCAGACGAGAACAGTGTCACGTAGGCCAAAGGAGTGTAAAATTTGCAGGAGGAGAGGATGGTCCACTGTGTCAAAAGCAGCAGACCCAAAAGGATGGAAGGGACGAAAACTGGATTGAAGCTTGGCAATGAGGGAAAGGAAGGAAAGAAGGTTGTAGACAATCCGCTCAAGAAGCTTTAAAGCAAACTGAAAGAGAGAGATGGGGCGTAGCTGGATTGGGAGTTCAGGACAAGGATGGTTTTTGGAGGATGGAAGAGACAAGGGCATGCTTGAACTATGATGGGAAGGTGCCTGAATCAAAGGACAGGTTGAAGAGATGGGCAAGATGGCAACAGGCATTCATGGATAGGCAGCAAAGAATGCAGTAGGGGATATAGTCAAGGGGGCAGGTGAGGGGGAGAATGGACCACATGGGTGAGAAGGTGGCAGGGTGGTCAAGCGAGAGGGGAAGAGAGGTCAAAAGGAGCCAGATGGGAGGCAATATCCTGATGGATGGAGTAAAGTTTAGATATGAAATGGGAGGCAAAATCAAAAGCAAAGTGAGTGGGAGGAAGGAATTGAAAGTAGCAAAAAGACGACAGGGGTTGGAGGACTGAGACAAGAGGAGACAAGAGATTTGGGAAGAGACTTGAAATAAGATTGTTTGGAAAAAGGGTGTGTATATATACACACCGATCAGTCACAACATTAAAACCACTTGGCTATATTGTGTAGGTACCACTCGTGCCACCAAAACAGTTCTGACCCGTCGAGACATGGACTCTACAAGACCTCTGATGGTGTCCTGTGATATTTTCTACCAAGATAGTTAGCAGCAGATCCTTTAAGTCCTAGAAGTTGTGAAATTGGGCCTCCATGACTCAAAATTGTTTATCCAGCACATACCACAGATGCTTTATCCAATTGAGATCTGGGGAATTTGTAGGCAAAGTCAACACCTTGAACTCTTTGTCATGTTTCTCAAACCATTCCTTAACAATTTTTGTAGTGTGATTGGGCATATTATATGGCTGAAAGAGGCTACTGCCATCAGGGAATACAGTTGCCATGGATGGGTGTACTTGGTCTGCAACAATTTTTTGGAAGATGGTATGTGTCAAAGTAACATCCACATGAATTCCAGCACCCCATTACTTAGACCAAACACATTGCCTCCGCGGCTTGCCTTCTTCCCACAGTGCAACTTGGTGCTCTCTCTTCCCCAGGTAAACGAAGCACATGCACCCAGCTGTCCACATAATTTAAAAGAAAACGTGATTCATCAAACCAGGCCACCTTCTTCCATTGCTCCATGGTCCAGTTCTGGCGCTCACATGCCCATTGTGGACAGGGGTCATGGGCACTCTAAGGGCTAGATTTACTAAGCTGCGTGTTTGAAAAAGTGGGGATGTTGCCTATAGCAACCAATCACATTCTAGCTTTCATTTATTTAGTACCTTCTACAAAATAATTAGAATCTGATTGGTTGCTATAGGCAACATCCCCACTTTTTCAAACACGCAGCTTAGTAAATCTAGCCCTAAGTGTTCAGACACCTTTCTATCATAGCCAGCGTTAACTTTTTCAGCAAATTGTGCAACAGTAGCTCTTCTATAGAATTGGACCAGATTGACTAGCCTTCACTCCCCACGTGCAGCAAAGAACAGTGGGCACCCATGACCCTGTCTCCGGTTCACCGGTTGTCCTTCTTTGGATCACTTTTGGAGGTACTAACCACTGCATACTGGAAACATCCCACAAGTCCTGCCGTTCTGGAGATCCTGTCCTTGCACTTGCCCATTTTTCCTGTTTCCAACACATCAACCTTAAGAACGGACTATTCACTTGCTGCCTAATATATCCCACCCAATAACAGATGCCATTGTAACAAGGCGATCAATGTTATTCACTTCACTTGTCAGTGGTTTTAATGTTGTGGCTGATCCGTGTATATTATACAATACCCAGGATTTAAATCATATGTCCATAAAAACTTTATTAATAATGTTTTATTAATATATGTTATTGTGTAAACTTGCAGTATGGTATAATATTGTGAAGATTACCTACTCTATAAAATGGAGATAAAAAGATTTCACGAAACCTTCATTTGTGCTGTGCTTTTGTACTTTCATAAGTAACTCTTACTGTCCTCAGAGTGCCGGGAGAATAACTTATTGCTACTATCTGGCTAATAATATTTATTCAAAGACTAATGTCTGAAGTACATTTAACAGTAGCAAAAGAATACTACCAAAGTAAAAGAGCAACATATGTCCAATATTTATTATTTCCATATAAAGTATTGCTTCCCTTTTTTTCTTGTTACTGGAAAAAAACGACTGCAGAAAAGTAAGAAAGACAGTTAAAAAAAAAAATTAAAAAAATCACCAGTCCCAGCATGAAAGTGAATTAAGTTGACAATACATATAAATATGTTAATCATACATTTCTGTTTTACCAAGCAGTAGCATAGTATAGAACCCCATAGGCTTTTCCTATGTATAGGGATGTTGCAGTAGGTGTGCTTGTCTCTTAAGGTCTTATTATGCCTTTTAAAATAGTTATAAACAAAGATATATCGAGAAGACAGTTCACTGCAGCACATGTAAGATTTGTGCTTGTTATGTTAATATTGACCTTTGTGTCAGATCTATGTGTGAGAAGTATGACTTTTGTTATACAAGTTTCTCACATTCAGACCAACAGGCAAACACTGGTAAAATTCTCTCCTGTCAAAAAAAAAATGGGAAACTTGAATGATTGCTCAATCTATTTTCTAAAGGTATTGCTAAAGAACCCACCGTGTGATTATTGGTACAACGTGCCAGGAAACCCATAGAGAAAAGTAGAAGAAGAAGGGATTACTTAATGTGCGGGATAGACTAACATTATATACTGCATCTCTATATAGAGGCTATGCCATCACTCTTCTCAGCAAAGACAATAGGGGTATTCTATGAAATAGGAGTAATGGGAATATAAACTTATTATGTTGTGGCTTATCCTTCCTTGTACTCCATATTCTATAACATTATATCACCATATTGTCTGGCATTTCTAGTGGAATGGTTTAGTTAATACCACAATAATACATCACTTTTATAAAACACACAACATGTTTTAATTTTTTTACAACTGAATCTAACTTCCCATAAATGTCTTAGAACAATTTAATTTTTATTTTAAAGAACCCGTAAACAATCAAAAACAGATTTGGTCCCCCCTTCCCCAAACCACTCCCCACATCACAAAAAATATGGCAGTCAGTTCTCCATCTGTTTCTCTGGGTGTCACGGAGAAGCCCCTCAGGGCTATTATTGTTACATCACAACACAAGAAGACCGATCTTCAGCTAGACAGCCAAGCAAGAGAGTCAGGTAAGGCTGACCTGGATGGAAAGTCTGCCTCTCTTCCAGGCTTTGGACTGTTAGTAGCGATTGTAACAGCTACATTGCAGAACATCTAACCAGGTGCTATAGTGTTTAAAGACAGCTACATGCTAAACACATAGCTACTAGGTATAAATGCATCAGTAGATATCCTGCAGAGGACTCTGAAGATGGGATTATATAACACCTGGTGAAATATGCAGGTCATGAAGTACAATCCTTACCCTAGTAACCTACATAAAGACTATTTTTTAAAATGTAGAGCCCTAAAAAATCTGCAGTTTTAGTAAACCCAGAAAATAGGATGGTGGAACAGCAAATATCAAGTGTTATGGCATGTCATACAAAACAAGTGTCACACATATATATCTATCTTATGACTGTCCTAGTATAAATATAATCTTATAGTGCATTGCTACTTTGGTAGAGAATTGAGTACGGTTGGGTATTGAAGGAAACCATGATAATTCAGCAGGTATGTGTGAGGTTTATCCTACCACCTATACCCACACGTGTTTTTATTTTGCTAGTTAAGGGCACAAATCTATGACAGGCAAGCCAGCACCCCAAACACAGAGGCACAACAAAACCCAAAAAAATGGGAAAGCAACAAAAAATGGAAGTGAAAAAAAAAAAAAGGAAAATAAATGATGCCCTGTTCCCAGGGCTCCTGAAGGCCATCCATTAACCTGGTTAAGAAACCATTAGTATAATTTAACAGATTTGTTAAACAATGACCATCTTTTTGGCAGCAATTTTTAAGACCTGTCAGAGGTATTATAATATGCATAATATATGTAGAAATGACAGCGAGCAGATGTACAGCAGAGAACTCTAGACACAACATACTGTTCCATGGAGGTGTTTTTCCACATTAATAGTGTGATATTGCCCAGCTCTAGTAGTAAATGGAAAAGACTTCCACGAGTTCCTTATTAGCAGAGACTTGACCAATTTAGATCTATTGACGTGGCATAGCTTTGGAGAATGAGGTCTGTGAAAGCTAGATAGTTTAATCTAAATTATAAATATCATAAACATAGAAGCGTATGTAGAAGATTAGTTTCATTTTGCTGGGATGGACATTTTAGACCAATACCATGGATTACAGTCATACACAGTCTTTAATCCGATTACCTTAAAAGAACACCTCATGTCTGTAACTCCCAAATTATCATGGAAACCTTGAGGCATTACAGAATCCCCACCATGCTGGAACGGTGTTTCAGCCACGCAAAAACAGTATTGCTGAGAAGTACATTATGTCAGCATACAATGACTATTTGATCATAGGATCCTAAAAAGAGGTGGTAAAGCAGAAAGCATATTTTTTTTCGTATAGCACAAAAGCGCTCCTCAAAATGCTGCCTATTACGTGACCAAGACTCCAGCAGATCTTAATAATCAAAAATAAAAAAAACACCACATTTACTTTGGTGCTTTCCAATCGAATGTAAAATATAAAAATCTGTAAATATATAATTACTAAACAATGGTGCAAGTCTCCTCTGTGTCCACCAAAGGGTGTGACACATATGTTAGACAGCTACATGATCAACATTTATATGGTCGACACCATAATATAGACAGGCTTGGAAAGTTGACAATGTTATTGACAGTATTGTTAGGTAGACAATTGAAATGTAGTCAATATTATTAGGTCAGCAATTCGACGCCACTAACTCCAACCCTAATCCCTGAATATGGATTGTTCAAAGCACCACTATTTCCAGAGCGCCTGAATGTCCCCAGCACTTTGAGTGCTGGTGACAGAGCACATTGAGTGTAATCCAACCCCATATGCCCGGAGAGGCAGAACAGGTGTGTGTAAGCGAAAATCATTAACAGTAAGGCCGTGCACAGGTGTTTATTTAAAAAAAAATAAAAAAAAATCCTATTGTGCAAAAATATAAACAAACTTATCGAAGATCTGAGGCGGGAAGTTCCTCTGTGCCCTTCATGCATTGATTGCACATGACCCGCAACCATCCATATGAACTTAAGCTCAAACTAGGTTGATGGCTTGTCAGAGGCTCATGACACAGAAGGCCACCCCTTAATGAATCATATTGGGAATACTATATTAATGATATTACGAATCTGGGAAATTCTGTGCATGGTTTTTCCGGACACTCTGGCAGCAACAGGCATGCAAGCACAGGCATGCAAGCACTTTAAACACAACAAATGCCAGAATGCCCAATCAGTTAATGGCTGCTGAGTCTTGCTGGGACCTATAGCTCCAAACACATAAATAATTACAAACTTTTACTCATTACCCCAACCCACACCACTCTACTCTACAGATGGGCAGACAGAACCCCAGGGCTAATTGGTATATATCTGGTTTTCCCTGTGGAGATTGAACACTTATTGAATACAGCTCTGTGCAGACCAGGCTGAGGCAATAGCAAATTATGACAAAGCCCCCATGCTGATCAAGTTGACAATAACAACTCAACTGGATTATCTTTAATGTGATTGCATTGACAATCACATAGTATAGTATTTGGAGTCTTTTTTTTTTTTCTCTCAGAAACTGTTTATTGCAATTTCCAAGATTTTAGTTAAGAAAGGAAAAATATGAGAGTAAATAGCCATTCACTAAAAGATTGCAACAAATTGTGCTTGAGACAAGTTTCTTAGACAAACAAATATGCATGACAGTGAACAATGATATTACAGGGAACCAATCAACATGAGGGGCATGGAATGGGTTGCACTCATTTTACAATTTATTTATTTTTTAATTAAACTCACACATAACTGCAACCCAAATTTTATGTTTATATATGGACCTAAAGTTGTCAAATTTTAATTCATCACATGGTCATGCTATCACATGGCCACTTTCTGATCTGAAACCCAGACTATTCTTAGAGTAGATTTCATTGCACAATTGTTGGGCCTAGAGCAGAACATGTTCTATTTTAATTCTCAAATGGAAGCAACCAGACACTCCCTTTGTGGGATTTTGGCTCCCTCAAATTAAAAGGGCCATGCCCTTACATAAACCAAATATTTATAGAAGCAGTCTCCACAAGTTCTATAATATATGGGTATACATTTACAACACCCTGGCACTAGCCCTCCTCCATATATTTAGATAATAGGGTGCCATCTACCCATTTCTATAGAATTCCAAGATCTCCTGCCAGTATGTTTTGAAATACGTTTGTAAATTTGTTTTGATGTATCAAGGTCTAATTTGACAACACAGTATTATGGAGCAAAGTGGCGTTGTATTAAAATAACCAGACCCTTGCTATCATTATCTAACTTGCACTAAATAGATTAGTTAATAGCTGAGTGATTGTTGTTGAGTGCAAAATCTGCACCTAAATGCAATGTTAGTGAATGAGTCCCACAGATAGTAAATTAATTATAATAATATATATATATATATATATATATATATATATATATATATATATATATATATATATATATATATATATATATATATATATATATATATATAATGCACCCTTAATAAGTTTGTGTGTTAGCTTGAGAATATCTTCCACAGCTCTCAAGGTAAGGCTGCCAAATCTTGCATAGTTATTCAGTATTGAAATGTTATTTATTAGACCAAATAAGAACAATGCAACAAGTATTGAAGACAATTGTTTGACTGCTGGAAGGAAAGCTCTCCACAACACCACATGACGACAACACAACGAAACAACAAATCTTTTCTAAATAGCCTTTTTGGTCTATTTACCAAATAATTTGGCAATATATAAAAACTGGTGCACATCACAAATCGGACCCGCTAACTGCTAGTGTTTTAGAAATAAGAGCATATTTCCCAATTTGCTCTCATCATCATCATCATCATCATTTATTTATATAGCGCCAACATATTCCGTAGCGCTTTACAATTGGGGACAAACGTAATAAACTAATAAACAAACTGGGTAAAACAGACAAAGAGGTGAGAAGGCCCTGCTCGCAAGCTTACAATCTATGGGACAATGGGAGATTGACACATGAGGTTAAGTATACATTTTGCATCTTGGCCCAGCCAGACTGCAAAGGTAGGGTGACTCATAAGCTAAATGATCCTGTCACACAACAATGTTGGTCCGGGGGTAGTTGTCTTGTGTGAAATTGTGTAACAGGCTAAAGGTAGTGAGGTTAAGATGGTGGTTGAGGAATATTATAAGCTTGTCTGAATAGGTAGGTTTTCAGAGAACGCTTGAAAGTTTGTAGAACAGAGGAGAGTCTTATTGTGCGAGGGAGAGAGTTCCATAGAGTGGGTGCAGCCCGAAAAAAGTCCTGTAACCGGGAATGGGAGGATGTAATGAGGGTGGATGAGAGACGCAGATCTTTTGCAGAACGGAGTTGCCGAGTTGGGAGATATTTTGAGACAAGAGAGGAGATGTATGTTGGTGCAGCTTTGTTGATGGCCTTGTAGGTTAGTAAAAGTATTTTATATTGGATTCGGTAGAAGACAGGCAGCCAGTGTAGAGACATACAGAGTGATTCAACAGAGGAATAGCTATTTGCAAGGAAAATCAGTCTTGCCGAAGCATGCAAAATAGATTTTAGGGGTTTGAGTCTGTTTTTGGGAAGACCAGTAAGGAGGGAATTGCAATAGTCAATGCGGGAGATGATTAGTGCATGAATTAAGGTTTTAGCAGTGTCTTGTGTGAGATATGTGCGGATTCTGGAAATGTTCTTTAGATGTATGTAACATGATTTAGATATAGAGTCAATGTGGGGAACAAAGGATAGGCGTGAATCAAGGATTACACCTAGGCAGCGAGCTTGTGGGGTGGGATTTATGGTCATGTTATCAACAGAGATAGAAATGTCAGGTATGCTCTTGTTGGCGGGTGGGAATATTATTAACTCTGTTTTAGAAAGATTAAGTTTGAGTTGACGAGAGGACATCCAAGATGAAATGGCAGAAAGACAGTCAGTTACACGGGACAACACAGATGTCGAGATATCAGGAGAGGATAGATAGATTTGGGTATCATCCGCATAGAGATGATACTGAAAGCCAAAGGAACTTATTAGATTTCCAAGAGAAGCGGTATAGATAGAGAACAGCAGAGGACCTAGCACCGAGCCTTGTGGTACTCCAACTGATAGGGGAAGCCGAGCAGATGTGGCTCCAGAGAAATTAACAGTGAAAGAGCGATTAGAGAGGTAAGATGAGAACCAGGATAGAACTGTGTCTTGAAGACCTAGGGATTGCAGCGTTTGTATGAGAAGAGAGTGGTCAACGGTGTCAAATGCAGCCGAGAGATCCAGGAGAATTAGGAGAGAGTAATGGCGTTCAGTCTTAGCAGTGATCAGATCATTAACAACCTTGGTCAGCGCAGTCTCTGTGGAGTGTTGAGAACGAAAGCCAGACTGAAGAGGATCCAACAGGTTGTTTGCGGAAAGAAAGCGTGTGAGGCGAGTGTAGGCAAGTCTCTCTAGAAGCTTGGAGGGGCAAGGGAGCTGAGAGATGGGACGGTAATTTGAGAGAGAGTTTGGGTCGGAGTTTTGTTTTTTTAGAATAGGAGTAATCACTGCATGCTTGTATAGTGATGGAAAGATGCCAGTAGAGAGTGAGAGATTACAGATTTGAGTTAGAGGTGAAATGAGCACAGAAGACAGGGATCTACAAATTTGCGAGGGAATAGGATCAAGAGGACAGGAGGTAGAGTAGGAAGATAAGAAGAGCGTAGAAATTTCCTCTTCATTTGTGGGGTCAAATGAAGAAAGGGTGTCAGAGGGTAGTGGGAAGGAAATGAGCTGATGGCTTGTTGAGGAGGAGGATACCATTTCTAGTCTGATCTTATCAATCTTGTCCTTGAAGTAGGTAGCAAGATCCTGAGCACTGATAGTAGATGGAGGGTTCGGGGTGGGAGGATTGAGAAGATGATTAAATGTATTGAAAAGGCGTTTGGGGTTAGAAGCCTGAGCATAGATAAGAGATTGAAAGTATGTTTGTTTTGCAGTGTCCAGAGCATTTCGATAGGAGTGGTAGACAGAAGTATATGTGAAGAAGTCATTAGAGCTTCGAGATTTACGCCAGTGACGTTCTGCTTTACGGGACAGTTTTTGAAGATTTCGTGTTGCTTTGGTGTGCCACGGTTGACATCGAAGTCGACGTGTAGTATGAAGTGTCGCTGGAGCCACTTGATCAAGGGCCGTTGCTAAGGTTAGGTGAAAATGAGGTACTGCCATCTCAGGGGATGAGAATGTAGAGATAGGGGAGAGAAGGTGTTGGAGAGAGGTGGAAAATTGTTGAAGATTAATAGAATTAAGATTTCTACGAGCTCTCAGAAAGAGACACACAGAGGCTGGTCAAGTCTACTGTGCAGGCGGATTGGCCAGTACATTTACTATGCGGGGGAAGCGGGGGTACTGGCTAGTATGCTGTGGGGGCAACAGTGCTGGTCTAATGTGTATGGACAGTAGCTGACAGGCAGAGGATACCCCTGCAGGTCAGTTGGACTGCATAAAATATTTTTCATAAAAGCCCTAATCTTTGCTGTTGGTATGCTCTGTGCATGGCAGAAGATTGTACTTACAATTTCCTTACAATACCTATTTGTCCAGACCTGCCTACTATCAATTCAATACACCCTGCCTCAAATTACATCATTCACTCAATAGCTGCGACAGGTGAAAGCGTGTTATTTACATAATCTCAATAGGCAATGTTTGCCAGTCCAACGCTTGATGGATTGCTTTTAACTCAGCAAGACAATTTCCGCAAGATGACAGGAGTGTGTAAGCATCAGATACTTTTGGATAGAGACATTACTGTATTGCAAAAAAACAAGATGCCAATATACCATTAAACTTTGCCAATCACGCTGTTGCTCTGCTTTTGTTAGGGTTTCGCTACATTTTAATACATTGCAGAATCTCCATAAATAAACTTTACCGTGAAAAATACTTGTCACCCAACATTTCAAATCCCCAAACGAGATACTACAATTTTGTGTTTAAATGAACATCCTTCGATTAATAAGATTATTTACAAAGACATATTTTTACTAAGAGCTCTTATACACAGGCAATGAAAAGAAATGTCAAGTGTAGACAAAACCTTGTATATGGTCTGCAATCTTTACAGAGTATTTCAAACAGTTATAGGGAACCTGATACACTAACAGTGGCCACATAAACAGCCCTCTAACATTCAAAAGCGCTGCACACTACCCTTAATAAAAAGTTAAAACAATAATGAGAGAAATAATAACGTATCAGTAGACGTTTTAATCCAAGATAAATAAGCGTCACAAGCTATAATAAATAAATCTGACAATAAAGCAGGAAGTAGCTAGGGGCCTCAGGTAAAGACTAGGAGGGCCATCTGTTGCCCATCACTGACTTAAATCGCATTCTCTAAGTAACCCTGTAGCATAGTATACAATGTACCATAATGCTGCCATAGAACTGTACTAAGGATTAATGCTCAGTAACACGATAGGTTTCATTCAGATTGCCACAAAGCAGTGAAAAGCTTTGTAGAAAGCGTGCATGGGTACAGATCTATACACTTACAATATTTTTAGGGCAATCAGCTTTGAAATGTGTTTATCAAGCTTTAAGAAAACATGTGAACCACATAGTATTATCACCCTTGTGTATGAACCCTTATGGATGAGAAAGCAACATATAAGCTTATCAGCTGATCTGCAGCAGTAAGGGTTAACGGTTTTGCCGATAGGTAATCTAGCACTCACCTGTCATGCATATACTTCATCTTCAGTTGGTCTGGTGTATGCAGTGCTCTGTCTACACCAAGACCATCAGAATGGAAACAAGGCAAACATACAGATGACACAACGTTTGGTACTATGTGTAGACAGAGGCCTGCATACTCCCAGCCCACTGTCAATAAAGAATCTGCAGGGGAGGTAATTTTGCACATTCATCCTCTCTGATATAAACAGCCATAAAATTAAGCATATTATAGTGTGGATGCCATTATAGTGAATGTGGGAGTCGGGTAGACACAGTAATAGTAAATGGAGTATACTTATTGAATTATACACAAAAGACCAAAAAAAAAACCAAACAGACCAAATGTGACTATTTCAGTGCCAACAGTTATCGCATTGGGACTTCCTGTTATCAAGCATGGGGGGGTGAGAAGCAATGCCATAGCACTTAGATGGAGCAGGCTTGATCTTACACTCTGCTGTGGCAAGCTCTGGACACCAGGTCCTCATCTGTGGACGTCCTCATGTCATCAGGGATCCCAATAGCATAGAGCAAAGTGTACCACGGTTAAGGAAACCCCTCCATTCATATTTCTCATCATTTGAATATACTTTCCAATCTGTGAACACCTAATATATGCCAATATTCTACCAAAAAGTCTTTATCAACTGGGGGATATGAATTGCCAAATGAAATACATGTTATAGTTCTACCTTGTTATCATTATCTTAAAACTAGTTTTTCCCTAGCAAACTCACTACCCCAACCAGTTGAACTAGAGGGATAGCATGGTCCTTAGGTTAAATGCAACTCCCATGTGGTGTAATATTGGGTCATTTCATACCAAATCAACACAGTATTAAAAACTGATTGCTTCAGATTGTATTGTAATTTGATATAATAAATGCTGCCATGGATGTAAAATAAACACCAAATCTTAGACCAATATGTATACTGGTATTGAAGTTATATGCCTTTAAAGCTGCAATTTTAACGAAAAATATGTTTAACACTTTTTTTTTTTTTTTTTAAACTGCATTTGTAGCTCACCTAATTGAGCTAGAGCAGGATTTCCCAATCCCAGTCCTCGGGGCTCCTCAACAGTGCAGGTTTTCCGGATCACATGAGACATAATTAGGACCACCTGTGGATCTGTTACAATGTGTGAGTCAGTAACGAATACACCTGTGCTCCAGCAAGGAGATATGGAAAACCTGCACTGTTGGGGAGCCCTGAGGACTGGGTTTGGGAAACCCTGAGCCAGAGAGTTGGGCAAGGGATCATTTTAAACCTTTGTTTCAATTTCAATAAAAATTGTAACGTTTTACTATGCCAGGCCTCTCATAAGCCTAAGTTGCTTCTCCCTCCTTTTCTTTCTACAATCTCTATAACTTTATTTCTCCTATTCTCTTTGTGTTCCCTCTATCCACCTCTCCCCCTCTGTCCCTCCCCCTCGCACCTCCCAAAAAATAAAAAAACTATAGCAGTGTGTTCTATTCACTGGATATGTACAATGGCACAAGATGCACCTTTGGTATTGGGAAAATTTTCTATCTCAATTGTTCACTTTGCAGATCTTTAACTCCCTCTTGGAATGTACTTGGATGAGGAAAATGTATCTATACAAGTTAACCCGTGCATGATACTCATGTATTCTAGTCAAATCAAGCTACTTAAGGTGTTAAAAAGGTGTCCTTGACATGCATTTGGGGCTAGGCCAGGCCTCCTCAGGGGAAGAGCGTTACTTCCCGACGTAAGCGCCCTTTTTTAACGTGGTTTTGTCCACATGTCACCACCTCATCATTCTTCTCCATCGCCACATCCTTAATCTCCATCGTCTTACTGTTCTAAAACCTCTCGATACACAACGTTTCTGCTAAACACCTTATCGCTGTGCTCAATCAGTCTTCCTTGAAGGGCAGTATTCATAACCTGCACTTTCACATCACTGCTTCTCCGTATTCGTGAAAATGCGACATACAATTGTCCATGACCAAACACAGGCTCTGGTAAATAAATACCCACACGGTCAAGAGTTTGAGCCCTCAACTGGTAAATTTAGCCTTTACTACCCCTCCCACGGGGGGAAGGGGGGGGGATGATGGAAGTTAACTGACTTCACTATTATCATTTTTTTGGCAAATAATGTCAGTATACCAAATTTCAGGTCAATTGGATGAGCCCTTTCTGACACACTAACACACGCCGCTAGGCTTATATATATATATTAGATTTCGTCTGTTATTTTTATGCATTTCTTATTTTTCTTATCTGATGTCTTTACATTTAGTAATCTTGGTACTTGGATAATATGTATGACCTGTACTGTTGTGCTTTATACACATATCTGCTGTTATAAATTAAAAAAAAATGTTGGTTTTCTCAATAAACCATATTTTTTTAATTTTAGAAAAACAGCTCAAAAATTGTTCATACTGTTAATAAATACCCCCAGTTTTATTTTGGGATCATCTGCTACAAGAACTTTCCTTTTGGACTGTGTTAAAATAATGATAATGAGAACTATCTAGGCCTGTTCATTACGTTTAATTCATCTCATTCAAATATCCTTTTAATGGATATTATGTACAATGACACACAGTATGTTAATACTGGTTGTTTTTTTTTTTAATCATGTGTTTTTTATATCACAAACAAAAATGAAAACAATAATAAAAAAAAAACCTAACATGTTATGCAAACAAGCATTTGCTAATCTAATCAATGAATTGACATATTCGTTATCCAGGTTAAAAATATAGTAACACATTAGGTAAATGGTTAACTATAGGATATGAACAATTATTAATGAAAAAGCGGACATAACAGCAGTTCTTCCAATACAGAGATTTGAAAAATATACAGCTGTGAGAGTTGATAAACTAAAAAAGCATATTAAACAGAATTTCTGTACATTTAATAATATAACTCAGGACAACACAAATAGGTGGATGCACAGGACAATGCTAACCAGGGACCAAGAAAGAGAAGCCTGTGAATATACTAGTTCCCTGACTCCAGAATGTATTCTATACTTCCAGCTGTACCAGTGAAACCGTATCCGATAATACTTATAATCAGAATTTCTAACCTTGCACATGTAGCGCTCATTACCCATAACATCACTTATTAGAGATCGAAATTTTTTGGAAGTCAGGGGAAATACTGAAATATATAAAACATTTGTGATAATTGTATGTCTTTCATATATGTTAAGAAAGCTTTGCACAGATCATTACTATTTGGTGCTGCTGATCTGGATGGTGCTACTTAATGAGTTTGATCTGGCTGAAGGCGTTATTTGTTTTTAGTATTTCTATTTCAGAAAGGGTGTACAATCGACCTGTTGGCGTTAACAGATTCACCTTACACAGAACATCTACCATAGTAATCCATAAAACATCCGGCTTCCTGGAGTATGAAAAAGATGGTGATAGACCAGCTGGATGGAGGATGTCACTTTCACTTCATCTATATTTTCATCTTTTTCCCAGAGCAGTTACATAACCTCTGATGTCAGCAAGTGGGAGCTTTTCTTGGGATGTTTTCACTACTCTTCAAATGCATTTTGTGAGACGGAAAAACGTCTTCACAAAGATTTTTGTTGTGGGTGCTGCATGTATGAAGCATGGAATTTCAAGGTCACAGGAATTGTTAATGTGTTTTTGAAGTGATCATCTACAAATATTGTTGTCTCAATATGTTCTTCTCATGCTGAGAAAGTAAAATGCATAACTATGATGCCTTCCTCTACCAGACAAAAGGTTATTGTGGTGTAAGAATCTGATCCTCTGGATGTTGCAGGCTTGCTCGGGATGCTAACCTCTTCACTGGGCCACCTACACCATCGCAAGGGCCTTTGTCTTGTGCAGTCGCTGAAACATGCTACTCTGCTTCTACACCAAAATCATCTTTATGACAGCAGAAGTTGGCAAAATTTTTCTTGTTTTTAAAAATTATACGGCTGACCCATCAGAGAAGTAGAAAATCTTTTTTGGTGGTTTCTCAAATTTTGTCTTGAACAAGTTTATGAGTTTCCTCTGGAAGTAGTAGACTGCCACTGTGTTGTGTGCCTGTTCTGCAATTTGCTGTCCCTACCTGCTCCCAGCACACATACTCCCAGAATACTACAATCTGCTTTTTCAAATGTGACACAAATGGTCCAGGGTCTGGTGGGCTTAAATAAGCGAATAAGGGGCTTTTCTTTACTAATTAAAGTCCACACAAAACGTAACCTGTCCTTGTAAAAGGCGGGCCTATTCAACACAAGTGGAGAATCTTTTAACTTAAGCTTGCACGTCTGCGCAGAAGTGGGAGCAGGCGCTGTCTGTAGAATCTCATCCCCAAACGCACCTGAAGAGGAGCGTGCATTCATCTAATAAAGTGAACTGGAAAACAATAATGTTTTGTTAATTTTCTCAGATGTGTAACGCCTCAATAAACACAATCTTCATTAATCACTCAAAAATGAAAGCTCTTGTAGCAGATGATCCTATCATGATCCCAAAACAGAACTTTGGGGATTTATTAACTACAGTATGAATAATTTGAGATTTTTTCAAAAATTAAATAAATTTGGCTTTTTACATTTTTATGGAAACATACTGCTGTGTCATATGTAGAATGACAATGTCATGAAAGTAACAGTCCAGTTCGGCCAAAAAAAAAAAAAAACAGGTTTGTGTGACACTGCAGGGGGTGTTGACTAGGAAGATCAATCAAAAGCATCACTCAAAAGATTGATCTTCCAGCTCGTTGTCCTTCTCCTATCATTTTTTAAAGTGGCAAACAAAACAGACTATTCGGTTCTATATTCCATGCAGCTGTTTTTACCAGGGCTCCAGCTAATTAATTCAGCAGCAGAGAAAAGGTTATGAGGTAGGTTGTAGTAGGGATTTAAGAGGAAAAGAAACACTATTACATCTGTGTTGTTGATGGAAACGACACAAAATATATGAAAATGCAGTAATACCGAATGAATGGTGTAATGCATTGACATTTATAAGGTTTGCCAATACTGCTCCATGCAGTATTGAATCAGCCCTGCACTGACAGCTGTTTTTGCCAGAAGACAACAGTACTGAATTAATAACTTGCAGTAAATGGGTACATGTTTTCAAAAACATCAATTTTGAATAAAGCTGTGAAGTGAATTGGAGAAGATATTTTTAGTGTGTTTTGGGGCACATGCATTTCTAGTTAAAGGGATGCTCCATCTTTGGGGATATCTGTCCGATCGCTCTATCAGTGAGATGGGTCTTCTCAGATGATGGCAGCACATAACTGGATAGCTGCTCCCACCAATTACATATACTCAACAATCATGAATTGTATTAAATTAACAGGGCATACAATTTTAAGGGGAAATCCACCTACATTGATATTTTTCCTTCACTTCTTCTAAGAAACAGACTTTATCCTGACTATAAACCTCCAAGCAATATCTGGCGAGTTCATACAAAGGAGGGCACATCTCAGGAATGGTGACATTTAGTCACTTGGAATGCTAACTATTAAGAAACAAAATACATAAGTGGATACCCTATGTAATATGTTTGTTTTTATACCATTAAGTGGTACCTATTTTAGACTATGTAGTTTTTTTCATATGTTATTACACATCTCTCTTAGTATTTCAATGGGAGAAGCTAGTAGTAATTAGTAACATAGCTTTTGCTAATATGTATCAGTCCTAGGTTTCTTTGGATGAGATCGGAGAATCCTGACTGTTTACCTAGAAGAAGTAAATGAAGAGTGGGCAGGTAACTGACAAACAGCCATGGCTGAAGAATTATAAACCCATTCAGTCAAGAACCCAAATGAGAGAACTGCTTTGGAGACTGTAGATGATGCAGGTTTGAAAAGAAATGTTACCAAGTACCATTAACACAGCGCTTTATAATGAACACATCGCAATTTAACCCTTTGCTTGGGCAGACGGCCTCCACGATTAGCAGTCTTGTCTGGCACCATCTAGCAAATTATCGCTTTATCAGCCTTAATATTGATTTGTTTCACTTAGTGACTGTGGTTTTCAAGGCTAAACAAAGCAGGGTCAGCAAAACAAGAGCAAAGAACAAGCAGATTCACAAAAGAAAACAAACTCTCTAACATGTAGCTGTTATAACCCTTTATACACCCTTCATGCAATTCTGTTAAACAAAGCTTCAGGCACTAGACATGCACGGAAAGGATTTTACTCATTTGAAAGGGCTGCAAAAAAAATGTTAACTTGCTTAAAAATGTAAAATAGGCCTACATGGAATTTACTATAAGGAAAGAGGAACCTCTTTGCAGAAACCTCTCAACATTGTAAAAGTTCCTGTGAAGACCATGGCCAACAGTGAATCAGAGCGTGGCCAATTCATTCTGAATTGTTGACTGATTGGCTGATCTTACTGTCACAGACCCCATCCATGCAACCATGGCCAGACCTGGTGCAATGCGATAAGGGGGATGCTGGGTCAGAAATACTTTCTGCCCTGGTGTCCTGGGTCCTCCTCTGCCCGTCATGCTTCCTTCAGACCGCCAAAAATTACCTTGCAGGCCTCAAGTAGCCCACGGATTGTACATCAATGATACAGTGAATTCATATACTCCTGTAAAGTATGACATGACGCAATACAATAACAATGATGAGGATAATAAGATCTAGTCATATAATCATACAATTCAGTTGACTTAGAACATCAGTAAGTGGCATCCTTATGCATCCCATATAAGCTCTGCCAAAAATGGGTGAAGATATTCCTTTATACAAATAAGACAATCAGGAACACAGTAAACATTTTAAAAGGTTTTGCTCTTAGCATCAAACAAGTATCTGTGAAAAAAAAACAAAAAAAAAAACCAACACATCTAGTAATCAGTGCTGAGAGCTGCCTGTTGGATAGCACTGGCCGCTCCCACATGTTAAACCCCCTTGCAATAAGAAGACACTAGGGCAGACGGTGAGGACATCATGGGGAAAAGAGTAGGAGACTATGAGATCTGCTATATTCTGGGAGCCACAGTTTAGAGGTCTGCTATACACTAACCAGCACATTGCAGGACAGTGTTATAAACAAAATATTGTTTTACACACTACCCGCCAGATTGGGGATCTGCTTTACCTAACCCCCAAAGTGGGGTATGCCTTGTGCCCAAGCCACAATGTGCTCTCCATTGTACAAATCTCAGCAGAATGTACTCTGCTTTGTACACCAGTCACTTTAACATACTTTGAGCCAATAGTTTTCACTAGTATGCAAAACAGTGTTGTATTGTGGTACCACGTCACCGAATGAATTACAATGCTGATACCAGACGGGGCTACATGCACTGTAGATCATAAAGTAGGTTACACTAGTTTCTTCACTTCGATGCACTAGGTTACTAGATGTGTCATACACCTTCAAAAGGCATCCACAACTGTCAAACCAGGAAACTTTGACACCTAAATCTTTAGTCATGCACAAAATAAAAGTACACTGTGCAACACAAATAAAAACAGACATATTGTGTGTAATAATTCAGACACATGCATGTTTGCTACACTTCACCCAGTGTAAATCTAGGGCAGGGGTTCTTTGTCTATTCCAACAAAAAGCCTGATTATGTCTAGTAAGCTTTGGAATCAAAGTGTCAATTTTGTTAATGTATTTATTTAGAAGCTGGTTACACACTACAAGTTATTCAGCCGATTATCCTGCCAATCACATTATAAAAGACTGTTAGGTCTGATATCACATTAGTGTGTACGCTCCCACGATCGTGTTTAAGTGTTCCAAAGCACATCGCATGGTTTGATTTGATTTTATAAACGGACTAAAATTCTCTTTCAACGATGGAACAATGTAGTGACAATTCTGCAGTGTGTACCCACTCACGACCATCTGTTCGACAATTTGCCAATAGTTCCTCCAACAACCCCGCCTTTCTGGGCATGCATATTTAAATTTATAAAGTTGTCTCTTACGTTTCCCACATGGTGTGTTGTCTAAACATGAAGCACATTGATTTATTGATCTTTTAACGGCGAATCACTAATAAACTTTTATTTACATGCTCCATATGTCATCTATGTGTTCCTGTATGCATGTATATACATTATGTCTACTGAAGCCGATGGATGCATATCTTCCCTGGATTCTAGAATTAAAGGAATTCTACACTGTTTTGTCTACACTCACTTTATGGAAGCGCTCATCAATATTCAGCTGAGGGGTTCTGCAAGTACAATCCTAACATGGTGCTAATAAACATAATATGTTTATTAATACAGAATCAGATTGTATAAACATTATCATGGCAACCCCAACTAAGTGCATGTCAACAGTGACCCATAGGTTAAGAAGCTCTGGTCTAGGGAATTTTAACAACTTTCAAAATGCAGTTTCTACAAAAGGGAAGAACATTACAGTATACTCAATTTACTATTTGGCCCTAATTAGAAAATATAGAGACACAATTTCTATAAAGTAAGTTACCAAAGAAAGTAAATATGCACTATGGAAGTTTACTGGTGCATAATGCCAGATTAACACCAGAAAACAAAAAGTGGTTTCTATTGAAGAGTTTATAGTTTATAAGTGTGTTGCCTTGCAGTTCGCTCTGTAGTAATAGAAAATATTAATCATGTATCCCTATGTAGACATTCACTTCAGCCTCAGCCAATTTTTCTTCCATTGAACTGAACCCATTATGAACAAGTCACAAATGGATAATAGGAGAGCAGAAGAGGGGTACAGTCTTATATAGGCATCTTAGTAAAACCTAGATGGTAGCGCATCTTTAGTGCATTTCCCGTTTTATACTACCAGTGCTAAATGTCAGTTCTCACCTATTTTTTAAGTTGGTGGTATTAAAATGTCATATTATATCTAGGTTATATCCAGATGGACTTTTTTAGGAGTGTATTAAAAGCGATGTGACACTTTAGAGATATTTCTAAAGCACCTCTCAATTTGCTTGAATGGAATTTTAAAACCATAACTAAGCTCATAGACCCTATTTCTTTAGACAATTAGGTGTTTTTCTATGATCTTGGCCTTGGTGTGAGGAAAGATAAATTAAATTAAAGCAAGCCAATGGTATTTTTAACAGGAGGAAAAAGACGTCTGTCTGGATACAGACTAACATGAAAGTGCAGGTGAGAGAAGGGTAGTACTTCTTTGTAACTCAACATTTCAGTCAGGCTAACAAATGGACACATTTGTTAAGGCAGGAAGAGGGGGATGCATGACCATTTTTTGGCAAGCAATTGCTCTGGATCAGTTATGACGTTGCCTGCATGATTTAGGGGGGTTTAACGCACAGTAGAATACTATGGAGTCTTACGGAAGCGCTCATTAATATGCAGCTGGGAGGTTTTGAAAGTATGATTCTAACATGCTGTTACTATGAAGGGGAGGTTTTGTCTGTTTTTTAGTATTATTTGCAACACCTACATTAGAAGCACAGTGAACAAGCTACAGCCATCACATGGACCGTTCACACTGTCATTAATATGAATAAATATCCAATATCTACGTAGAATATGGTTGTACATGGCAGCAAAAAAACCCAATAAATCTAGTTTATGTTGTTTGTTCAGATGATGTGATGTGTAAGTAGCAGGTGGACTTTATAGTCTATCATCATCATTTATTTATATAGCGCCAACATATTCTGTAGCGCTTTACAATTGGGGACAAACACAGTAAACTAATAAACACACTGGGTAAAACAGACAAAGCGGTGAGAAGGCCCTGCTCGCAAGCTTACAATCTATTGGACAAGGGGAGTTTGACACATGAGGTTAAGTCTACATTTGCAGTCGGCCCAGCCAGACTGCAAAGGTAAAAGTGACTCATAAGCTAAATGATCCTGTCACATAACAATGGTGATCAAGGGGTAGTTGTATAACAGGTGGTAATAGGGTAATGTACTGAGATTAAGAGGGTGGTTGAGGAATATTATAAGCTTGTCAGAAGAGGTGGGTTTTCAGAGAACGCTTGAAAGCTTGTAGACTAGAGGAGAGTCTTATTGTGCGAGGGAGAGAATTCCATAGAGTGGGTGCAGCCCGGAAAAAGTCCTGTAATCGGGAATGGGAGGATGTAATGAGGGTGGATGAGAGACGCAGATCTTGTGCAGAACAGAGTTGCCGAGTTGGGAGATATTTTGTGACAAGAGAGGAGATGTATGTTGGTGCAGCTTTGTTGATGGCCTTGTAGGTTAGTAAGAGTATTTTATATTGGATTCGGTAGAAAACAGGCAACCAGTGTAGAGACATACAGAGTGATTCAACAGAGGAATAACGATTTGCAAAGAAAATCAATCTTGCCGCAGTGTGCAAAATAGATTGTAGGGGTTTGAGTCTGTTTTTGGGAAGGCCAGTAATGAGGGAATTGCAATAGTCAATGCGGGAGATGATAAGTGCATGAATTAAGGTTTTTGCAATGTCTTGTGTGAGATATTTGCGAATTCTAGCAATGTTCTTTAGATGTATGTAACATGATTTAGATATAGAGTCAATGTGGGGAACAAAGGATAGGTGTGAGTCAAGGATTACACCTAGGCAGCGAGCTTGTGGGGTGGGATTTATGGTCATGTTAGCAACAGAGATAGAAATGTCAGGTATGCTCTTGTTGGCGGGTGGGAATATTATTAACCCTGTTTTAGAAAGATTAAGTTTGAGTTGGCAAGAGGACATCCAAGATGAAATAGAAGAAAGACAGTCAGTTACACGGGACAACACAGATGTCGAGAGATCAGGAGAGGATACATAAATTTGGGTATCATCCGCATAGAGATAACATATTATAGATGAGAATATTTCATGAATGAAAGTTAGAAGTACACGGGTCCTTTAAACTGTCAGATAATCAAAATTATATTTGAAAAAACTACTAATCCCACAAATTCAATTTTTCATATATGAAGTATAGAGACAAATACAGTTTTCCATCCTATTCTAGTCTTATTTTGTAGATTTCTTAAAAAGTAATGTTTGATTTGTATTCTCCCTATCAACTTTAGTCGAAATCACAAGTATTCTAAAATGTGGGGATAAAGAACAAAAATAAAAGTATTTCAGCTATGCTTGCTGTGTAATCACTGGCTTTGCCCTGGTGTATGAACCCACCAATCTGCAGTCTTAAAAATAATAATAATAAATAATATGTTTGTTACCTAGGAAAACAGTTTTAAAACGGCTTTACATTACCACAAAGCGATGAGTGATAAACAAGCAAGAACCAAGCAAAAACCTCCTGAACAATGTCTGCTTCCAACAAAAGACAGAACAGCAGCCTGCTGGACAGATTTAGATAGAGGTATTTACAACTATTATTGCAGGTACATAATTGAAGTGTACACCCTCTTTTCTCCAAATGCTGATCCCTGATTGTCACAGGAATCACAGGCAGAACTTTTAAAGGAGCAGGAGCCCTTAAAGGTTGTGTGGTGTAGCTATCATCATCACCCTTTATTTATATAGCGCCACTGATTCCGTAGCGCTCATTCACATCAGTCCCTGCCCCATTGGAGCTTACAGTCTAAATTCCTTAACATACACACACACAGACAGAGACTGACTAGGGTCAATTTTGATAGCAGCCAATTAACCTACTAGTGTGTTTTTGGAGTGTGGGAGGAAACCGCAGCACCCGGAGGAAACCCACGCAAACACGGGGAGAAAATACAAACTCCACACAGATAAGGCCATGGTCGGGAATTGAACTCATGACCCCAGCGCTGTGAGGCAGAGGTGCTAACCACTTAGCCACCGTGCTGCCCTATGATATGGATTTAGTTACTTTCTAGCCATAGTACCACTCAATGTATGCTGCACAAAGTCACAATTGAGTAAAGAAATTAATTTGTTAAAAAATATCAAACATAGAAGTATTACATATAATTCTGGATTCTTAAAACATGCACAAATAGTTAAAAAAAACCCTGAAATAACCATTTAATCTAAACAAGTTATGTCTTTTTCATAGCTCAGCTACTGTGTAATATTTCATAGCCTCTATTCTAAAGACAGCTTTAGTGATGCATTACAATGATTCAGCAGATATATATATATATATATATACATATACACACACACATACACACACACATATATATATATATACACACATATTCCATCACAAGAATCTTTATGTAGCACTAATCTTGTAATTTGTACTTTATGACATCACCAAGATCAGTACCAGTACAGTAACATAAACATAAATTCACAACATCATCCCCCATCATTTAGAGATCCAGAAAATACATCGCATGTCCACCCATCTAGGGTGGCACTATTCAAAACAGGTGTCAAGAGAAAAAAAAAGTGAAAGAGTGCATACACATACTAGGTAAAGCTACAGTAATATACAATAATACACACTCAACACAGCACACATACAAAATAATATAAACACTGGCAGTGACACTCCTCAATTACTGCATATTTTTTTATGTGATAATAAATGCACTATTTAAACTCAGTCATTGTATTTTCATCAACAGAAGAGCCTGACTGTGTGCATAATCTCTGCACAAAGCATGTCCCCAAAATGAATACCCTGTTCACCAAAATAAAAAACCTTAAGTCACAACTAATTTGTCAACATAGTAACACGAAGACTAGTGATATTAAAATGCACACAGGACTACCTACTAGCTGAACAGGTTATTTATTTCTATAATTATATGCAGGTATCTGTAGAGTATTAGATGCCAGCTTGTCATTCTGCATTTATTCCTATATGCCAGCAGATATACAGTACATGACTAAGTGTTACCATTATGTATACCTAATGAAGCATAACAGTGACACATTACAATATATTACATAACTGGGATGTCAGCTACTTCCCCTCCATCAGGTACCCCAGAGCAGCCCTCACCCACTGATATCTCTCTTAGCTCCGGACCTCACCCCCTAATCCCTGTCTGCCCCCACTTACACACCCAGCACCCCCTCCCCTCACTCCCCTGCCCAGCCCCGGCTCTCCACACTCACCATCGTACAGATCGAGGCGATCTTACGGACGGTCATCAGTACGTCCATCCGCCCTCCTCCGCCGTCGCCATGATGAACCGGAGCTCGGCCCTTGACAGCCGCAGCAGGGTCACCGGGAAAGCGCTCCGCCCGCTGCTGTGTTACGTTGAAAGTGAGCCGGCCGGAAACAAGAGACATGGGAGTAGAGTGCCTGTGACAGATGTTCCGGGGAATGAATGAGACAGAGACTTGGAGCAATAGACAGCATCCATAGTTTATAGGTGTATGGATGAACATGGGTGTGTATAGCTGACCATACTGCTGCATACAGGTTACTTCAGACCGAGTAACCACAATCACATATATTGGCCTTGTCATCACCTGGGTGAATTTCATTGTAATTGTTATCTATTCCATGCGGATAGAATTATTTATATAAGTGTGTTTTACTGTGCTATTGTTGTAATAAACCCATCTAGATGGTAGAAGTGTGAATGGTATCCATGTAGACCTGGTTCTTAAAGGTTCTTAGCCTAAAATTGCCAATTTAGACCAAATTGACCCAAAATCGACACAAGTGTGAATAAAGGTGACCGAGAAGAATTAAAATCCGACCATATTTTAATATTCATGGCTGAAAATGTAGTGGCTATGTCTCTGTATTATTTACAAAAATGACCTATCTGCTCAGTGTACCTCACATATCAGACACATATCCATATGTTTTAGGCTAATATACCAACCCAGGGGCTTGTGGAGCTCATTAGATCTCATGTCCAATGATCGAAGTAGAAATGTAGAAGTGGCGGTATGAAAAATGTAATGGGAATGTCAGTGTCAGTCAATAGAAATTGATAGGTTTACACAGTGCCGTAACTAGACATTTTAGTACCCTGGGCGAGACAGGGCACCGGCGCCCCCCATTTAAGTGGGAGTGGCATTTGACAAGTGGATGTGGCCAACCTAATGTGTGGGTGTGGCTAGGACTTTACTAAAAAAAATAATTTAGATAGATATATATATATATATATATATATATATATATACACACACACAGTGGTGAGATTCCAATAAATTAACAACCGGCTCTCTAGCCTAATGACCATTTAAAGTATGCAAAAAATATATAGCGATAGGTATTCTAATATTTTATGCACTTAATACTCAAATAAGAACAGCAAAAGTGTCTGTGTCTGTGTTTTAGGGTATTTAGACTGTAAGCCCCAATGGGGCAGGGAGTGATGTAAATGAGTTCTCTGTACAGCAGTGCGGAAGAATTTCATAAGTTTAGTTGTTTTATGTAGAGGACAAAGTATATATTTATTTTACATAAACTGTACTGGGCATGAATTTAAGGAGGGGTTCACATATACTTAATTCGAATTGTAATACTAAATTGTCTGTCTTATTCATATAATGCCTCAATGTAACTAAAATACTGCAGTATGTGTAGGTTTAAGTTACTTTAATATATTGTGACAAAAATTGTCATGCTTTATCCTTGTCTCTCAAACAAACATTGCGGCAGATGTAGTTGAAATCTTTTTCATATTATCAATTTGCTTCATATAATCAAATATGATTTAAAAAACGGGGATCTCATAAACACGTGTAATCTTTTTTTTTTCTAGATTTAAACCTTTATTCCTCTCTCTCACTATATATTTCTTTATATATTATTATATATATATTTTTTTTTAGTATATACAGACTTGAATATCTGCACGTAAACAGTTATGATGAGAATACCTCTTGCCGTGGGAAACAAGAAAGATATACTAACAAATTTGCATATACAACACGGAAACCATCTAACTGATCCCACTGCCTCCCTACCTGTGACGTATGAAAGGTTTCTATAGGACATAACATCCACACATGTACAATAAGTTATCACCATATACAAGTGCTATTAAATCTGTGTATCCATGTATTACATTGTGCACTGGATGGACAGTGGTCAGTATGATACAAAGATGCTAAAATGACTTTAACGCAAAGTGCAACTAAGTACATGTGAGCGACATCTATTCTTATGAAAGTGTCGAAGTCAGCAAATTGGATAAAGTCATTTCAATTAAAATCGAGCAAACTTGGTTGTCTTTGTCTGAAAATATGTGTAGAGCACTCTACGGCGTGGAAGGGCGTACGCAGCCGCAACACGGGGCAACAACAGTATTTACGCTTTTACATACATTCGCACCAACACACACATTTGTAAAATAGTACACATTAATGGTAGTTGCAGCACATAGTTGTTTATGTCGAAATATAGTAGAGTTTATGTGTAATATTATAAGTTATATGCATATCAGTAAAACATATGGTACACGTTGAAGGAATCATGTCATGTGTGGTATCATACTAATCCCCTTCACATTTGCAACTGTCCGGTTCACTCTGCGAATGGATCGTAGAGTGCATACGCAAGTTATTAATGTTAAGGAATTATGGACTATTAGGATTAGAAATCTTGGCGGAAAGATCGGAGCCCATTCCCTGGAGAGATGACCCCCACCTTTGGAATCCTGAGCTTAAACTAGCCTATGATCTGCAACCTACTGGACCCTCCTTAAACCTGGACCAATAGAAGCAAGCCACACCCTTTGCATTGTTTTACTGTATTTCTGTGTGCATATAAGCAACAGCTCCTCATCTAGTGTTCAGTCACCTTGACCACAGACTTCAGACCTGAATGACTGTTCACTGGATCCAGAGCGCCTGCGATAAGTAACGGCTGTACTTATTATTATTATTTCGCTTGAATATATTCTGCTACTTTTTGAGAATAAATCTTTGTGTGTTGGAAACACAAATCGAGATTCGACAATCGTTATTGGATAGCGACAAAACACTCATAACAATTGTGATCAACGGGTATTTAATATTATGTTTCTTCCACTTCTGCGATTAACTGGGAGCAGCTCACAATATGCTGACATTAAACACAAATAAAACTAAAGTAAAAAGCAGCTGCAATCTGTAAACACGTAAAACGGTAACATACAGAGAACAGATCACCCTTTACAGAATATCCAGCTAAAACTTTTATCATCAGTTAACATAGTCCCGGATTAACTTAAAAGAGTTTGATGCTTCAGCCCTTAAGTTCCGCATTGGAACGCAAACTTTCAAAATGCCGAACTTCCCGTCAGTGGAACGCACATGCGTTCCACTGCGGAACTTAAGGGCTGAAACATCAAACTCTTGTAAGTTAATATCTCTCTCTCTCTTTAGCCCTTAAACAGAACTTAAGGGTTGAGGTACAGAGGCAGGTAGCGGGTGGCTGCTGCGCCCCCTTGGCCTTGTGCCCTGGGCGACGGCACCGCCCGCACCTGCCTCGTTGCGGCTCTGGGTTTACAATGTAGGTAGTAGAAGAAGTGGCGGTGTGGCATACCACCTTACCCCTCCCCCCGACACACACACACACACACTTCGACCACTGCATGTGACTAAAAATAATGTGTATAAGTGCCTTGATCCGAAGGCTAAAATATACAGACAGACTCCCACTTAACTACCTACCTTATCCTCTACCTCTCCCCTTCTTTCCCCTTCCCTGCCTCCGTCGCTCTACTCTCCCTCTCTCCCTCTCCGTCTGTCCATCCCTCCCCTTAGATTGTACGCACCTCTGAGCAGGGCCATCTCTCCTCCTGTTTCCACCACTTCTAACTCTGCTCTCCAGCTACTTTGCCCTCCTCCTCGAGGGCCCTCCTCCCCCCTCTGGGAGTCTCCCTGTCTTCCGCGCCCTCCTTTTGGGCCCCGTCATTTGCAGATACTCCCCCCGCCCTCACTAGCTGTGCATTGAGCTTACTGAGTTACTGTGCTTTATGTTTACTGTACTGTGCTGTCTCACCTTGTATTGTAATTCATTTTTGTCCCTGTACGGCGCCACGGACACCTTGTGGCGCCCTATAAATAAAAATTAATAATAATAATAATAATAAAAGACAAAGTCCCCTTGTGAGTAGCCTACTATTGGCCATACGTGTTAAAATGGCTTCTACCATTATATATATCAATCATCATCAGTAGCTATTTATATAGCACCACTAATTCCGCAGAAAACTCACATCAGTCCCTACTTCATTGGAGCTTACAATCTAAATTCCCTAACATACACACACACAGATGGCAGACAATTAATCTACTAGTATGTTTTTGGAGTGTGGGAGGAAACCAGAGCACCCAGAGGAAACCCACAGGGGAAAACATGCAAACTCCACACAGATAAGGCCATGGTTGGGAATCAAACTTATGATCCCAGTGCTGTGAGGCAGAAGTGCTAACCACTAAGCCATCATGCTGTGTGTGTATATATAGTGATATACACATTTTGATATGGTTGTTTCTAAGGACTGTGGATGTTTTCAGCTTAGTCTTTGTATGCACACAACCACCACTATCGGAAGAGAATCATTGATATCGCTTTTTGGTAAAATTTTGCTATTCAGGAACCACTTACCAGGCAGGGATTGTTGCTGGTGACCCTCATAATTGTGGACATACATGTACAGACAGATAAGGTGATCAACAAGTATTGTTAAGGCACAATGAATAATTTTTAGCTATAGAGTCTTGAATGGTCGCAGCCGTAAGTGCCAAATTAGGTGAAAACGATTGTCCAGACCAATTATAATTTGTGTACATAGCTTCACTTATTTTAGAGAAAGAAAAGTCTGTTTAGAATAACTTATTTCTCTAAAGGTTAAAAATAATAAAGGACTATATATATAAAAACCTTCTACAAAGGATATCAAAAATAGTGTCATAAATATGATATTACATTTATATGCTCTAGGATTTGTGTTCATCTCACCCAGTACTTATCAGCTGCAGAGCTACAGAGCATTTATATTGCTGAAATAATTATTATGATCACTGCCATAGTTAGTGCAACTGTACAATTATTCCTGATTTCAAGGGTCAGTTAGCTCAGGACAGAGGCGGAACTAGCGAGCTGTGGGCGCCGGTGCAGGGAAAAAGGGAGGAGGGAACTGGTGTCCACAGCTCGTTAGTTCTCCTTGCAGCGGGCCCTATTGCCTCCTAGTGCACCACACCTGCTGCACCAGTTGTAGTTCCACCACTGGCCCATGACACACATGCATGAGAGGTACTAGGAATGTTTATCTTGTTACTTTATTAACGGTTGTGCTTGGCCATTTGTCTCCAATTCAGTAGTAGTCAATTAGAAAGTGATCTTACTAGAATCAGTATTATCTCAGACCTGGGGGTAGATTTACTAAACTGCAGGTTTGAAAAAGTGGAGATGTTGCCTATATTAACCAATCAGATTCTAGCTGTCATTTTGTAGAATGTACTAAATAAAAGATAACTAGAATCTGATTGGTTGTTATAGGCAACATCTCCACTTTTTGAAACCCGCAGTTTAGTAAATCTAGCCCCTGGAGTTTGGTCCTGGCAATTGGACACCTTTCACTCTATGACCTAGGTAATGAGCAAATTCTGAATAATTTTGTGATTAACCAGAGCTGTGCAGATATTCAAGAAAAATAATACAGTTCATCCTGATATCAAATCACTTTTTATGTGTTTAGTTCTACTTTTAAAGAGAATCTGTATTCAGATTCTACAATTACTTTTATTTATATTACTAAATAGTGCATTTTACACTATTTACCAAAAAAACAGGGTTCCTCCATTCACCCAGGAGAGAGCACATAATATATAACTGATATGAAACACACACATATTTACAGAATAAAAGAAAACAACATGGAAAATGTTTATAGAGTTTGTATTATTAAGAAGTGAATAATGGAGACAATCATTCCAACCCCCACACAAACAAATGTCCACCACAATACAGTACTGAGTTGGGCACAACATGCCCAGCACAAAAACGACCCCATGCCTGCCATATACCCTATGATTACCACATTTTCAGCATAACAACATGACCCTGAACTCAGCTTAGCCCTCATACTTATGCCTACCACCATCGATTGCATACGATATGAATGCCAAGTTTTCTGCCTCATGCCCATTAGTCTTATACCCACCACATACAGCATACATGATAACATACCCGATTGTCCAGTCAACAGATAGTAAAGATTTTCCCAATTTACCTCTCTTTCAGTGGTGACCGCTTTGTTAGTTTGCTGAGTCAATACAAGTGGTTTCAGACTATGAAACATTTGATTTCCTACATGGCCATGGCACATTAATTCTGTAGACATATCCCATTCATTTAATAGATATGAATGGGCCATGTTGGTAGTAAATAATAGGATACCATGAACTGTCATTAACAAATAAAAGCTACAGCACAACCCCTAGAAATGAGCAAATGCAAATAAATAAGATGGAAGGACTGAGCTAGTCAGCAAGCAATACAGATATTGGGATCTCTTATCCAGAATGATTGGGACATACAGCTTTCCAGATAAGGATTTTTTTGTCCTTCCATTTGGAGCACTGTGCATGAAATATACTATATAACATATCCAATGTTTCTGTGTTAAACCAAAGTGCCTCTGGCATTCCTCTCCTCAATAAATGATTGAACAGTGCTCCTCATAGTGATTGTAAGAAGACATTATCACTGAGCAGCAATTGTTTTTGCTTCATGGTCTTCAGAGCTTTGGATAGCAGGTTTCTGGGTGAAAGATACAATACCTATTCTCCAAATTTTGCATCAGTCATTCCATTATTAAAGTTGAAAGCCACCAGAAGGAGGGTGCCAAGATTAAAGATGAAGGGACAGCCTTCCTGCTGCAGTACCTAATGAAGAGATTTGTGAGGGAAAATTGATTTTGTATTTGGTGTTCAACAATCTCTTTTCTTAACTAGATGAGCTGATGTACCACGGACAGCAACATCCCACAATAATGTAATCAGCTATCACTCACTTATTCGTAGAAATGAAACACCAACCCATGTTTTGTTGACTGATAGAATTTATTAACTTTACACCGCTGTTGCTAAGTATCTTAAATATAACTATATTTTTTATTATCTGTTTACGGTGTACTTTTAGGGTCTGATGTACAGTTGGATGTAATTTACACTGTGTAAATTGTATCCCATAATTTACACAGGATTCCAAGTTGGACGGATCACTCAAAATATTATGCAAATTGCAGAAACACACCCCTATATCTGCCTTATGGGCCGGGGTGCATGATACACTTAAGTGTATCAGTCACAGCGGCCCTGTAAAATAAATAAATGAATGTTAGAAGAAACAAATCATGCTTCTACACCCCAAACAGCACAAGGGTTGGTTTAGCTGATTGGGATGGAGTGCACAGCTATTTTTAAAATTTAGTTCTTTTTTTACTCCTTTTTTTTTAAAAAGGTCTGTTGCACCAGGAGAAAGCACCTGCAAAAGATACATCCAGTGTCGGACTGGCCCAGCGGGATCCCGGGGAAATAGCCGGTAGGCCCCACTGTCCGATGGTCCGGCCCCCCAGAATTCCCAGGCCCCCTCGGAGATGTAAGTGTAGGAGCAGCCTGTGTTGCTGGTTAAACAGAGGAGCTTCCTGCTCAGGCTGGAACTCCTCACTGTCTCCTATCACCCCCTGTGCTATGCTCTGATTGGCTGACACAGTCACTCAGCCAATCAGAGCAGACACGCCCCCTACCCACACTGCCATGAAGGAAGCAAAGCAGGAAAGTTAAGAAAGGTGAGATGTGTCTGTATGTATGAGAGGATGCGTGTCAGTGTGTATGTTAAATGTATTAGTGTGTGTGTGTGTCTGTATGTATGATAAATGCATTAGTGTGTGTGTGTGTGTGTGTGTGTGTGTCTGTGTCTGTGTCTGTATGTATGATAAATGTATTAGTGTGTGTCTGTATGTATGAGAGAATGTGTGTCAATGTGTATGATAAATGTATTAGTGTATGTCTGTGTCTGTATGTATGATAAATGCATTAGTGTGTGTGTGTATGAGAGAGAATGTGTGTCAGTGTGTATGATAAATGCATTAGTGTGTGTGTGTCTGTATGTATGATAAATGTTTTAGTGTGTGTGTGTGTGTGTGTGTCTGTATGTATGATAAATGTATTAGTGTGTGTGTGTATGAGAGAGAATCTGTGTCAGTGTGTATGATAAATGTATTAGTGTGTGTCTGTGTCTGTATGTATTACAAATGTATTAGTGTGTGTGTGTGTGTGTGTGTATGAGAGAGAATGTGTGTCAGTGTGTATGATAAATGTATCAGTGTGTGTGTGTCTGTACGTATGATAAATGTATCAGTGTGTGTGTGTATGAGAGAGAATGTGTGTCAGTGTGTATGATAAATGTATTAGTGTGTGTCTATGTCTGTATGTATGATAAATGTATTAGTGTGTGTCTATGTCTGTATGTATGATAAATGTATTAGTGTGTGTCTGTGTCTGTACGTATGATAAATGTATCAGTGTGTGTGTGTGTGTGTGTGTGTGTGTGTGAGAGAATGTGTGTCAGTGTGTATGATAAACGTATTAGTGTGTGTCTATATCTATATGTATGATAAATGTATTAGTGTGTGTGTATATATGAGAGATAATGTGTGTCAGTGTGTATGATAAATGTATAAGTGTGTGTGTATGTATGAGAGAGAATATGTGTCAGTGTGTGTGATAAATGTATTAGTGTGTATGTATGAGAGAATGTGTGTCAGTGTGTATGATAAATGTATTAGTGTGTGTGTCTGTGTCTGTATGATAAGTGTGTTAGTGTGTGTATGTATGAGGGAATGTGTGCCAGTGTGTATGATAAATGTATTAGTATGTCTGTGTTTATGAGAAATGTGTGTATGAGAGAGGGGGTTGAGTCAGGGTGTATGAGAAATTAATTTGTGTGTGTTATGGTAATGTGGGTGCTATGTGTGTGTGGACAATGGGGCTTGTGGCAATGTAATAGGGGTGAGGACGGGGGGGGCTGTTATAAGTTAAATAGTGGTGATACAGGGGGGCTTTTATAAGTGAAATGGGGGGCAGGGCTTGTTATAAGTGAAAGGGGGGGTGAGGGCAAGGGGGCCTGTTATAAGTGAAATGGAGGGTGAGGGCAGGGGGGCTTGTTATAAGTGAAAAGGGGAGGTGAGGACAGGGGGGCTTGTTATAAGCAAAATGGGGAGAGGGCAGGGGGCTTGTGGTAATATAATGTGGGTGTGAAGTAGGTGGTGGCTAATGTGTGCACTTTTATTTGTGGGGTGATGGGCTAATTTAATTTAATAGTGGGGTCTATTAAATTAAGATGAGGTGGCAGGATTTTTAATGCTGGGGTGGTTTGGGGCTATTAATTGAACATGGGGTTAAGTTTGGGCAGGAGGGCTATTTATTAAATGTGAATGTGAATTATTTAATGTCAGAGATGGTGGTGGGAAATGGTTATATTTATTAAACTTAAATGCTATTTATTGCTAGGCCTGTTTGGAGGTAGGGAAATAGGTGTATTTATTAAATGCGGATACTATTTATTTAATGTCGGGGCTGGTTGGAGGGAAATAGATCTATTTATCAAATGTGAATACTATTATTTTAATGTTGGGGCTGGAGGGAGGCCTAATTATTAAATGTGTGTACTATTGATTTAGTGCCAGGGCTGGTTGGAGTTTTCTAAATGTCATGTTCCCATTTTTTTCCAGATAGGACATCCAACATTGCAGGATCCAGACAAGCAGCATCTAAGCTAAAGACACCAGCAGCCAAAGGTCAGGAAAGTGACAAGAAAAGGACACACATACAGTAGGCGCACACACACACTGGGCCCCACCTAATATTTATGTGGCCCCGTCTACATAATGTCACTTTCAGGCTTTTTTTCCAGGGCCACTTTAAGTTCTCAATCTCTGCCCGTTCCTATGTAGGTGGGACCCACCCAAGTCCAAAATTTGCAAGTGTAAGTCACCTGCACCTTTCAGAGTCGCACACATCATGACGTTGCGATGCTGGCAGCATGTAGGAGCTGCGAGGACCCTGCCCAGCCGACCACAGAGAGGGGAGATGAAACAGAGGTAAGTCACATTTACTTTATTTTATTATACTTTTTTTTTTTGCTTTTTTTGCAAACTTGACAATGTTCCCTTTTTACCTGGGGGAGTAGCCTGTTCTTGGCATAAAATGAATTGGAGGCACTACTCTGTGGCATAATATTATTTGGGGGCACTACTCTGTAGCATAATATGATTTGGAGACATTGTGTGGCATAACATGATGCACACTTATCATGATTTGTGGCATAAATTGAACTGGGGTACTACCGCATGGCATAATATAATTTGGGGGCATTACTGTGTGGCATAATATGATTTGGGGGCATTACTGTGTGGCATAGAATGATTTGGGGGAATTACTGTGTGGCATAATATGATTTGTGGCATAAATTGAACAATGTGGCATAAATTGAACTGGAGCACTATCGTATGGCATAATATGATTTGGGGGCATTCCTGTGTGGCATAATATGATTTGGGGGCTTTACTGTGTGGCATAATATGATTTGGGGGCATTACTGTGTGGCATAGAATGATTTGGGGGAATTACTGTGTGGCATAGAATGATTTGGGGGCATTACTGTGTGGCATAGTATGATTTGGGGCATTACTGTGTGGCATAATATGATTTGGGGGCATTACTGTGTGGCATAATATGATTTGGGGGCATTACTGTGTGGCATAGAATGATTTGGGGGCATTACTGTGTGGCTTAGTATGATTTGGGGGCATTACTGTGTGACATATTATGATTTGTGGCATAAATTGAACAATGTGCCATAAATTGAACTGGGGCACTACTGTGTGGCATAATATGTTCCATTATTATTAATAATATATATATAATATAAAATATAAATGCACAATTGGCACATCTGGGCTTGATTAGATATTAGCCAACCCCTGATCTGCAGCAAAGGTAATTCCCATGGAGCCAAGGTTGGGGGTGGCACTGTATATTCTCACTAAGGGTAGTAATAGTATGGTTAATTGTAACTATTCTGAGACAGTGTATCTCTTCTTGTATATGTGTTTTGTGTGTGTTGTCAATTTTTGTCTTTCTTTGAAACATTATTTTTTCATATTTGTCTGTTTCATTATAATATCTACATACCTTCCATTACCTATGTAGTGCTTTTAGGGCACTGTCCCGCTGCCCTGAAACTCAGGACTTCTGTTTTGCCTGCCCGGAGATATGTCACACTTCTTTGAGCAGGCAGTCTACACTTCTGTCGATGGTGTACTCAACAATGAAAGTTTTTTGCTGTAGGGGAGTAGCCAGTGCTTTTCACACTCACACGCACCCTTTAAACGTGAGAGCTATTGATTTAACATTGAGACTGATTGGGGAAGGGGGCTAGAGTGTGCCCTCATTGCTAGGCTTTCCATATTTAATGTACATATCTCTTTTTCAAAGGAGGACCCCAACATTCCAGGGTCCAGACAGCAGAGGCGGGCTGGACCGGGGGGCAGCAGGCACCCGGGCCGCTCAGTCTAACGGCTGTTCGGGCCGGCCGCCTCCCCCCATCCCCCCCGTGGATGAAATAATCTAGCAATATCACCGGCGGCCATGTCAGCGTAAAGGCGGCTGCATCACGTGACACACGATGCGGCCGCGTCATTATGACGTGGCCGCATCGCGTGTCACGTGATGCGGCCACCTGTGCGCCCCCGGGCCGAAAACTGCCAGCCCGCGCCTGCCAGACAGCAACTGAGCTTAAGACATCAGCAGCAGCAGGTAGTGAACGCTGCACGAACAAGTAGGAGAGAGCAGGACAGTCTGGCAACTGTTCTAATTCTAGTGGAGCAAGACTTTGTCCCGACCTAAAAGGTGGGGCCTAGACTATGCAGTCAGTCTTTATATATACACTGCATTCTTTATATAGTACACTATGCCGCTAGCCATGCCCTTCATGGGCTGACCACTCCCCCTCTAGAGTCTGGTCTCGCCTCTGTGGTGGCTGGCCACACAGCCTCTGGTGCGCCCCTACCGTTGCAGTCCCCCGTGGGCCCTTCATGCCCCAGTCTGACACTGGATACGTCTCTTAGAGACCTATCTGCGGCTGCTTTCAACTCAGCATTGCATGTAAAGTGTGTGAACACGCCATTACAATCCTTGGGTCGCCAGCTACCTTCCCCGTTCCACCTCTCTAAGTGCAGAGATGTGCAAGGGGGAGATCCGTCTCAGTCGGAGTGCAAACTGAGACGAATCCTTGGCTAAAAGTGCTTTTTGCGCTGATCAGTTGGACTTGCGGCCGACATTACATCAGGCCCTTATTTTTCACAGAAAGGTTGACTAGAAATTAAAAAAAAAAGCTTGCACTATTATAATATGCAGAATTCAACTTATAACAAACATATCACAAGAATAAGTGGTGAATGATGCTATTTTGTTTGTAAAAATGAAATGCTGATTCATGTTTTTAAACTAAGATGTATATTATTTTAGGTCAAACAAATGTGCAAGATGCTCTGACAAAGACCATGGCCTTATCTGTGTGGAGTTTGTATGTTCTCCCCGTGTTTGCGTGGGTTTCCTCCGGGTGCTTCGGTTTCCTCCCACATTCCAAAAAAACATACTGGTAGGTTAATTGGCTGCTATCAAAATTGACCCTAGTCTCTCTCTCTCTCTCTCTCTCTCTCTCTCTCTCTTTTTCTCTCTCTCTGTCTGTGTGTGTGTTAGGGAATTTAGACTGTAAGCTCCAATGGGGCAGGGACTGATGTGGGTGAGTTCTCTGTGCAGCGCTGCGGAATCAGTGGCGCTATATAAATAAATGGTGATGGTGATGAAAGTCTATCATCAGTGGGCAAGTCTTTAATACTGAATTTTGTTGCAGTCTGTGAAAGGCTGCATGTTTTACAACTGACTCACAGACCCTGGGTCTTTATTGTTCTCTGTCTCCCTCTAGCAGGGCGTCTCAGAAGAATAAGGATTAAATCATTGAAGCTTGAACTCTTTCCCATACTGAAAATACAACAGTTTTATTTAACCATTTCTTTACACAATATCAAATGCTGTGTACCAGGCTTTGGAAGTCAAAACTACAGTAATTGTTCACTGTGTTTAAAATATACTAGCGTGTAAACTGAATGCATACATGGAGCAGTTTTTATAGCTTGTTGACAGTTTTACAGATTTTGTATTAGTTATTTGTAATAAACCTGTCTAGGGACATTATAAAAGACAGCTCTTTCTGCCAAATATATTTAGTGTATGTATAATTCTAATATACTAACAATATAGTTTAAGAAAGAAGCTGGAGTAAGAAAACAGCAGTGATTTTATGTACATACAGTATATGTTAGTGTTTACATGTTCCTTAATTTGTTGCACTCTTGTACAATCTTCAGAAAGAATAGGGATGTATAGAAAGTTATCTAAAAAATAAGTTATCTGAGGAGATACAGTTAAAATCACCGTTTCCCAGATCCCCTCCCCATGGAATGTCAAAGGAAACGTTGTGATTGGCTGATGGGTGTAGGAATCAGTTTTCACTCAAGCTGGGAGAGAAAAGTTTCCTTCTGCCTTTGAACAAGTCCCTCAGTTTGCGGACAGTAGGGTCTTGCTTGGGGAGGTCTTAGCAGCTTGACCTACTTCCAAACAATGTTATTAGCTTCCAGAAGCTGTGGAACTTGATAATAAGACTACATCATCCTCACTGGATAATTGTCCTTGTAGACTATGTCCCAGTATTCCCACAACTATCTACTAGTTCCTATCCCTGAATACCCTCTCTTGGACTGTGATCCTAACAGGAACATAAAGATTGTGGTTCTGGGGAGCAGTGGTGTTGGAAAAACAGGTAAGACTGCAAGTCCCTCTAGTTGATATTATATACTCTTATCTAATTTAATGTTGTTTTAGACCAGTTTACTTTGTGTATTAAATAATCTTCTCTGCTAACAGTAACAAAAGAAATGTAGAGCATCAAACTCTATTTTAAATGTTCTATAGTATAGTAATGATAAGGGTTTCTGCACAAGGAAGATAATGATCTTTACCATTGTTTTCAGAGTATCTATGTTGCAGTTAATTAACAGATTTTGAACGTAAACTGAAGCTGATACATCATAACTAATCTGTTATATAGAAACTTTTTAACTGTTTTGTTGACATTTTCTTGGGACACTGAGAAGGTGTTGAGGGTTATAAATGAAACTCGGCAGTGGCAATCTAACTCATTGTGAACAGCTATCCCAAACATTCTTCATATATGTTTAGGTTTTTTTTTTACATGGATAGACTACATTTCTGTGTGGAATGGAGTACAACACAAAGCACAGGGTGGATATCTTTCTAATTGTCAATTTGAATGATTATTTTTGAATTGCTATAACAGAAAAAAGTCACCACTGTCATTTAAACTATTTGAATATTTATTTCTATTAATTTTACACCAGCTGTGGAGTATAGTTATTCTGCCATGTAGCTCCAACATATTCCTCAGTACTGTACAATAAGGGATAAACGGAACATTGCATTCATGATAACAGTGCAGCAACTTATATTGAAGGTGAAGGCTAGAAGGCACTGCTCGCTGAAACTGACAATTTATGTGTTTTATGCCTCATATAACGCACATAGATCTTATAGATAAACTCCTCAACCAGTAACACAACTTTGGGAACACTAAGTTTAATATAATTTTTATTATAAGTTTAATGTTATCATTGTACTGTATAGCAAAATGTGTTTATTGTTAATATGTGTGGGTGCTTACTGTGGTATGTTCATGTCTGTATATGCATATAGAAAGCAAGCAGAAACTAGGGAACCAGTGTGTGGCATTGAACAGTTGGTACTATGCAGTATGTTATATATAATAAAGGACATTTTACAAAACACTATGTTAAGGTTTTGTTACCCCCAATTGTCAACTTTTTAAAAGAAATTTGAAAGTGGAAATAAACATACAGATCCACCACTATAAACCATGAGCAACCACATCGCAGTTGCACTTTAGTGTATGATATCTATTATTAATTGGTGAATCTTGGGATAATCTATTGCCTGCATATGCATGAATACATTGTATATACATCACAGCATGCACACAGCACCTTGTAGCAGATATGACATTATGGGCATTAAATGGGCATATGGGCATTACAGCTAGTTCAGACTTTTCAATACCAATGTAAATGTTTTATCATAAACAATGAATGATTAAAAGCAATGCAGGCTTTTTTTGTACTGGGTGTAGAGATGGTATATACGTTGTATTATCCAAATCTGAAAATAGTTTCAGTATTAAATAGTCAATGTGTATCTATAGTAATATACCAGACACGAATACATCTAGAAACTCCTCTAAAATATATATATATAGTTGGTGAGGAGTGATGTCACCTGTCACATGACTCATTCAACAGATATTTTACTGAAGATCATTGTTTAATACATAATTCCATAGTGAAATACATATATTTATAATATATCTATATTGCGGCCTTGGTTAAAAAAAACCAAAACAAAACATGTACATAATGACATCAGTAATGCAGTAATGCAGTGTAACATTGTAAAGATTTTGTATAAATTAAGTCTTTGCACAATTATTTATGCATTAAACCCATGTGTATAATCATACTAGTATGGAGTTGCAATGATTACATGACCTATGAAGTAATAGAAAAAAATTGTGCTTATTACATTGTGCAAAATTCTACTGTCACAGGGACAGGCTAGTGTAGTGTTACTGGTGACTGGTGATTTTGTTCCTGCTGCAGTTTTCCATAGTCAATTTTATTTTCAAGTGTTTTATGAACAGTTGTTCTCCTACTGAAAATTGCTATTCTTAATATTGAGTGTTTTATGGTGATTTTGAATGTGACATGCAAAGAAAAAAATCAGCTACACATAACTTCTTAAAAGCAGAATATACTCAGTGGCTCAGTGGTTAGCTCTTCTGTCTTACAGCACTGGGGTCATGAGTTCAATTCCTGAAAATTGCCTTATCTGTGAGGAGTTTGTATGTTTGTATGTTTGCCTGGGTTTCCTCTGGGTGCTCCGGTTTCTTCCCCCACTCCAAAAACATACTGGTAGGTTAACTGGCTGATCCAATGGGGCAAGGACTGATGTGAGTGAGTTCTCTGTACAGCGCTGCATGCAGAATTAGTGGCGCTATATAAATAGATGATGATAATGATGTGTGCTATTTATAAGATACCATTGATTCCAGTAGAGCTGCAGTTTCCAGCAGCGTTTTTATCCATTTGGCTTAATCACTTTGTGCAGCAATAGGCAGCAGATCGGTAAAGGCAAATCTCCACTGGAAACTGCAGCTGTATTGAAATATAAGAGCTTATTTACTCTTTGCATTCTGAACACATGTAATAAAAGGCGCACATAACATAAAAAACATATTTACTTCTATTTTTTTGTTTTGAATTATGTGTGCAAATAGAATGCATATTTTGCACTTTTCGTACATGACCTTACATTAATGAAAACAAAGCTTTTATATTTCCAACAATGCACTTTACAACCAATTCCCAGACCATAAGCGGACCAGTGTTTTATGATTAATAGGTTTCAATTAATTAATTAACAACTGCAGAAAAATCTGAAAACCTGGCCTGTCATTACCCTGTCAAAGAGACAAGTCAGACTACCCATTCTCAGAAAGACTTGTCCATGTTAATGCGCAGCCCCCAGCTGACACAGTAAAAAAAATGCGGTTAGGCACTAATTTCAGACTCAATAAATTTGTATCATCTAACCTTACAAGGCTCGCACTAACAGAGTGCTTTCTTTCTCTTTGTTCCAGCGTTGGTTGTAAGGTTTCTCACAAAGAGGTTTATTGGAGACTACGAAGCAAACACTGGTAAGTTTGAACAGAGGCTGAAGAGAAGGGTCAATTGCCCAGCATCTGGTTACAAAAAGAACTCTGCTTACAGGGAAGCATGGAGATTCCTCTCTGCCTCTTCCGTCTGATAACGATTGTTAACAGCACAGGATAAACTCATGTACAATCAATATTATCTTAAATCTCACCCATCCATTACCTAACATTGCCCTTGCCCTTGCTTTCTCTAGAGAGGAATATCTTGAGTAGTGTGTGTTTAAAATTCTGTATTCCTATTGATCCTGGAGTGTGTGAATTGTGGTTCTTGGTATAATCTTCCTATTACCTTGTAAACTATTCAACCACATCCCTTTTTTTCACCCTTTCTTTTTCTTTTCTCCGGGACAATCATCATTATCCCTCATACTGAAAAACTTCTGCTTGGAAGCTACTTGTTTAAGCCATGGTCAATTATCTTTCCTTTACTTCCTCATATTTCCCCAAGACTGCAAGTTTCAGAGTCCAAACTCTTGAATGAGTTTGTGTTTAAACAGTTGTGTTTAAATGTCTTGACATTACATTAAATAATATTAACTTGTGTCAAACAGAACTGATTCATCAGCTGGCCCAAATCGGAATGTCTTTGTGCAGACGTCATTATTACAATCTGAAACATGCTCAACAGTTATGTATTTTATAGCCTGTTAACACACAGCCGGGGAACAAATAAAGTGCATGTTTGCACACACACTTGTAGTATTAGTACATAGAAGAACACAGACTATTCATATATCTAAAATAACTGATGTGTCTTAAAGTTAATATGTCAAACATTCAGTATTTATGCTCTGGAATTTATCTTCAGTCTTCATTTGCCTCCAATAGTTCATGATTTGAGAATGTATTTACTTATGCACAGGTAAATGTTACTATTTCACTGGGCCAGTGTTTATCTCACTGGTTCTCACAGAGGGAAACTCTAAAACATGACCTGTTGGTGACAGTTTATGACTAAAATTAGGAAAATTATCGTCAAATACTATAATTTTCTGTTCGCAGTGGAAACAACATGTTACCATATAATTGCTTAATAACTAGCAAAACCCAATTAGCTGCCTTACAAATATCTTCTTGTGAGACCATGGAAAATGCTGCCCATAATACGGAGATATATTCGGGTAGAGTGGGCCATGATAAGTTCGGGAATGGTTATCTCTCTCAGACAATAGGCTGTTTGATAATTCAATGATCAATGGTCCAAGAGCAGCTGCTTGTAATCTGCAATTACAAAAAGCCTAATTCTTTTTCTGAAGGTTTTTGTAAACTCCATATACACTATATGGACAAAAGTATTTGGCCACACCTGTTAATTATTGAATTTAGGTGTTTCAATCAGATCCTTTGCCAGAGGTGTATAAAATCAAGCACCTAGCCATGCAGTCTCCATTTGCAAATTGGTCGTTCTGAAGAGCTCAATGACTTCCAGCGTGGTACTGTGATAAGATGCCATCTTTGCAATAAGACGATTTGTGAAATTTCATTCCTGCTGGATATTCAACAGTCAACTGTAAGTGATATTATTAGAAAGTGAAAGCATTTAGGAACAACAGCAATTCAGCTACGAAGCAGAAGACCACGTTAAATCACAGAGCGGGGTCAACGACTGCTAGGGCGCATGGTGCGTAAAAGTCTCCAACGCTCTTCTGATTCCATAGCTGAAGAGTTCTGAACTTCAACTGAAATTAATGTAAGCACAAAAACTGTGCGGCGGGAGCTTAATGGAATGGGTTTCCATGGCTGAGCAGCTGCATGTAAGCCTCACATCACCAAGACCAATGCCAAGCGTCAGATGGAGTGGTGTAAAGCACACTGACACTAGACTGTGGAGCAGTGGAAACATGTGCTGTGGAGTGACAAATCATTCTTCTCTGTTTGGCAGTCAGATGAGTGAGTCTGGGTTTGGTGGATACCAGGAGAATTTTACCTGCCTGACTGCCTTATGCTAACTGTGAAGTTTGGTGGAGGAGGGATAATGGTATGGGGCTGTTTTTCAGGGTATGGGCTCAGCCCCTTATCTCCAGAGGTTGTCACCGTTCTTGTTTCTGAGATTGATGAGCTGAAAAAATAACTGCAAACATATTCTTAATTAATGTGGAAAGTGATGGCATCCTTCGGAATAATGGCCTCCTTAAATCCTAATATTACCTTATCTTGATAAAAAAAAGCTTGTATACACTTCAAGGAATTGAACCTCAAGGACCATTGGCAAACCCCCATTTTGGGAACATTTCAACTTAAATAAGAGTTGGGTTTTTTTCCGCTACAGTCCTAATAAACTGTATAACCAAAGATTTTGATCTCAATGAACATTGTTCATCGCTGACAAGGAAGATACATGGACTTTTTTAGAGCTTAAACTTTTGACCTCTCCATATGTCAGTAAGTTAAAAAACACGTTTAGGCTGGAGATGAAAATGGTGAAACCTAAATGTCTGGGTCAGAATGAAAAAATCTTTTAAATTTGTGGATATTTTCCCAACTTTAACTGAAATAGCCGCTACTGACTGGTATTCCTAGGGCTATTAATTCCTTGTTTCAAATGAAGGGATTTCAAATTATGTTGTCAAAAGGCACCCTATTGAGAAAGCCAACAAGGTTCCAGTTTCAATGTGGGAACCATGGCTGTTAGGTAGGAAAGATTGTATTTCCTCCACTTCCTCTGCCTGAAGCTTCTGAAGAACCCTTTGAATGAATCAGAGGAAAATATAAACAAGACACAAATTTCAGGTCAGATATAAAGCATCTGAACCTGGGAGGAAATCATTGACATCTCGTGTTGTTAGGAGGTCCACTTTCAGAACCCCCATATTTTGGTTATCTGACTGTTACTTGACATTTATAAAATGATGACGCGATCTGATTGTTTTCAAAACATGTAGTGTATGTGCAGACAGACATAGGTGATGTTTTTATGCCCCTGTAATAACAGAATTTACCTAATGAAATTCACTTTAATGACAGTACATTAAATTAAATAGCATATGTTGTTACAGTAGTTCCAAAAGTAATATCAAAGAAGTAATGTGAATAGGTGAATGTAATGCTAATGATTTAGATGCTATTTACTGGAGTGGTCATAATGCAATAAGCCAATTAGCACAGACTAGCTAGTGCTGCTAATCGCTCCACATGATGCCACTCTGATACATTCTTGTTTTATTACTCTGCAGGTGCACTATACTCAAGAAAAGTAACAATCGATGGGGAGCAAATTTCCCTCCAAGTGCAGGACACACCTTATGTATTAATGGAGGTAAGCTGTGCGACTGTATTGATCACATGCAGCAAAGGTTTCAAGCTATAGGTAGGAAAATGTGATATTCAGGCAATATGCAATGGGTACTCACGGTACAATTTAATGGGTATTTTGTTAAAACAGAAAAATAGAAATTGGTGATTAGCTTGAACCTAGCAAAACCATACAAAAGAGTTTTTACAACCTTTGTTCCAGAGGCATGAGCTTACCAGTGTTTTAATATTTCTTAAATAACAGACTGTCAGTTATTAACTGATGTATGTATTAGCTGATGATGGTTTATATCAGATATCTCTTGTTTTACAACATTTAAAAAAAAATGCAGAAAGGACCAAAGACTCATAAGATCTCCTTTAAGAACCATTTTTGGATGGTATAGAGCAGGAAATATACTGTGCAATAATGACTTCTTGATTTAGTGTTTTTTTGTTGAAGGTGAGACGCTTGTTTATTTGCATGTTCTAATAATAATGGGCCTGATTCATTAAGGAACTTAAATTAAGAAGTTTCTTATTTAAGTCTCCTGGACAAAACTATGTTACAATGTAAGGGGTGAAAACTAGTTTTCTGTTTTGCACATAAGTTAAATACTGTCTGTTTTTTCATGTAGCACACAAATATTAACTTTAAATTTCAGTGTACAAATAAGCTATCAAGTATTTGTCTTTATCTTTATGTGTTTTTATCTGTTGTTTTTATTTTCATTTGTTAGATTTCCCCCGTACTTCACCTTACTAAGGCTAGGTACACACCTGAGGTTTTTCAGCCAATTATCTGCCAATCATCCGATAAATAACACATATGGCGCTAGTGTGTATAGTGACATGATGAACAACAGTCATTCCAAAGTGACGATTGTCGTTTCATTTGGTGGATCATACTGTTTAATAATCTCGTTCCAATCACCTTCCAATCATGTAGTGTGTATGAACTCACGATCATGATCTCCATAGAGTTTACAGAGTCATGGTCTTTTCAGCCGATGCCGGCAATGAACATATCCTGGTGACTAAATGTAGAGTGTGCTGTAGATGGAATAATTCATTAATTTGTTCCGAGACTGAATATTTTGTTTCAGAGTCACAAAAGCTAACAAAATTCATTATGACATGGGGATAGCTATAAAAGGTGGTTAATCAGTGTGACAGGAATGAATGAATGCATATTGTGCTGTCATTCTCTAAACGACTATAGGACCAGATGAAGAGCACAGATCTGAAGGTAAATCGTATGTAGTGTGTATGCATGAATCGCTGGACTGGTCGGACCTTCAGTTGTAGGTACAATCGTAGATAACAGATTGGTCGGAAAATTCTCCAGTGTGTACCTAGCTTAAGACTTTTCCTTTTGTTTTCAGACATGTCAATACCCAAAATAAATCCACCAATTTTCATTGAAGCTAAAACAAAATAAAGAAAAGATACTTTTGTAGTTAAGTAGAGAATTTAATCTTAAATGGCTAGTTGCCCTTACAAATTCAAAGATATTTTTATTTTTTCAAATACCCACTTATCTGAAATCTCTTAGATAGAGGTTTGTTGATATGGGAGCTATAGGGCTTTGATCAACAACTATATCATGAGAACATATAGCTTACATGCATAACTGCAATGCAGCATGCATGTAGTGGAAAGGTAGTAGCTGTTATCATGATGGGTAGAGAGAAACATACCTGCCTACTTCCTTGGAATGTTTAGGAGACTCCCAAATTTCGGGGAGTTCTCCCGGAGTCCCGGAAGAGTAAGCCACCCTCCCAGATCCCTCCCAATTTTCTTGCAAAGTGAGCAGGGTCGTAATGACACTATTTTCTGTGAATCCCGTCACTATGGCCCCACCCCCTGTTGCACAATGGCACAAATCATTGAGATATCCCAGATGGGGTTTTATAAAAAGTAGGTAAGTATTGAGGAGTTTTCAAATGGAAAATAAGTACATAAGAGTAAATACAAATGTGCTAATGCAAATTAGAGATAACCAATTTTCATTGAGACAGTGTGTACATATCATGCACTACCCAGCAGCAGAGAGTTTGTAGAAATTGTTTTACAATGCTGGAAAATACTGTATTGCTAAATGAACCCCATATATCTTTATGTTTACACGTTGTTGAAAGATATGACTTTCATAAGGAAAAATCAACTATTTATATGGAACTGTAGTCTCAAATCCTCAGCCCCTGCCAGCAATCTGACATTACGGCTATGGACACCGTGACCTCTTCAGATCTGGCAGCATCATATTGACATCTTGGAAATATTATTGAAATCATCTAATCTCAGATCACTGTATTTGATTCCAGTTTTTTAAAAAGGAAGTTTAGTTGTAATCAGATTATCAAAAATGTACCAAAGAATGAAGGGCTATTGTAAAGTACTGCTTATCTTTTTCTGCAAAGTAAAATGATCTGTAGACAGTGCTGATAAAATCTGCTGTAGTGCTCAGTGATTGGTCTGTATTGCAAGAAAAAATAGAATTGTAAATCATTATATTTTATATCTGCGTACTTTTCACTTCCAGAACGTGTGAAGGCAAAGTAAGAAAAGAAGAGGTGAATGAGGCCTGATCACATCATTTGTGTCATCAAGTAGTTATTGCAGTTGAGTAAAGCCCACCCAGCTCAGCTCAGTAAACACTGAGGAGGAAACTCAACTCAGTGCAAACTCCCGTAGGAGATTTGCGCAATTCCGCGTGCGAGTGAAAATCAGCGATGTTGTATTGCCCTAACATCCTGCTGAGCCTCATCACCAGAGGCTCTGATGGGACATCGCTTGGAACTGAGTGTCCATAGCATGACACAGTTTGCATCATCACACTACTACCACTCAGGGCCTGATTCATTAAGAAGTGTAACTGGCGTTTCTTTGCGTATAGTGCGCACAATTACTCTGCACATGCCTAGGACCGGACCATACTCTACAGACTGCAGCAGTGTTCAATTCACCTTTGAGCGCAAAGGACACTTATGACAGCCTACTATTTCAGGGAGGGAACAGGGTGGAGAATGGGCGTATGCCTGTAGTCAGTGTACAGTAAAGGCATGCCAAGCTCCAGCACAGGCAGCAGCATTCAGTTCAGTATCACTTGCTTCAGATTACAGCTCTAGACTAAGTGCCAATAACTAGTGATGGCGGCTGAGTATGTATGCTAGAACATGTGTTTGCAATCAAGAGCAACTTGTATTTGTACTTGTATTTTATGTAGAGTAGACATTAATTACATCTTAATAAATGTTTTTCATGGGGACAATTATTTTAAAAAAACAGCAACTTTTTTTTATTTTTTTTTAATGTTTTGTCATTCATGACTATGGTCCTGATTCATTAAGGAAAGTTAAGCAAAAGTAAGTAAGTAAGGCAAAACCATGTTGCATTGAAGGGGAAGGAAAATTTAAAATGTGATGGCAGATTTATATTTGGGATAGGGCATGTCCTAGATCAACTTTCAATTTCAGTGTACAAATAAGCTATCAAGTGTTTGTGTGCTACATGAAAAAACAGTCAGTATTTTCCTTATGTGAAAAATAATAAACTAATTTGCACCCCTTGCATTACAACATGGTTTTGTCCAGAAAACTTGAGTAAGAAAACTTACTCAATTTTTTGCTTAACTTTTCTTAATGAACCAGGCCCTATATTATTAACAGGTAACATTAATTTGATAGAGTTTTGTTGTGCGTTCTTTTGTGAGGTTAAATTCTTCATATGAATTTGCCGTATCCTGCAGTGTCCTGTCTAGTAGAGCAGAGCTCACCTTCACCCCTATCCAACACCACACATACCTTCAAATTCGCTCCTTGTTGACTACTACCATGCGTATACCCGTTTCACGTACATTTTTAACAAAAACGCACATTACGTTAGTTTTGTGTACCTTAATGAATCAGGCCCTCAGTGTTTACAGAGATGGTTGGTGATTGATTATTATTGCATTATGTCCCTGCCTTCCATGCGACAGCTAAGCAGGATTCAGGAGGATTGTCTGCTCTTATAGAAGTCCCCTGACATTCCGGAAGTGTAGACAACTGTAAATATGTTTTCTTTTCCTTCCCCTCCTTAGTCAAACAAGTAACAAATATTTCCAAGTCAATCACATATTTGTTTACAAAAAGCTTGCAGAACTTTCAGTTTCAGGGTTATAACTGTGACATGTTGTTCTAATGTAAAATGGATCATGTAATATTTACAAATGGTGTAATTATACAAACATTGTCATATCGGGACATAGAGTAAAATCGTGTCATAAATTAGGGCAAGCCTGGGTAGATGCAGAAAATGCATTGTGTGTCTTTGTCTAGAAGCCATATGGAGTTACTTTTACTTTAAAAAGTCCATGATTTCAGTGACTGGGTAAAGACATATAAAGAAATGTACATGTTGTAATAGCTGGGTGAATGCATGGCCACAAATGGTTGCAGTTACTACAGATACAGAGACCTTGAACATCGTGCTCTTCATGTACATTTTAGGAAGCAGCTGACAGAAAGTGGAAAGTGCTGTTATATCAGTCTCAGTCCCAGCACATGGAAATGATTGTACAGTCCCATCAGATATCAGAACACTTTAAATCTCTCTGTCAGCATTGAGGTTAATGACACATTAAACTTCTCTTGGGAGAAGATCCAACTGGAATAACCATACCAATTCCCAGAAAATGAAGAAGGGCCATATCTTAATTGTAATTAGCCAGACATGAGTCACTGGAATGTCTTGTTTATAGTGGGTGCTGGACTGACTTAGTATCCTTGTATATATAAGTGCATTTTGTATGTTTATTGTTAAAATCTGAATCATCTGGACATAAGTCATACATCTTTATTTAAGCCTGTGTATGTCGTGTATACCCAAGAACAATGTGAACAGAGGACAGAAATGTACAGAGATAAAGCTGCAGACAGTAACAAGTATTTGAAGAGATGCCACTTGTACAGGATTAGGGGTCCAGTGAAAACAGAAGTGCGTTGCCAATGGTACTAGCCAAGTTGTTTTCTGTTTACAGGGTGCCAGTGTCCTCTAGATCAGTGAGTTCTTAACCTATGGGGCACCTTGTTCTTAAAACGAGTATTCAAAAAACTGTTAATCGTTTTTAATATTGTTATTCTGCATCATTCCCAAATTCCATACTTGTTATCTGTACTAAAAATAATATACCCAAGTAAACGACAGTAAAGTGATTAAAAAGAAAGACAGCATTAGTTCCAAACTTAACTGAGCTGATTTGCCAGAGCACTCTGGGTTCTGGCCAAAAAAAAGTTTAGAACGCCTGGTGTAGATTCTAGCATAGTGCAATTGTTGGTGCATGACAAAATGGATTTAGGCTGGAATCCAACACTTGCCACTTGAACAATAGTACACACAGGTCTGTGCAGGAATCCAGGAAACTTACGACACACTTCAACAGCTGAATGTACTGGACTTGTGCACTTGGGCACAAGTACAATAGACATTTAACAAATAACAGTGGATTAACTTTTGTTGTGTTAAGGCTGGGAAAGCATGTAGAAATTGTAAGTGGAGACAGAGGCCCATACAGGAGACAATAGTACACAGAGAAAAGATTCATAGCTGGGATAGGACAAAATAGGGAAAGGAAACCATATAAAAGGGAAAAAAACAATTATAGTATAGATTTAGAGAAAGTATAGAAAAACTTCTGTTGTACAATAGTTGCACAAAAAACTCAAGTACAGTAGTACACATGTATACAAATATTTCAATATCAGTAGAATATTATAAATAAGTTAAATTTCTTAATATAAACAAAAATATGATGACATTAGGTTACAGCATTAATTACAGTATGTAAATGATTTAAGTAAACAAATCATGAATTCAATATTGTAAAACATAAAATATGGATTTATCTACCAAGATTCCCACTTGTAATTATATTTTCTTTTTATGCATTTCAGAGATTCAGTTAACTGACCTTGTCTTTTTACTTATGTAATGATTCCCAATATCTACTCAAATGATAGAAAAAAACACTAATAACATTAATATGTAGTATAGAATAGATGTCCTTCCTGCGCTCCTATAGGATAGGGGAGAGGATGGGGAATGCAGCCCGATTCTCTTGGGAATACCCACTAAAATTCCCAAAGTTACAGACAATAGAACAGAAGTTTGGAATAAGGCGCAACTGGGAAGGTAATGAAATGAACAGGTTTTCTGAGTATCACAACATGAATGGATTTCATCAATGGTAGCATGTAAAATATAATAAATCGTCCATAGTCACAATATGAAATGTATAAAGTCCCAATATGCAATCTTTTCAGGTCACCTGAATGTGATTCCAAATAATCACTCGATATACTCCCATCCGTTTCTCCCAGGATCCACCATACAGTTCATATAAATACGGAAGACAAGAAGAAACAAGGATTCCCTTGTAGTGTAGTATTCCAATATAAAAATATTTTTGTGAATAACAATAAAATACACTTACATTTAGTAAGGGTAACAATTCACATCAGGGTATCTTTCACACGCGATTGGGCTCCTGCTCACATGCTGCAGCGCGATCGTGTCTACATACAATCTTCCAGGCTCAGTTGTCCCAGTAACCAAACGGAAAGTAAGAGAAGACAAAAGTCCCCAAATAGTGTAGTATTCCAGTATAAAAATGTTTAATGAACAACAATAAAATTGCACTTACATTCGATAAAGATAACAGTGCACATCAGGGTATCTTTCAAACGCGGCTAAGCTCCTGCTCACACGCTGTAGCGTAATCGTGTCTCCGTTGCAACTTCCGGAAGTTGTGATACTCAGAAAACCTGTTCATTTCATTACCTTCCCAGTTGCGCCTTATTCCAAACTTCTGTTCTAATAACATTAATATGTTTTCTTTGTAGCATTTGACTGGAGCTTGAATAAGGCTAAGGGTCCTAATACAACAATGAGTTTTTCAATGGCAAAGTTTAATTGGCTCAGATATACATAAAAGATTGACTGAGGAAATATACTCTAATAAAAGTTGCAAGACAAAATGGTAAATTTTTACAAATATTTAAAATAAATACTGTTGCAAGTGCATACTGTATGGCAACAACATTTCTAGAAATAAAAGGTAATCCACATGTTTATATAACAAAGCATTGGAAGTAATAACGGAGAATAAGAGAGCGTTTAAATAGGTAAAACTAGAAGAGGCTGACAAAAAGTATGGAAATAAGAGGAATGTAATAAAATATGTAAAAATGATCAAGTCTAATACCATAATATTTTTAAATACATAAAGAGCTTGAAAAATATATATTATTATATTGGACCATGTGTCAACATGGGCATGCGTGACGATTGGGTGTTAATCAAAACATAACCACTTAGTGTGTCTAATAATTACAACACCCCCCAAAATGATATCTCACACTCACTATTAACTACTCGGTTTTGACACAACTAAGGGGTAAATGTATCAAGCTGAGAGTTTCTGGCGGGTTTGAAAAGTGGAGATGTTGCTGCCTATAGCAACCAATCAGATTCTAGGGCCTGATTCATTAAGGATCTTAAATGAAGAGGATCCTTATTTCAGTCTCCTGGATAAAACCATGTTACAATGCAAGGGGTGCAAATGAGTGTTCTGTTTTGCACATAAGTTAAATACTGACTGTTTTTTCATGTAACACACAAATACTTGATAGCTTATTTGTACACTGAAATTTAAAGTTGATATTTGTGTGCTACATGAAAAACAGACAGTATTTAACTTATGTGCAAAACAGAATACTAATTTGCACCCCTTGCAATGTAACATGGTTTTGTCCAGGAGACTGAAATAAGGATCCTCTTCATTTAAGATCCTTAATGAATCAGGCCCCTAGTTATCATCATTGTACAAAATGATAACTAGACTCTGATTGGTTGCTATGGCAACATCTCCACTTTTCAAAACCACCGGAAACTCTCAGCTTGATACATTTACCTTTAAGATTTAGTTTTAGAGCTGACTTCTCTCAAAACTCAATCTCAGGATAACAAACTGACATACAGAAGTACAAATGCAAAATAGTTTATTAAAATAAACAGGAATAAAAACATATTTTTCATATCATCAGTTTCCTGGGGGAAGACTAGAATGTGGCAGCTTCTCAGTAGCAGGGTGACCCCAAAAACTGAATTTTCTAACATCATATTAATAATATATCTTGCCTAAAACCAGCCCTAGTGCTGCCCCTGCCACCCTAGGCTGGTATTGGAAATAGGGGGAAACAAAAAGTGTGGAGTCCCCACTGAAATTGCCAATACCAGCACAAGGCTATGCCAGCCAGGGCTGGTGGCACTATAGCAGGAAAACCCATAGCGTAATGTTTCCCAGCTATAGTGACAACCAGCCCCAGCATGCCCAGGCCATTAAGGGTTGGGCATGCTGGCACTTGGGGACTTCTACATTTAAACTATAATACTACTAAATGTATTAATGCTGTGTACTAGGAATCATAATTGGGCCCTGTATTTTTTTATCAACTACCTTGTAAAAGGCCTAGTATGTTAGGTGTGCTTTGACACAAAGCGTTGTAGTCTTGTTATCATCATAGTTGTCTACTCTCCCGGAATGTCCGGGAGACTCCCAAATTTTTAGGAGTTCTCCCGGACTCCCAAGAAAGCAGGCAAACATCCTGGATCCAGTCATCTCCGTTGTTGAAGTGGGTGGGGTCGGGGCTAAACGCATCATCGTGGCCTCGGCCCCTGCTGCGATTGGCCGAAATTGTCTAAGATTGACAGGGTCGGGGCCTAACGGCGCACCACGCGTGGCCACGCCCCCTCGGTGGACCCCCTCCTGGACAGCTGCCTTCAAAAGTAGGCAAGTATGATTAACATAGATCAATATACAGTAAATGGAATATAATTGGTAAAAGCTGAGATGGAAAAGGACGGGATACCAGCTGAGAGGAAATGGAGTGTACTAAGGAAAATTCAATCCTGGGGTGCACAAAAAGGGAGATAAATGCACTTGATGCAAACATAGTATTACTATTGCATAGCTCGCTAGTTAGACCACATCTTGGGCACCATACTGTAAGAAGGAATAGGAGAGGGACTTCAGAAGCATATTTCTCATTACTTATTAATAAAGGAAATGTAGGGCTTAAATTGTAGAGAGAGGTTAGAAAAGCTAGGCTTGTTTACTTTGGGGAAAAAGACATTACAGGTGATTTAATAAACTCAAAAAAATATATTAGAGGTCAATAGAAAGATTTATGTAACAAACATTGTTGGACTATAAGGAGAGCAAATGGTCAGCAGTGGTGAATGAAAAGTGGCCCTTTTCACTGTTAGCACTTGAAGGGATTTTTCACTGTAAGGGTGTTTAAGTTCTGAAATTCCTTACCACATTAAGTGAATTCACTAACAGAATTTATAAATGTTAGGATGTAACCTCCATCATGCCAACTCTCCTGGAATGTCCAGGAGACTTCCGAATTCTGGGTAAGTCTCCTGGAATCCCAAGAGAGTAAGGCATCCTCCCGCATCTGTCCACTTCACTAGTGAAGTGGGTAGATTAGAGCCAGCATGACGCGATTCTCTGGGAATCGCGTCATTTTGGCCCCGCTGCATTATGTCGCTGGGGGTGGGCCAAAATGACGCAATTCACAAAGCCCCTCCCCACCACCTATACACCCTTCCTGCCCTCGCGGATGTGACCACATAAAGTTGTCAAGAATGCAACAAATTGTATTTGTACCTATAATTACTAGAGGACATTATGTGGATGAATTTATCCTTTTGCTGTTTTGGCATCAGGAAGGATATTCCCCCTGTGAGGCTGAATTGGCAGGTATCACACTAGGAATTTTGTATTACATTCAACTAGTGTTGCTTTCAACCTTATTAACTATGTAGCTGTGTTGTCATAGTTAGTATTTTTCTGTTTTATTTAGATATAATTAAACTTCGTTAAATATGTACTTAAATGGGCCATCCTGGATGACAGTAAAATGAAACACATAGTATTACTACTTTTGAAGATTACATTGGCTGCTCTTCCCCACATTTAATATAACCCCATGAGCATGTTGCTTTTTAGATTTTTCAGCTGTTTATGGACCTGCACAGCCAAACCAATGAAGGGAGATATATTTTTTTTAATTTACCAAAATCCAAACTACTGTGGTTCATAAAGTGCTATTAACTTGCAAAGATGAAAATGTGCAGATTTATTTTGCAGATGTTACACATATCTACAGTGCAGTTCTCAAACTTGTGGAAAAAATAAAAGTACTTACTGGTATTTTAGTTGTGCAATCTTAGCCTCATCTGACTGGGAGCTCTAATGATGAGTACTCTCAAAGTGGCTGATGCTAGTCTTTATGTATTGAGATCAAAGAAATAATCTAATAATAGAAATACATTGCTCTGATGGTCTGTTTTCAGGTACAATTATGCACAAATAAGTAAACGAAGTACAAAAAAAGTATCAAAATATTTTGAGGTTTTTAATTGCACATAAAGAACTGTCTTAAGGACAGACTGCAGATGCACAGGGTTACCCCAACATTTATATTATCAGTAAGAATATACCCCTGTGAGTCATTATGATGTACATCCTAATACTGGGAAGTGGAGGCTAGCTCACATTTAGAATGAAGTTTGCAATCTGGCTTTGTGCAATGTTGTTATTAAAGGATGTGGCCCTGGATCACATATGCCAAAGTCTTGCTTTGAGCTATATAACTAAATATTACTCTAGATCAAATGGATGCCAAGGATAAAAGGAGGTGAAGGGATAAAAACTTGGCTGAATACAATACATGTGGATGCAGAAATTCTTTTGTAGTTTATGGGGTAATATATCATAGAGGAGCAATATTAATGTTGTATAATAGAGAGGCATCACTGCTCACTGTCACTATCTAGTATCTGTTACTCTCTAGATGAATGACATTTATTTCACAAGACATATGAGCAACTGTTTTGATTTTAGAGGAGTATTGCCTCTTTTGGGGAGAATATGCCGTCATTTATTTAATGGAAAACTATCATAAAAAAATATACTTTCAGTTTTTAGTTATGGAAGCCTAGCATAACTGCTAACCGCGCCAGAGGCCCCCTCACTTCTCTTCTGGGCTATACGCCCAAATTGGGCTGAATTGCGCATGCGCCAGCCCTAGCGAATGCTCAGTGGAGCACAGCGTATAGGCATACATCTGTAGAATCCACATATGCTACCACACTGCTAGTTACGCCTATGGACTTTCTGCTGGGGTCTTTCTCACTTAATGATGTACTTTAGAAAAAAACAAAACGAAGGAAAAAATTGCAGTAAAATTATAGCATTGTAAACGAAGCTTGAAGAGAAATGTGTATTTGGTAGTTAATAGATACAATTTGAGCCATATTTGTGCTCATTTGCACACTGCTTGGTCAGTTAACTGCAGTTGCTGCTTTCATACATTTGTAGCACATTACTTGATTTCTTACTTTAATGTGGACCTATCTCCTTGAATTAACTTTTTTTTAATTTAGCAAGACTTTAAACGCTATTTTTTCCTCGAGGGTAAATTCATTCCACAAATGCAATTTCATGTACACCATGTTCTTTGCTGGCTCTTCCTCTACAAAGGCTATCGCTTTATCTGAAAAGAAGAGAGAGAAGGACATGGATTGAGCAGGCATTGCAATAGAGGGAAAATATTGCTTCTGCTTCTTAACTTTGTGGAGAGTGATGAACAGGTAACGAGTTGTAACATTACCTTTCTGTATGTAACACAAAGTCGGTAGATCTATCCACACATGCAGTAATTTGGTCACGTTATCTTCAAACTGACATGTCTTAAAGTCCAGGAGATCATCACATAGGCTGCCAGATTGCGGTCATTAATAACCATACCAATGGATCCCAATGTGATCCTTCTTTGATGTCCTCGCTGCCTATGGCTATCGGGATATAAAGTTAATTATTCTAAGACCGAGGCCCTTGCGCTTCATTTGCCATCTCCAACCCTGGATCTCCTTAAGAGTAATTTTAATTTCTCCTGGCAGCTCTCCAAATGCTGCGGGTGCTCTGAGTTACCATCATCGGGTCAGCTATAGTTCTACATCTCCATTGCTCATACTGAACTACCGCTGTGCCAGTGACTTTCCTGCTGTTGCTCTGCGTTGCCATCATCGGATCAGCTATAGTTCTACATTCCATTGCTCATATTGAACTACCGCTGTTCCAGTGACTCTCCTGCCGTTGCTCTGACTGCAATCATCAAGTCAGATATCGTCTGCACCTCCGTTTCTCATATTGATGTACTGCTGATTCAGTAACTCCACGCCTCTGCAGGTCACCGCCCAATATCAGTCATCTTCTGTCTTCTACGCTCCTGGCTTCTCCTACCAATCTACCAATCTGCCCAGCACTCACCCAGGAGACCGCGACCTGTCGGATAGGGGCAGCTAAGACCATACCTTCTTGCGGGGGTCCCTGGTGAATACCACCTACTCGTTAGACTCCGCACCCCTGAGTGAGCAATTCCAAACCTGGCAGATACAAGGGATCCATTAAAGACTCTCGGATTTCATGACAGTTGGAATCACAGTCTTTGCAGCTGAGATAAGATATCTTAAAATGGATTTTTTAAAACTAGAAATTGGGACGTCAATCTTGTTGAGGAGCCAGAAGGCAGGACTATCCGGTACCACATCTCCTAATATTTCAGCAGAGACTTCAATGACCGTCAATGACCTAGGACCAGAAAGGTTGAAGTGCTGCACAGTCCCACCAGATATGTATTGGAGTGCCAGGGGCATTCTGGCCTCTTCAGCAGGAATCTGAAACACCCTGATAAAATTTTGCTAGTTGGGCTGGACACATATACCATCTTGATAGAGCCTTGTAGTGGGTCTCTACCGCAGACACACTTGAGGAACAAGCATGGGTGGTCTCAAAAATGGCTGACCAGTCTGCCTCATGGACCTGTTCTCACAGATCTCATTGTCAAGCAGTGGTAAATTTAGGTAAGGAGCTGAAAAGATATTCGATAAGGTGTTTGTAGATGTTGGAGAGCAGGTGAGGAGGACAACTGTCAGTTAGACACAGCGATTCAAATGCTGTGGAGGCTCTAGTTATGTCATTGCGAGGTAAACCTGAGGTCAGGAGGTGCTTAATTTGGAGGTATCTCCATATTTCCAAACCCGGAAGCTCCCACTTAGCCTGGATCTCAGCAAAGGAGGACACACCTGTGGATTTATCATCTGGCCGACATGTGTGATACCAGCACACACCCATGTCTTGAAAGGGCCAGTTTGTAAGCCCGGGGGAAAAAGTAGATTTTCAAATAAGGGGGTCAGTGGTAAGATAATAGAGGAGAGGTGGGGAAGGATCCGAAGTCTGGACCATGCTAAGATGGTAGGGCCAATGGTGGGTAGTCTAATGAGGTGTAGTTTGCATAACCATGGAGTAGACAGAGGTGAGGAACGTAGGTATGATCCCTCAATAACAATCCACTGCTTTTCACTGGTAGCGTTTGACCACTCCAGGATCCTCACCAGCATCACAGCATTATGGTATAAGGGGAAAAGCCAACATTCATCTTGATTAAGATGTATTTAAAAATGAACATTTGTTTAAAAAAACAGTGAACAGAATGAAACCTGTAATGCTTCATGAAAATACAGTGAATATATAAGGTCTACACGCCACTTTTGAAATTGCAGGTGTTTGTGATATAAAGCCTGAAATTAAAGGTATATCATCACAGAATTTTTACACTTTCAAAGGACAATTTTTAGGAAAAAGAAATGAAATTAAAAAACCTACAATATTCTGGTTGCATAAGTGTGTACAACATTTAATAATGGGGCTGTAGCTATGTTCAGAAGTATCTAATAACATTCACGTTCAAAGGTAATTATCAGACACCTGCCAGTAATGAAAGTGATTGTATTAACCGCAGATCATCTGTTCCTGTAGGAAATCCTTGCGGTTTTCTTGGTTGCATACTACTGGGATAGCCATGAAAACTCACTGTTGAAAGAAACCAATCAGGGGAGGGGTATATAGACATTACATGTACCATGGAACACTGTGTAGACTATCATCAATAGATGGAGAAATTGTGGAACAACAGAGAAATTGCCAAGATCAAGATGTCCCTCCAAAGTTGATGAAAGTAAAGGGAGAAAACTCATCAGGAAGGCTACCAAAACTTCTACAGCACCATTAAAAGAGCCCCTGAAATTTCTGGCAGGAGGTGGTCGTCATCATCATCATCATCATCATCATCATTTATTTCCCTGCATGTGATAACAATCTCCCATATTTTGCACATATGTGGACTTTGTGGTGGAGTGGCAAGACAGAAGCTATTTCTCACATCCAAGCCCAGCTAAATTTTTAAAAAATAATACATTCAATCACTCTATGTTATAAAAATGTCATATGGTCTGATGAGACCAAGGTTGACCTTTTTGGCTTTAATTCTAAGCCTGGGTACACTATACAAAATTTCTCCTGAAGTGATATTTTTAGCGATTTTACCAACGAGTGAAAAAAAGTCTCAATCAGCATGGCGATTCATGTAAAAAACTAAATTCATGTATAAAACTATACAGTTTTACAAGACTTACTTCCAGATCTGTGCTCTTCCTCTGTCATAACCATCGGCTGAAAAAATTGCAATCTCCATAGAGACCTTTGGACACTGCTGATCCTGAGTGCATACACAATGCAGAATTAGAACTACATTGTTCCATCGTTGAACGAGATTTTTAGTTCAGTTTAAAATTCAAATGAAATGACAAACTGCTTTGGAACGATATTCGTTCATCGTTACAATGTACATAGTAATGCGTTATTGGGCTGATCGCTCGTTTATTGTGTGATTTGGCCCGAATATGGGCTGAAACCTCTGTAGTGTGTGCCCATCCTAAGAGAAAGGGTTGATGCAAAGACAACACAGCTGATCACCCAAAGAAGTATGGCGTTGGCAGTATCATCCTTTGGGGCTGCTTCTGTTCAGCTAGGACGGATCAAAACTTGCTGGCCTCTGTCAGAAAGCTGAAGATGAAGAGGAATTTCAGCTTCCAATATGATAACAATTCAAAGCACATATCCAAGTCAACCAAGTAATGGCTTCAGAAAAGGAAGATCAACGTTTTGGAATGATGAAGTCAGAGTCCAGACCTCAATCCTATTTAAAACATGTGGAGTGACCCAAAGAGGGCTGTGCACAGGAGATATCCTCGCAATTTGATTGACCTGAACTTTTTTGCAGGGGATGAGTGGGATATCCTTGCAATATCCAAGTATGCAAAGTTGATAGAGACATATTCAAAAAGGCTCATTGCTATGCAAAAAAGAGCTTCCACAAAGTATTAGTGTAAGAGTGTCTATTTGTTTTTCACTTGAATTTTATTGGTTGCCAGTTCACATTAAAAATGGAGAAAGGTCCGACATGATTTATCTTCTAATCTAATTCAAGCTTTACATCACAGCTGCAGTTTCAATAAATGTGTGTGGACTTTTTATATCCACTATAAACTGGTCCAGATAATACTCAGAAACAAGTGTGACTCATATTTGTGTGTTTTATCATTAGTGAGCAAACCTGCTCATTGTGCTGAAAGCATTTCCCACTGTCCATTACAAAGCTACCACAAGCTCTCATATGGCTATTTCCCACTTACTGCCCTTATTTACAGTAAAATGTTTGCATAAAGCGATGTTAACAGGAGACATTCTCTCCTTGTTTGGTCACATTGCTTTTGTTAAAATGAATATTCTTCCCCAGATTTTGTACTTGTTTAAGACAATTCCAGTCCATGTTCCACAGGTACAGATTTCTATAAATAAGTTTATTTGTATGAATAAATCACACACCTCATCCTTTTCCAGCTGGCTTCAAATTTAAACACCAAGCCACTGGAGTATTTACCACGGCTTCCATTTTAAGTGTTCCCAACTTCCCATGTCTGTTGTTACACTTGGGGGTCCTATTATTTTTCTTGATCCGTATGGTTATATTCTATTAGAAAATGTAAAGTAATCATTATACATACACCAATAACTCCAGTGTGAGACCACTCTGACTGCCCACCTGGTTCCACTCCCCTATACAATCATCCTTGGAGGAAGATTAATGGCGTGCATAAATTAGTATATGGCTTTATTGATGGGCAATTAAAGATCCTTAAATTCCCTTTTGGAGAGAGATGGCATTCCCAACTTGTTTGAATATGTACAAAAGCGTTCTTTTCTACAGTCTCTGCCCAGGGCACAACTGTTTATATATCTTACCCCATTCAAGCATTATTGTAACCCTATAATCTTTATTCTTGCTTCGCACAGCTGAACTATCATTGACCAACAAGCTAAATTGGGAAAAGGAGCCCCCACAAATGAAAACTGTGGAATAGACATAGGAGTAAAGTAGCTTTCACACGCCGGGTCCGCACTCGGGTCCTGGCATACTTACCTGTTCCACACAGGGGTTCCTCTCGGCGCCGCGTCCTTAAAATGGTGGTGGCCATGTTGGATTCAGGTCTGCGACTGCGCAGACCAAATCTTCCTTGAAAACCTCTTCTTCTTTACTGTTGGTGCTTTTCTTAATTAGTAGGGTATTTAAGGCACCTGAGCTGACAGTCTGGTGCCTCCTCTTTGTATTTCAAATCCTGACTGTGCTCAGACATGGCTCCCTTTGCTCCTGCTGCTTGTGCCACTGTTAAAGTGATTCCTCAATTGCTGTTCAGCGCTACTCATTCTCAGATATCACTTCCTCGTGTTCAGCTCGATGTTCCAGTAATTCCTTGGTTGCTGTTCAATGCCACTCATTCATTCTTCTTCTCAAGTCTGTTCAGCACTCTGCGGTTTTCTCGCTGCAGAGTTTCTCCTACTCCTGTGTTCTCCTTACAGGTCTCGTCTAACACTCTCCCTGAGGGCCGCGACCTGTGGGACAGTGGCTGCAAAGCCCATAACTCCTTGCGGGGGTTCCTGGCGAAGACAACCTGTCCCGTTAGACTCCACGCCTCTGGGTACAGTAGTGCCAAGGCAGATCTGAGGATTCTAGATTTCAGTTTCTGATTGTGACAGTAGCCAAGTAGAGTAGAGAAAGAGAGTAAGAAAGAGAAAAAACAGGGACAGAGAAAGAGGGAGGGGGGCTGGGAGGGTCTGTGGGTGAGTGGGAGAGAAATTGTCAGAAAGGTGGTAAGGAGAGTTGTGGTGTTGAGGAGATTTGAGAGGGGACATGTCAGCTGTTACTTGCAGTGGCGCACGCAGGGGGGGTTTCTGAGTCTCCAGAAACCCCCCCCCCCTGCGCTAACTAAGTGGCCGCTATAGCTGCACTGTCCTATACAGCAGCCGCGGCGCTGTCAAAGAAGCGTCCGCGGCGGTGCTGTAGTGTATACAGCACCGCCGCGGACGCTTCTTAGACAGCGCCGCGGCTGCTGTATAGGACAGCGCTGAAGAAACGGAGCAGCTCTCGCGGGGGTGTTTTTTTGGGGGGGTCGGGGGGGAGACAATCCTCCGTTCGCCCCTGACTTGTACAATCTCTCAGAAATGAAATGAGGCAAGCATGATGTATTATTATTCTTTCTTTTGGAAATAAGTCCATTTTTAACTCTATACTGCAATTCAGTAGGTAAGGTGTCTCCCTTCCTATTTGTCCCCACCCCTTCAGAATTACCTTACCCACTTTTATAAGTTAAAAAGTTTGTGAAAATGACACACTGACAATGTTCTTCTGGTTTATATTTTTTTTGCTAAAGTTTGTTTTTTCTTCTTTAATGACCAGTTTTGTATTGTTGCTGTTTATACACATTTCTAAATGACAATGGGTATAAACATGTACCCATCTCCTACATACAGTGGAGACAGGCAATGTTGCAGAGAATAATGCCTCAGTTCAATAGGAATTAGTGTCATCACTGAGGCATGGGGCACAAACTAATGTCAGTAGTTCTTAGTGAGTTTATAGGCATCATTCTCATTATCATTGATTCCACACACAAATTGGCTGCCTCTACTATATGTACAAACATTAATTCATTCAGAACAGGTAACTGCAGTGGGAAGTTATAACGCATATTATTTTATACCAAATGAAGGGGTAATTGTGGAAAATTGTATGTGAACTTTTAAATGAATTTTGCATATGTACACACATTGTACATATTGTACACACTAAATAAATGGTGCAATGTATGACACTGTGCTGTAACCAGGGGTGTTTTGTGAAAAACCTTCGGCCCTGGTCGTGGGGGTGGAAGGTAGTGGTATCTGCATGGCTGACGGGAGGGTGTGATGCTACAGACTAATAGAAAGTGTGCAAGCAATTTTATATTGGTCTGCAGGCTCAAACACCCCTGTGGAAGACATATTAATATTCCAGGTGTTGGTACTCTGGAGCCCTGGGAAAGAAGCTGCTTCATTGCGCAGTTTTCAGGGCTCAGCACTTGGCCACAGTGCACCAGTCAACTGTGACATGCCCTATCCCATAATTGTGGCACTCACTCACTGTAGTGACCAGGACATACCTCCCAACAGCCCTGACTGCTGGGATGGCGGGGTAGTTCCCTACAACTGCGATTGTCCCACCTAAATTGGGACATTTGGGAGTTATGTAATTATAGCACAGTTGTGCATATAGCATCATTTTGTAAGTATACCCCAATAATTTTTAATTTAGCGGTGCAACAAGAAGTTACATTTTCCAAGAAAGTCAATGCAAATATAGGCACCATATGACATGTATGAAACTAACCAAAAAGAAATATTATTACATTCATGAACCTTTGTTTTAGAAAATATTTAAATTCTTCTTAACCATCATAACTTGGATGCCTAACTTCATACCTTTCCTATACCGTATATTACTGTCCATTACTTACTTAACATAATTAAAATAATGACACAGAGACTGAATACGTGGCAAAATTAGGTCACAATTTATTTTAAAATGAAATTGGTGGCAGAGAAAGTGCACTGCGGGACAGCTAAAGTGTTAGGTTTCTAGGTTACCTTAGTCAGTATTTACGCCGGCCTCCCTAGGGCGCGGAGTCTAACGGCCCTCCCAGTCTTCTCCAAGAACCGCCGCAAGGCAGGGTGGGATTTGCTGCCGGAGAACCGCAGGTCGCGGCCCCCTAGGTTAGCCTACTGACGTAAGGAGAGAGTTCTATGAGATGGACAGGCAGTGGCACGGACAGATCTACAGGGAACTGATAACCAGGTTCACTAACCGTATATCTGGAAGGTAGCAGCCTGGAGTGGAAGCTGGTTGGTACGCAGGAATCAATCCACGGTGTAGCACCAGGGGGGAGGCAGAAGAGTAGTCAGGAATACAGCCGGTTCGGTACACAGGAGTCTGGAGTAGCAAGGGGAAAGCACAAGGGAGATAGGAGCACAGGGAATGCAGACAGATGCAGGTAACACGTTGCTCTGACACAGACAGTGTGTCAGACCAGGGCTGAAGTAGGATTTGAATTCCCCGCCCAGAGATCAGCTGACCTCCGCCGGGACCTACCCGGAAGTGCGGCGGTACGAAGCGGGGGATCGGCGCTGAAACAGGTAAGCGCCGTGACATAAAAACTGATAACTAGAACCAAGTGAGGACATGGCAAGTTGGCCTTCCATCCACATAACAAACCGGGCTACTCCCTAGCTGCTTGGCCGGCGCTAAACCTGGCGGCAGGTGACCACTCCCCCTCTCGACTCACAATAACCTGCTTCTAAGCAGGCTAAGGGATCCCTCACACAAAAAGGATCAAGAGTCACTTTAACTCGAAGGGGGCAGTGACCTACCTAAGGCCAATCAGCGTTAGCGCCGTACTCATCAGCCGCTGCTCGCAGTGCCCTTCCTAACAACTGTGCCTACTCTGAGATGCGGGAAAAAGCGTTCATTAAAACACGATGAAACAAAGGAGAAAAACTTCAATCCAAGGGTGGGTGGGCGAGATCTCGTGAAGCTGACTGGAACTGGATAATTTTCCCTGGGGATACATATGAGGTGCCCAGTCCTCCCACTTTTACCCCTATTGGTCGGCCTGGCCCAGGGATAGTTTAACCCTCAATGATAAGTGTAAGCTAATGAAATGCACACAAGTCTGCTGCTTAAGTGCTTTCGTCTTTAGAGACTCTCTTGTCATTATTTTCATATGTCCTGCTTGTCCTCTTGTGCCCAATTTTGAAGTTGATGAAACAGATCATGGGATTGCTTAAACTACATAGTATTTCAGTAGAAGAGTATACCAGTCTTGTGGGAGGACATGACATGTCGATGTGTGGACCATAAATCTAGTAACTTCTGATGCCCCCCCTTTCTTGTTGCCCATCTGCTTTTCCTTGAAATAAATACATGAGATTTGCTTTGGCGAGAAAAGAGGTAATAAATCAATCTTTTGAAAGGTGACATAGAAAATGTCAGTGCATCCATCAGCTCCAGCCTTAACTGTAATTATCACAACCAATAAAAGAGGGCTCTCAATGCCCCCAGGCGCCTCAAGACCTGGAGATCCCACTTCCCTTTATTTGGCTTCTAACAAGATCCCCCATAACGGTGGTGAAGAGTATTTCACTCGCACTTTGAAAGGGAAGTATTCTCATAGCTGCCACTTGCGCCCTCCCATGGCCATTGACCGCAGTGCTTTTCAACCTTGTTGTGCCTCGTCTGCAAATAAAACACGTTAACATTATTATTATATATTTGTAAGGTGATACAGTGCTCTGCAGCGCTGTACAGTAGGAAAAACATGACATACATAAAGCAAGGACATAAAAGGCAGACAAAATAAATGCAGACATGAAAACAAAGGGTATGAGGAACCTGCTCATTAGACAGCTTACATTCTATGTGGAAGAGGGCACAGCTGAAACAAGAGGAGCTAGTGTAGCTTAGAGTGAAGATTGGAACAGCTGTGAGGGTGTATTAGTGTGAACAGTATCATCAGGGGTAAAGTAAGCTTTCAAAAAGAGATGACTTTTTACAGAATGTCTAAATATTTGAAGACTTTGGGAAAGTCTGATTGGGCATGGTATATTCTATAAGTGGGGAGCAGCACGGGAGAAGTCTTGTAGGCACGAGCGAGAGGCGGTTACCAGAGATGAGACAAGGTAGATCAGGTCAGAGGTAGATAACATATAATACATATTATAACCTCTCTGTGGCGTGAGAGGATGGGAATTCTGAAAACAATTCTACTCTAGTCTACACCCCTAGATTCCCTCTCTAATCACCTCTGGCAATCCCTACTACTACTCCCTCACTACTTCCCTTGGCTCCCTCCTAACCAGTTCCTCTCTATTTCAGACGTAATCTATACCTAATCCATTCCCCTTTATCTTCCCCCTAACCCCCACTCTCCTCTATTAATTACTGCAGGGCTGACACAGCCTTGGCGTTTATGCTCCTTTGGCCCTACTCAGACCTCAGTCTCCTTTTACTAAAGTCAATTGGGAATTCCCTTCCATCGGTCTATTTATTTATTTGCTGTGGCTTTACAGTTGTTGTGGAGGTCCCAGTGTAAAATGTCAGTCAGTGGTCAGCCGGTATTTTTATCACCGTTATGCTTTATTTATATAGCACCAACATATAGCGCAGCTCTTTCAGACTACACTCATCTAATACTGCACACAAGGGACTAGATTTACTAAAGGGCGGGTTGATGAAACTGACAGTTTTCAGCTGTTTTTCCGGCGGTTTTAAAACCATCAGATTTATTAAAGGCCAAACCGCCAGTTAAAAGGCTGAAACCACAGTTTTACAAATCACCGCTTTACAAATTGACATCCCAATGTTTATCATGAACAAAATACAAACAGCCAGATTTGCTAAGCTGCTGTTTGTCAAACCACTGGGAAAGCTGCCAGAAAAAACAGCCAAAAAATGGGTGGTTGTGAGAGGCGAGATTGCTCAGTCTGCATTGAGCTATATTGCCATTCTGAACATAAGTGTAAGCAGCATTCAGATATAAAATATGGGGGCAATCATTATTTATTGATTAAGAGGCAAATTAATTTATAATTAACTTATGGGGGCCAATTTTATTTTTCATTTTATTAAGAGGACACTATTATTGTATTATATTATGGTGGAAATATGAATATATAATTATATTAACCAGGCAACAATATTTGATTGTTAATGGGGATATAATTATTTATGATGTCATAATACAATCATTTTGTCCCCTTAATATAATGAAAAAATTAAATTTGCCCCATAAATTAATTATAAATTCATTTCACCCCTTAACAAATAAAAAATGAATGTCCCCATTTATATGTCAATGGTGCTTTGCCTTATGTTCTGAATGACAAGATAGCTCAAACTGCATGCTTGAGCTATCAAGCCAATCAGACGCAGGTATAAAAAACCCTGTCTTTTTTATGTGGTTTTGACTAAACAGCTGTTTTCAATCCGCCTCTCATCGCCAGGCATTTTTTATTGCAGCCTCAACCTGCCCTATAGTTAATGCAGCAGTTTAGAGCACTAAACCGCCGGCAATGTGTGGCGGTTTAAAGCCGCCACCTAACGCGATTTTAAGTAAATTTACCCCAAGAAGTGAGTTCAGGCACTAATGCAAGGCAGAAGCAAAGCAACTATGTTTTAACAACAAGAAAAAAATGCCCATTAAATAAATCCAGTAAGTGCTGAAACAATATTGTAAATTAATAAATAACTATAGTATTCCATGAACACGCATAGCTACAGAACATTAGGCCAGCTGCTCTAAAAAAACTAAAAGTGGTGATTGTCTGTATGGACCGTATTAACAAACTCACAGTGGGGCTGTGAGAATTGGTATGTCAAATTTCCTCATTGTTGGCTGCCTGTTTATTTGTATTTGAATTATGAATTTCCCTTGTGTGATTGACTGCAGCAGCCAAGTTGTTATTGAGAACATGTTTCAAACCACTTTAAAAGTAAATTAAACTGAGTAAACAGTTGGAAGAAATTTCAATTAATTACAGTGCTAAAAATTATTTTTGTAAAACTTTTTATTGTTGATTTACTTTTTAATTTGTTGATGTTTACTCTATAACCCAGGTTTGGATCTATCATGCAGTTAAATAATGGTATTTACATATGGTGGCTATTTATGTGACTGTCATATATTAAGCAGATGTGTTGTTATATCAAGTTATTCCAAGGGTCATCAGGATAGAGGGGAGAAAGGTTTATGCATTGACAGAGAAGATGCATTACAAATTAGAAGTGTCTCTGACACTGCAGGCAATAACCTTTGATTGGGGAGTTTTCCCTTACGTCATTGCAAGGAGCATAAAAACATTACGTTCTCACGAGTGACTCCAAGAACCGTCCCAGGCAGAGAGGAACAGCTGCTGGCAGTTTGGAGCTATCTAGAGCGTTTCCTGTGCAAGTCTAGTGTAAAGAAAGGAATTGGACAAATTAGGACAAGAAGACTTGGACTACAGACCTGCAGCCACTCATATTTCTATGATCTCTTGCTAATGTAATTCTTATGCTCAAGGTCACTTCATAGGACACTTATGTCACTGTTGAGGTCTTAGCAATAACACAGTTTGGAGCACTAGACAGCTCCAGAACAGTCACTTAACTACATACTTATCTGTATTTAAACAACTCCAATTATGATGATGTTGCCGCTCTGACTGTTAGCTGGTATTTAGGACTTTACACTGCTCTATTTCCAAAATGATTTGTTTTCTTGTACAGTTCAATCTTTCTGTCCCACAGAGACATTACAATTACAGTAAAAATGTTGTGCAAAACAATCTAGTTTGAGCCTGCCTTTTGTGTATAGTTGCTGTTAACAAACAATTTTGCTGATATACTAATTTATTACTTTATACATAAAAGCATTTCATTATTACAACATATAACCCTGTTATGTACATTACAAAGACAATAATGAAGATTTGTGTATAACTTTATTCAGGTCTACATCAAAATACATAAAATCTGTTTACATAGTCACACATTAGGATTATATTAGTCACTTCAGTAGTCAAACAACGCATCAGAGCTAATATATAATGTATACTCTTTCAGGGGAGAGTTTTGAGGATATTTTCTCCATGTAGGGGGCTCCATTTAGATGTATAGTTATGATTAGAATTTAGGCATATGTGGATGGCACTTTCTGCAATCTCTGCTGGACATAAGGTCATCTAGGGTTCTCTGGAACACTGGTTAGCAATGCTGCCTTCCAGGGAACTTGGGTTCCATTCTTACCGGGGATCTATTTATGTGGAGTTTGTATTTCCTTTGGAGTTTCCTTTGGGTGCTTTAGTTTCCTCCCGCAGTATAAAAGTCTACCTGTAAGGTAATGTTAGTGTGTCATTTTTTAAGTAAGGGCCATATTGCAGGTAACACAGGCAGTGTCATTATGTTTTGAGGGTAATGGAGGCAAACAAGAAACCACAAATTGAGAGTTAGAGAGCAGAAGTTGCAGGATCTCCCAAAGCACAGAATAGTGATATAAGGCTCCTGTTACACTGATGCAGGAAGATTATGGTGTCAAATGCTTCACTGCCTGCTACAAACAAAGTTCATACATTAGGCTTGTTTTATATTGCTTTCAGTGTATGTAGCTAAGCTTATAGATGTGTTCCATCAAATTTGAAAATGACCATTGTAACAGCTCTGAATCATTAAATGCTGATATTGTAGAAATAAGTCTGCATTTATTACCTATTTATCACTTGCGCATGCATGGATAGATGACTTAATAAAAGCATTTTCATTTTTTACTACAACTTTAAGAAATCTTGTCAGTCACTTGTTACAATGTCTTCACATATGTCTACAGTCAGGGCCAAAAGTTTTGAGAATGACACAAGTCTATGTTTTCAGAAAGTTTGCTGCTTCAGTGTTTTTAGACATTTTTGTCAGATGTTGCTATGGTATACTAAAGTGAAATTACAAGCATTTCGTAAGTGTCAAAAGCTTTTATTGACAATTACATTAAGTTTATGCAAAAAGTCAAAATTTGCAGTGTTGTCCCTTCTTTTTGAAGACCTCTGCAATTCGCCCTGGCATGCTGTCAATCAACTTCTGGGCCACATACTGACTGATGGCCGCCCATTCTTGCCTAATCAATGGAGTTTGTCGGAATTTGTGGGGGGTTTTTTTCCACCCGCCTCTTGAGGATTGACCAGAAGTTCTCAATGGGATTAAGGTCTGGGGGGTCTCCTGGCCATGGACCCAAAATCTCAATGTTTTGATCCCCGAGCCACTTAGTTATCACTCTTGCCTTATGGCAAGTTGCTCCATCATGCTGGAAAAGGCATTGTTCGTCACCAAACTGTTCTTGGATGGTTGGAAGAAGTTGCTCTTGGAGGATGTTTTGGAACCATTCTTTATTCATGGCTGTGTTCTTAGGAAAAATTATGAGTGAGCCCACTCCCTTGGCTGAGAAGCAACCCCACACATGAATGGTCTCAGGATGCTTTACTGTTGGCATGACACAGGACTGATGGTAGCGCTCACCTTTCCTTCTCCGGACAAACGTTTTTTCAGATGACAATCTGAAAGGGGATTCGTCATAGAAAATGACTTTACCCCAGTCCTCAGCAGTCCAATCCCTTTACTTTTTGCACAATATCAGTCTGTCCCTGATGTTTTTACTTGAGAGAAGTGGCTTCTTTGCTGGCCTTCTTGACACCAGGCTATCCTCCAAAAGTCTTCGCCTCAGATGCACTCACACCTGACTGCTGCGATTCCTGATAAAGCTCTGCACTGGTGGTTCCCGATCCCGCAGCTGAAGCAACTTTAGGAGACGGTCCTGGCGCTTGCTGGACATTCTTGGGTGCCCTGAAGCCTTCTTCACATCTATTGAACCTCTCTCTTTGAAGTTCTTGATGATCCAATAAATGGTTGATTTAGGTGCAATCTTGCTGCTAGCAATATCCTTGCCTGAGAAACCCTTTTTGTGCAAAGCAATGATGACTGCACGTGTTTCATTGTAGATAACCATGGTTAACAGAGGAAGAACAATGATTTCAAGCACCTCCCTCCTTTTAAAGCTTCCAGCCTGTTATTCTAACTCAGGGGTGTCCAACCTTTTAGCTTCCCTGGGCCACATTGGAAAACGACAAGTTGGTTTGGGCCGCACATTAGATACACTAACAATAACGATAGCTGATCATCCAAAAAACCATAGTTCTCATATATATATATGAGAAAAAAAATGATATATATATATATATATAGGCATTGTATATCAGGGTGCCCTGACCAGGCCTGCGGTACCTGACATATACACCACTGTGACCCCAAATTGTGAACTGTTTTGCTAATTACACCACTATGTTAGTTAAGGAATAACAACTTATAATGGGCCAAAGAGAATAATATATAATGCCCCAATAGTATTACAAGTAGAAGTATGTAGCAGGGAGATAATGTCCATGATGCTCCAGGACCAGGTGACTTTTATTCACTGGTCAGCGTCCCTTGAAATAATAAAAAAAATCCCCCTTAACTTACCTTTTAATCGGCTTGTTCTCCTGTCCTCTTCTCTTCTTTTCTCCAATTCTGTGCTGCTGATTGTTCTTCTCGCGAGGGTAACTCCTCTGTGCTGCGCTTCGCAATGGATGTTGGGCGTGATCACATCACACTCGACATTCACTGCGAGCACCGCACGGAGGAGGAGACAAGGGAGGGAGTCGGAGTACCAGCTGACGTGACCGCGTGACCGCAAGGTAAGTATTTTCTTTTCTTTTTTTAGCAGGATTTTTTTTTCCATTAACAGTGCTGCCCCCTTGCCACAACCAAAAATTCTTCTGGGCCACATTTACAGGCGTGCTGGGCCGCATGCGGCCCGCGGGCCGCGGGTTGAACTACCCTGTTCTAACTCAATCAGCATGACAGCGTGACCTCCAGCCTTTTCCTCATCAACGCTCTCACCTGTGTTAACGAAAGAATCACTGACCTGATGTCAACTGTTTTTTTTGTAGCAGGGCTTAAATGTAGTGAAAATGTTGTTTTTGGGATAAAGTTAATTGTCATGGGAAAGAGGGACTTAAATTAATTGCAATTCATCTGATTACTCTTCATGACATTGTAGAGTATATGCCAATTAGCATCATAAAAAATGAGGCAGCAGACTTTGTGAAAAATAATATTTGTGTCATTCTCAAAACTTTTGGCCATATTTGTATATCAAACAAAAATAGAAAATCTACACAATGTGCTCAATAACAGGCTGAGCAGTGAGGTGCAGCGGTAGTGGGACCAAGGTATCCCTCCTTGAGCAAACAAACCAGCAAATAAATTGTCCCAATTGCGCTCACAGTGAATAAATATAATCAAATGCAACAAAAAGTGTACTAAATATAAATGAGGCCCATCCTCAACCCAGAAATGCCAAAACAAGTCAATATCTGTCCCAGAAAATACCAAAACAAGCTCACCTCCAACCCTGAAAGACCAAAACAAGCCCATCTCCGTCTCAGAAAAGATCAAAACAAGCTCATCACCATCCCAGAAAAGGCCAAAACCAGCCCATCTCTGTCCCAGAAAAAGCTAAGCAAACGCAACCTATTGGTTAAAGGGTAGGTGGAATAACCTGTAATATTAGACTGCTTATCTTACTAATAAAAATCATGTAAGTATAAAAGTTTTTATTTGTAGTATTAAATAAAAAATACAAACAGCAAAATGCACGAAATAAAATGCTTCACTTAAAAGTGTACATCATAGAATTTTGATATTAAATACTCTCCAGATTTCCCTTCACTTTCATGAAACTGCTAAATGCATAGATTTTTTATTGTTCAAAAAATAATTTTAAGAAAACATATTAATAAAACCAGAAACTCTTTGTTGTTGCTATAACCACTCCTACTTTGTGTACACTTACCCAATAGCGGGATAGCACTTCCAGGGATGAGACTGTACTTCCAGTTTGCTGTGAGTTAGTTATATGTAAAATCTCAACAAAACAACTCTACACAGCAGGGAAAAACACAAAAGTTAAAAATGTAAAACCCAAATCCACTTTCTATAGGAAGAATTGGCAACTACGATCAGTTTGTAGAGCTGTAGATGCAGCTTCACTTGAATAATTGGAGAAATGCTAGGGAGACATTCAAGCAATGCTCTGTAGGAAAAATACTCATAAGAGCATATCCAAAAGAAGAATTCTGGAAAATGTAATTTACATGGCAGTCTTGTGTGGGTTTCTAGAACATTACACAGGCAGCTGCTGTCACTGGTCTTCCACCTGCATTGCCTGAAGTCTCCTTATACTACTCATTGTTCTAGTGAGGCTACGGGTGGGTGTTCTCCATCAGCAGACATTCCGGTCATCCGGATTTCCCGATTATGCACCCAGCATACTTCATACCGCGTCTGTGAGTGCATTTTGTCAAAACCTATTATGATCTTATGAATTTGTGCTTTTTAATTGGAGCATATACCTCATATATTACTATTTATATCAGGTACTGTACAGTATCAACATTCAATATTCTTAATTAAAATCACTTGGCTTTCATCTCTTAAAAAGCACAGACTTGCATACCTGCACATATATGTTTTTACTTACATGTTTCCAATAATTGAACCATTCTAATCAATATTCTAATCATTATAATGAAAACAAATGAAAATAAATTGAGTTTTTCCAAAACTGTAAACTGGCTGGACGTATGTATGACATCATAGCAACAAGCAATGGATAATATGTGAGTAAAATCAGAACAAATCATGTGAGGTATATATTCACATTTATGTGTGTTTTGTCTTGAAATATTATATTCACGGTACAATGAGTCAACACACTGACAAATGACACACAGTTGGGTGTGCCAAGGTACACACAGATAACCGATATGCGGATTGAGCACAATAGGCTTTTCTTCTTCTTTGGTAAAACAGACAGATATGATTCACTTCCTGAATACAACATTTATTTCACTTGGTCAATTACTAATATTAAGTTTAGCACAATCAAATACAGTAGAGTTGATGAAGATTTTTTCTTTGACATTATATAACTGACTTTAATATGATTCAACCAAGCTAATATTTGCATGAAATATGGATTATAAATAAGAGGATTATAATAATACTAAATACATTTAAAATATTGTAATAAAATACAAAATACAATGAGTGAAATATACATATCAAAAAATCTGCTACTTGGTTTTGTACCAGTGTACCTAGAAGACCCACTATAGCACAAATGAAGGTTTATGCCTTTTGTCCGTCCTTGGGAGATGCCTCCGCAAAGTAGAAGTGTAACTAGGTATGGTTAGAGTCAGGAAAATGTGTAGAGGCGCACTGTGCAAACATGTAAATGTCACATCAAAGCCCTACCTCCTACCACTTTACACTCACAACTTAGATTAAATAAAACTTAGATTATTGAACTAAAACACTCATCCAGTTTAGTCTCATGTCTGGCATACATTAAAGTGAGGGATATATCAGGAATGTGTTTATTACATTTGACACTTATATGTGTTTGAAGTTTTCTCTTTTGTCACTGGGAGTAGTCCACCAAAGTGCAGCTGTAAGGTGCATAATGAGTCCCATAGCAACTATAGTATAAAACCAGATGAAGACTTTGTGCACAGCCTCAGATGCACCTAACAATGTGCACACTCAGCTTCTTCATTTCATTTCAATATCATTTTTTATCTCCACAAAATGAAATCTTAATTTTTGCACTGCAAAACTAGTGCACCAGTGCACCAACTTAGATACATCACCACTCAGTCCATCTGGTCCTGATTGGCCAACGAAGTCCTCTCCTCCCAGGGGCGGATCTAGAAAACTGCTGTACCCCGGGCAATTTAGGGGGGGTGATTTAGGCCCCGCCCCCTTTCTGACACCTAAGGCTGCCGGCGGCTGCACACTATGTGCAGGTCTGCTCAGCAGTGACAGGCAGGGACAGTGTGTCGTCCGGCATTTCTGATTGTGTTTAAAACACAATCAGAGCAGCCGGGCAGCACACTGTCCCTGCCTGTCATGGCTGGACGGACCTGCACATACTGTGCAGCCGCCGGCAGCAAGTCACTGCTAGGGGGGCGATTGCCCCGATCGCCCACCCCTGGATCCGCCACTGTCTCCTCCTCAAATGCCACCATCTTGCACCATAAAACATGCACTTTTCAAAATGTTAGCATTGACTTCCCTTCCCCTATTTGACTTCTTGTAAAAGTGTGACTGCTGAAATAAAGATCAATAAAGGATGATCGTGAGGGGTGCTGCTATTCACACTTCGTGCCATGCCTAGATTTCATGGTGCCCTAGGCAAAATGTTAGCATTGACTTCCCTTCCCCAAAGGGGAATACTGGGGCATATGCCAGCCCACCCCTGGCTTCAGATTTATAAATGCACCATACTGATGATTTGGTATGAAGATCACTAGAGAGAAGGGCCTAACATTAGAAAAATACTCCTGGTGATAATTATTATAATTGTTGATGTGTAAGGTGCCACAATTCTCTGCAGTGGAGAAAACAGGACATACATAAAACAGGGCTGACATTGTCCTCCTATCTTCCATAACTGGATTGAAAAAAAAAAAAAGATGAAATTTGTGCAATTCACCCCACATGCATACTGATTCAGTTATTTGGCCTCATCACAACTGGAACTGTGACCAGTTTGGCTAGTATGTGCCGGGCTATATTGCATAGACTGGGCTGTTCAGCGATCAAGCTGAACAACTGAATCGCAAAGATATCAAGTAAAGCGGTGGCTAAGTGGTTAGCACTTCTGCCAGCGCTGGGGTCATGAGTTCAATTCCCGACCATGGCCTTATCTGTGTGGGGTTTGTATGTTCTCCCCGTGTTTGCGTGGGTTTCCTCCAGGTGCTCTGATTTCCTACCACACTCCAAAAACATACTAGTAGGTTAATTGGCTGCTATCAAAATTGACCATAGTCTGTGTGTGTGTGTGTGTCTATGTTAGAGAATTTAGACTGTAAGCTCCAATCGGGCAGAGACTGATGTGAATGAGTTCTCTGTACAGTGCTGCGGAATCAGTGGCACTATATAAATAAATGGTGATGATGATGGTGATGATAGAGCGAAGATTGACCAATCCAACCACCCTCCCATATTTGCAGATTGCAGTCATGCCATAACCAGATTTCCAAGTTTGGACTATCAAAATCTAATAAAATCTAATTTTAGGGCCACACATGCTGCAATATAGGAACATTTGGTAGAAAATGTGAGTTTGTATAAATACAAAAGAAGCAGAAAACAAATCATGTGTGACAACACAGCTGAGTAGGGCTCCATCTGGATAAAGCAATCTTTGCATTCACATCCAATGTGACAGCCGCGTTGCTGGTAGAAGATACATACCATCGGAAAGAAAAGTTTATGTGACCTTTTATTTACTGATCATTTTGTCCTTGCCACTTTATTAAGAGTATACACAGTTACCCAGGTTTTGCTCATTATATAACTGTTCTATAGCTATTTTAATCCACAGCACTAGAGTTGATGTTTCCAAGAACTGATTTATCTAACAAACATTGTGAATAATAACATCCATACTCACGAATCTCTGCTTAATTTATGTCTTTTAAAACCCTTATGTCATTGCTTTCCCTGCTGAATCTGTGGTTTAACATTTAATCCCCAATCCAAACATAGAATTTAACATCTTCCCAGAGCTCTATACTGATAAATAGGAAAGAATAGCTGCTGATTTGAGAAAAGGGCAAGCTCATTCATCAACTTATTACAGAAAATCCCATGGATGCTAATTACACCACATAATCTAAATAGGAGAGGATACAGCTAGACAGAAAAAAATTATTGCTGAACATACAGCTGTGCAGATGTTGTTAATCTAACCAGACACAGACCAAGGGGTAAATGTATCAAGCTGAGAGTTTTCCGGCGGGTTTGAAAAGTGGAGATGTTGCCTATGGCAACCAATCAGATTCTAGCTATCATTTTGTAGAATGTACTAAATAAATGATAGTTAGAATCTGATTGGTTTTAGAAAACCCGCCGGAAAACTCTCAGCTTGATACATTTACCCCCAGGTCTGATTCTCGGTGCTAGGAACAATGTCCAACTTGACCATACACAAATTAGCCAAATTGAACAAGATCTTTCCCAACAGACCCTTGGGCCAGCAGCTGGATCACTGCCACCACTACTGATGCATTTTAGTGCTGGCAGAAGATGACCTTGCACCCAATGATGTACAGCAGTGCTTACCCTCGGCACACCTAAGCCCTTCCCAGAATTCCAAGGCACACCAAAAGCAAAAATATTCAAAAAATGCAGGAATTACAAAATGCATACACAGAAATTAAATTAAATTGTTATTTTTTTTCTTATAACTTATATTAACTATGTTAGTTTATAACTATAAATAATATTAACTTTTGACTTCAACTAATGTGATACCTGTGCTTGTTTTAATGAACACAATAGTTTTATATTCAGCTCAATATTTGACAGAGCAACTCGAAGTTCTTGGTCAAGGCTCTGCTACATATTCTACAGCTAGCATAACACAGCACATTCTAATTAGCTGGACACCAGATTATTTGTGCAGTATAACGTAAAAAACATGGTTCCAAAAAACAATAATATACTATGTTGATTATTTTGACAGTGCCTAAATGATGATGTTGGTTATTTCAGGCAGTCCTATTTACATTAAGTCTGACAAGTACACCAGTTTCATTGCACAATATAAAACGTTCCATAGGAAGTAAATGCAGACGTCCCTGTTCCAAAGGGCTAGCACTTTAAGCTCGTGGACAGAGAGATCCGCTGCTTACCGACGTTGTTGTGCTGTTGGATTACAGTTAATGTGGGAGAGAAAGGAAGAGACTGCTGGAGGAAAGACGGCGGAGATCAGTGATTAAAAGAGAGAAAGTTATATGAACATAAACTCACCAAAACGGGCTAACCACAGCAAGTAACAGGAAAGGGGCAGTGCTAGCTCCATACCCAGGGAAAGGATAAGTAGGAAGGAGGGCAGGACGTCTGGGTACAGTGGGAGGGGAAGATAGGATGGAACATACGTGGCAGAGAGGAGGGGCAGAAATTTAGAAGTGTCTCAGACTCTCAGGCAGTACCTAAAGCAAGGGCGAGAGAGACCCAAGAGAGACACACGTGTAACCCGCAACCCGTGTAACCCGCAACCCAGGACCTGCAAGAAAACCCTGCAACTTGAACAAAAAACAAGTCTAATAAGCGTAATTGCCAACTATGACAGCAACAGCAGTGGAGAGATAAGGAACACGCTTGTGGGAACGTCACACGTAAACAATACATTCATAAGTGTCACCTCTGTAACATAATAATAATAATAATAATAATAATAATAATAATAATAATGAACTCTTTATTTCACAAAAATATTTTACAAAGAAAACATATGAAACAAATGGTGAAATGATTTCCTTACGGCAAGGTCTTCCAGTTTACCATAGTATGACGCATGTACCTCCATAAATCTTGTACTTTTTCTCCTATTGGAGGCATTGCACTGCGGCACACTTAGCAACATCTCGTGGCACACCGTCATGCCGTGGCACACTGGGTGAGGAGCACTGATTTAAAGTATTAGATATTGGATAATATCAGGAATTACCCGCTTGCAGAAACAAAGAAGAGAAGCCCAGTGATGGTCCCATACCTTTACCAGATTTCAAATGTGCATCAACAGCACTGACAACTTATTGATCAGAGAGCTTGAAAGCCCAACCAGTCCTAGCTGTTTAATCAATTAGGAGACATAGGTGAAAGCAATTTCAAATTGCATTGGCCACAACTCCTGTCCAATCAATAGCTGCATTCACTGTATAGATGCTAAGAGGAGGTTGAATCTCCTTCCCAGTGCTAACTAACACCACTGAAATCTCTCTGGAAGGCAGAATCAACATGTGGGATATGGGAAGGGAGGAGGGGTAAATTGAGAACTCCACCTTTTACCATACAATAGTAGTATCATGTGATCTGGATAGCATTGCCAGCAGCTGGTAGGTATAAAAAGTTTAAAAATTCCAGGGGTTAAATGTATGAAGCTGGGGGTTTGAAAAAGTGGGGATGTTGCCTATAGTAACCAATCAGATTCTAGCTGTCATTTTGTAGAAGTTATTATATAAATGATACACAAAAGGACGTCTAGCGCTGGGAAGACCTTACTGAATAGTGGATACTCAATTGATAAATATAGTATGGCAACAGTTACAAACTGTAAACTTCATTTATTAAAATAACATAGTCACACTGTATAGTCCTTCTCTGAGATCACACATTAATACCATGAAAATCTAAAATTCAGAACAATACATCCCCATATACATATTCTACTTTCCCGATCCAGAAAATGGACCGTGTATCTCGTGGCTACCGTGCCACTAAAGGGAGAGATGGCAAATAAAAATTTGGTGAGGCCAAAAATGACGTCAAAAAATGTAGTACATGCCTGTATCAAAACATATTAAAAACAATAAAAAATATATGTGTGTATGTGTGGCACAACGTGGAAAGTCCAAAAATGAATCACCACTCAACTCCTATTATCCTGAGTCAGAAAGAGTGTTCCAAACGGGAATATGCATCCATTGTAAAGATCGATCATACACATGTAATATGCACAGTTTCCTCATGTATTTTGGTCAGAGACCTGTGTAATCCTCCGTGGCCATAAAAATTAACATAAAAATTCTTCGTACATCAACTAGCGAAATACGTTAGAAGACAAATCTTACCGCATCCTAGGACACCTTGAAAGAGTCATGGAAATAGAAAACATACACCTCTCCGATTTAGATCCTTGTCACAGGAGACGGTCAGTGCACCAAACAATTATTTCGTAGTGGTTCTCCAAAAGCGGGTATCTGAATGTCCCGGGCAGCAGTCGTCTATGCTATTCGTTCCCCTTTGGTGTAATAGGAAAGTAAGACAGAGACGAAAGTCGCGAGCATAATTAGCTCTTTCTTCTCATACAGCGCTGTGTTGGTTGATGTTCACACTTGCTCACTTGCTGACGCGTTTCGTCCTATATCCAGTAGGACTTTCTCAAAGCTCTATTTCCCATACTCTTGGCTCCTATTTAAGCGGTTTTTGGGGGGTGTGGTTTTCCTCCAGGTAATTAACTCTTTGGAGTCAGATCATCCACTTTAGACTTATCCCTTCCAAATACATAGATAACCATATATCCATAGGTCTTTAAATCAGAAGAGAGGGAGGAACAGACCTCCCATTTTAAATGCCGCTCTCAATTCTTCTTTATCATAAAACGCGGACTCTTATACACAGTTCACATTTTTATATATTTTTCTATATTATAGTTTCCTTCAGATCAACTTATCCCTTATCCAATGTTTATTATCAATCTGGCACATAAATTATTTCCATAGTGCAAATGTTCTCATATACAGATCCTTTCTAATAGACCCCAAAAATAAATATATATGTAGGGATCTATTTATCCCTTATTCAATGTTTGCTTCTTATCTGGCACATAAAATATTTCCATACTTCAAGCCTTCTCATACACAAATTTTATCTAATACATCCAAAGAATATATATGTGCCATATATATATATAAGTGCCATATATATATATATATATATATATATATATATATATATATATATATATATAAGTTGATCTGAAGGAATCTATAATATAGAAAAATATATAAAAATGTGAACTGTGTGTAAGAGTCGGCGTTTTATGATAAAGAAGAATTGAGAGCGGCATTTAAAATCGGAGGTCTGTTCCTCCCTCTCTTCTGATTTAAAGACCTATGGATATATGGTTATCTATGTATTTGGAAGGGATAAGTCTAAAGTGGATGATCTGACTCCAAAGAGTTAATTACCTGGAGGAAAATCACACCCCCCAAAAACCGCTTAAATAGGAGCCAAGAGTATGGGAAATAGAGCTTTGAGAAAGTCCTACTGGATATAGGACGAAACGCGTCAGCAAGTGAGCAAGTGTGAACATCAACCAACACAGCGCTGTGTGAGAAGAAAGAGCTAATTATGCTCGCGACTTTCGTCTCTGTCTTACTTTCCTATTACACCAAAGGGGAACGAATAGCATAGACGACTGCTGCCCGGGACATTCAGATACCCGCTTTTGGAGAACCACTATGAAATAATTGTTTGGTGCACTGACCGTCTCCTGTGACAAGGATCTAAATCGGAGAGGTGTATGTTTTCTATTTCCATGACTCTTTCAAGGTGTCCTAGGATGCGGTAAGATTTGTCTTCTAACGTATTTCGCTAGTTGATGTACGAAGAATTTTTATGTTAATTTTTATGGCCACGGAGGATTACACAGGTCTCTGACCAAAATACATGAGGAAACTGTGCATATTACATGTGTATGATCGATCTTTACAATGGATGCATATTCCCGTTTGGAACACTCTTTCTGACTCAGGATAATAGGAGTTGAGTGGTGATTCATTTTTGGACTTTCCACGTTGTGCCACACATACACACATATATTTTTTATTGTTTTTAATATGTTTTGATACAGGCATGTACTACATTTTTTGACGTCATTTTTGGCCTCACCAAATTTTTATTTGCCGTCTCTCCCTTTAGTGGCACGGTAGCCACGAGATACACGGTCCATTTTCTGGATCGGGAAAGTAGAATATGTATATGGGGATGTATTGTTCTGAATTTTAGATTTTCATGGTATTAATGTGTGATCTCAGAGAAGGACTATACAGTGTGACTATGTTATTTTAATAAATGAAGTTTACAGTTTCTAACTGTTGCCATACTATATTTATCAATTGAGTATCCACTATTCAGTAAGATCTTCCCAGCGCTAGACGTCCTTTTGTGTATGTTGTAGCTACTGTTACGGTCTGGTGTACCGTGGTCTAAGCTGCAGGGAAGCTTACGGAGGCCCCTCCTTATCCCCCCCCTTTTTTCCTATAAGTGGATAAGTTGTATCATCTGCTAAGCGCCAGGGTGGTTCTCGAAAGGGGACTGATCCACTAATTATATAAATGATAGCTCGAATCTGATCGGTTGCTAAATGCATATCGTATGTAAAAAAAACCCAAACAAAACATCTCCACTTTTCAACTCCACGCTTCGTGATTCTTTATCAGCTCTAGCTGCAATGTTTGGATATGCATTAAGTCTTAAGACTATATCTGTTGTATCTAAGGATTATACTCTCTAGTGCAGGGGTTGGCAACCTTTTTTCCTATCAGTGTGCCGGCTAAAATCTAGGTGTGTGTGTGTGTGTGTTTGTGTATGTATGTTAATATCATAATAGTAATAGTAATGGGACCAACAAATAAACATTATGCCATAGTTGTGCCCCAATACATAGTATGCCACATACAGTACATGTCACTTACATGTGCCCCCAATACATAGAATGCACCTTACATGTGCCCCCAATACTCTGAATGCCACTTACATGTGCCCCCAATACTCTGAATGTCACTTACATGTGCCCCCAATACTCTGAATGCCACTTACATGTGCCCCGAATACACTGAATGCCACTTACATGTGCCCCCAATACACTGAATGCACCTTGCATGTGCCCCCAATACAATGAATGCACCTTACATGTGCCCCCAATACTCTGAATGCCACTTACATGTGCCCCCAATACACTGAATGCACCTTACATGTGCCCCCAATACTCTGAATGTCACTTATATGTGCCCCCAATACTCTGAATGCCACTTACATGTGCCCCCAATACTCTGAATGCCACTTACATGTGCCCCCAATACATTGAATGCCACTTACATGTGCCTCCAATACACTGAATGCACCTTAAATGTGCCCCCAATACATTGAATGCCACTTACATGTGCCTCCAATACACTGAATGCACCTTACATGTGCCCCCAATACTCTGAATGCCACTTACATGTGCCCCCAATACACTGAATGCACCTTACATGTGCCCCCAATACATTGAATGCCACTTACATGTGCCTCCAATACACTGAATGCACCTTACATGTGCCCCAAATATTTTGAATGCCACTTACATGTGCCTCCAATACACTGAATGCACCTTACATGTGCCCCCAATACTCTGAATGCCACTTACATGTGCCCCCAATACACTGAATGCACCTTGCATGTGCCCCCAATACACTGAATGCACCTTACATGTGCCCCCAATACTCTAAATGCCACTTACATGTGCCCCCAATACACCGAATGCACCTTAAATGTGGCCCCAATACACTGACTGCACCTTACATGTGCCCCCAATACATTGAATGCCACTTACATGTGCCTCCAATACATTGAATGCACCTTAAATGTGCCCCCAATACACTGAATGCACCTTACATGTGCCCCCAATACTCTGAATGCATCTTAAATGTGCCCCCAATACACTGACTGCACCTTACATGTGCCCCCAATACTCTGAATGCCACTTACATGTGCCTCCAATACACTGAATGCACCTTAAATGTGCCCCCAATACACTGAATGCACCTTACATGTTCCCCAATACAATGAATGCCACTTACATGTGCCCCCAATACAATGAATGCACCTTAAATGTGCCCCCAATACACTAACTGCACCTTACATGTGCCCCCAATACACTGAATGCACCTTACATGTGCCCCCAATACAATGAATGCACCTTAAATGTGCCCCCAATACACTGACTGCACCTTACATGTGCCCCCAATACATTGAATGCCACTTACATGTGCCCCCAATACATTGAATGCCACTTACATGTGCCCCCAGTACATAGTATGCCACTTACATGTGCCCCCAGTACATAGTATGCCACTTACATGTGCCCCCAGTACATAGTATGCCATTTACATGTGCCCCCAGTACATAGTATGCCACTTACATATGCCCCCAGTACATAGTATGCCACTTACATATGCCCCCAGTACATAGTATGCCACTTACATGTGCCCCCAGTACATAGTATGCCACTTACATATGCCCCCAGTACATAGTATGCCACTTACATATGCCCCCAGTACATAGTATGCCACTTACATGTGCCACCAGTACATAGTATGCCACTTACATATGCCCCCAGTACATAGTATGCCACTTACATGTGCCCCCAGTACATAGTATGCCACTTACATGTGCCCCCAGTACATAGTATGCCACTTACATATGCCCCCAGTACATAGTATGCCACTTACATGTGCCCCCAGTACATAGTATGCCACTTACATATGCCCCCAGTACATAGTATGCCACTTACATGTGCCCCCAGTACATAGTATGCCACTTACATGTGCCACCAGTACATAGTATGCCACTTACATATGCCCCCAGTACATAGTATGCCACTTACATGTGCCCCCAGTACATAGTATGCCACTTACATGTGCCACCAGTACATAGTATGCCACTTACATATGCCCCCAGTACATAGTATGCCACTTACATATGCCCCCAGTACATAGTATACCACTTACATGTGCCCCCAGTACATAGTATGCCACTTACAATTAGGAGACATAGGTGAAAGCAATTTCAAATTGCATTGGCCATAACTCCTGTTCAATCAATATCTGAATTCACTGTATAGATGCTAAGAGGAGGTTGAATCTCCTTCCCAGTGCTAACTAACACCACTGAAATCTCTCTGGGAGTCGACAAGTGGGATATGGGAAGGGTGGAGGGGTAAATTGAGAACGCCACCTTCTACCATACAATAGTAGTATCATGTGATCTGGATAGCATTGCCAGCAGCTGGTAGGTATTAGGGATGTGCACCGGCGACTTTTGAGGTCTCGTGTTTTGTGTTTTGGATCCGGATTTTCGTTATTTTTGAGGTTCGGATTTGTCTCGCAAAACACTTGACGAAAGGTCTCGGTTCGGATTTAAGGTTTTGGATTCGGATTTTTTTTTGAAAAAAACATAAAAAGTTTAAAAATCAAGTTTTTGGGCTTATTTTCACTCCTAGGCTATTATTAACCTCAATAACATTCAATAACAAGCATTTCCACTAATTTACAGTGTATTCTGAACACCTCACAATATAGTTATTAGTCCAAAACGTTGCAACAAGGTATCTTTCTGGACTGCGTAGAGGAGTGGGTCACCACAATATCTTAAAAACCCTGAACTTTTATGATTCGCACCAATAAATGTACCTGGACTGCGTAGAGGAGTGGGTCACCACAATATCTTAAAAACCCTGAACTTTTATGATTCGCACCAATAAATGTACCTGGACTGCGTAGAGGAGTGGGTCACCACAATATATATTAAAAACCCTGAACTTTTATGATTCGCACCAATAATTGTACCTGGACTGCGTAGAGGAGTGGGTCACCACAATATATATTAAAAACCCTGAACTTTTATGATTCGCACCAATAAATGTACCTGGACTGCGTAGAGGAGTGGGTCACCACAATATCTTAAAAACCCCGAACTTTTATGAATCGCACCAATAAATGTACCTGGACTGCGTAGAGGAGTGGGTCACCACAATATCTTAAAAACCCTGAACTTTTATGAATCGCACCAATAAATGTACCTGGACTGCGTAGAGGAGTGGGTCACCACAATATCTTAAAAACCCCGAACTTTTATGAATCGCACCAATAATTGTACCTGGACTGCGTAGAGGAGTGGGTCACCACAATATATTAAAAACCCTGAACTTTTATGATTCGCACCAATAAATGTACCTGGACTGCGTAGAGGAGTGGGTCACCACAATATATATTAAAAACCCTGAACTTTTATGATTCGCACCAATAAATGTACCTGGACTGCGTAGAGGAGTGGGTCACCACAATATATATTAAAAACCCTGAACTTTTATGATTCGCACCAATAAATGTACCTGGACTGCGTAGAGGAGTGGGTCACCACAATATATTAAAAACCCTGAACTTTTATGATTCGCACCAATAATTGTACCTGGACTGCGTAGAGGAGTGGGTCACCACAATATCTTAAAAACCCTGAACTTTTATGATTCGCACCAATAAATGTACCTGGACTGCGTAGAGGAGTGGGTCACCACAATATATTAAAAACCCTGAACTTTTATGAATCGCACCAATAAATGTACCTGGACTGCGTAGAGGAGTGGGTCACCACAATATCTTAAAAACCCCAAACTTTTATGAATCGCACCAATAATTGTACCTGGACTGCGTAGAGGAGTGGGTCACCACAATATATTAAAAACCCTGAACTTTTATGATTCGCACCAATAAATGTACCTGGACTGCGTAGAGGAGTGGGTCACCACAATATATATTAAAAACCCCGAACTTTTATGATTCGCACCAATAAATGTACCTGGACTGCGTAGAGGAGTGGGTCACCACAATATATATTAAAAACCCTGAACTTTTATGATTCGCACCAATAAATGTACCTGGACTGCGTAGAGGAGTGGGTCACCACAATATATATTAAAAACCCTGAACTTTTATGATCCGCACCAATAAATGTACCTGGACTGCGTAGAGGAGTGGGTCACCACAATATATTAAAAACCCTGAACTTTTATGATTCGCACCAATAATTGTACCTGGACTGCGTAGAGGAGTGGGTCACCACAATATCTTAAAAACCCTGAACTTTTATGATTCGCACCAATAAATGTACCTGGACTGCGTAGAGGAGTGGGTCACCACAATATATATTAAAAACCCTGAACTTTTATGATTCGCACCAATAAATGTACCTGGACTGCGTAGAGGAGTGGGTCACCACAATATATTAAAAACCCTGAACTTTTATGAATCGCACCAATAAATGTACCTGGACTGCGTAGAGGAGTGGGTCACCACAATATCTTAAAAACCCCAAACTTTTATGAATCGCACCAATAATTGTACCTGGACTGCGTAGAGGAGTGGGTCACCACAATATATTAAAAACCCTGAACTTTTATGATTCGCACCAATAAATGTACCTGGACTGCGTAGAGGAGTGGGTCACCACAATATATATTAAAAACCCCGAACTTTTATGATTCGCACCAATAAATGTACCTGGACTGCGTAGAGGAGTGGGTCACCACAATATATATTAAAAACCCTGAACTTTTATGATTCGCACCAATAAATGTACCTGGACTGCGTAGAGGAGTGGGTCACCACAATATATATTAAAAACCCTGAACTTTTATGATTCGCACCAATAAATGTACCTGGACTGCGTAGAGGAGTGGGTCACCACAATATATTAAAAACCCTGAACTTTTATGATTCGCACCAATAATTGTACCTGGACTGCGTAGAGGAGTGGGTCACCACAATATCTTAAAAACCCTGAACTTTTATGATTCGCACCAATAAATGTACCTGGACTGCGTAGAGGAGTGGGTCACCACAATATATATTAAAAACCCTGAACTTTTATGATTCGCACCAATAAATGTACCTGGACTGCGTAGAGGAGTGGGTCACCACAATATATTAAAAACCCTGAACTTTTATGAATCGCACCAATAAATGTACCTGGACTGCGTAGAGGAGTGGGTCACCACAATATCTTAAAAACCCCAAACTTTTATGAATCGCACCAATAATTGTACCTGGACTGCGTAGAGGAGTGGGTCACCACAATATATTAAAAACCCTGAACTTTTATGATTCGCACCAATAAATGTACCTGGACTGCGTAGAGGAGTGGGTCACCACAATATATATTAAAAACCCCGAACTTTTATGATTCGCACCAATAAATGTACCTGGACTGCGTAGAGGAGTGGGTCACCACAATATATATTAAAAACCCTGAACTTTTATGATTCGCACCAATAAATGTACCTGGACTGCGTAGAGGAGTGGGTCACCACAATATATATTAAAAACCCTGAACTTTTATGAATCGCACCAATAAATGTACCTGGACTGCGTAGAGGAGTGGGCACTGGGCACCACAATAAAATATATAAAAAACCTTCAACAGATCTGCATTACACTACACATACGGCTGCTCCTCCATCCTCTCCATCATATACATGTTGGAGTTTTAGCGTGTGACAACCTCTTGTTTTTGATAATGTCAGTGCATTTTGAATATTTTTCAATTTGCCCCACACCACTGAATGTACTTTATCTATGATACGCAATACGCATCTATCTATCTTGACTGCGTAGTGTGGTGGCCCCGGTACACAATTTGGTACCGAGGCCACAATATAATTAAAAAACCCTCCACGTGTCAGAATTCCACCAAACAAGTATCTGGACTGCATAGTGCGGTGGCCCCGGTACCCAATTTTATACCGGGGCCACAATACCTCCTCCAAACATGGTACAGACAATTCGTCATTGAGATCCCAGACAGACAGGGTCAAAGTGTTATTGTTTGACTTTGTAAACCCAAAAAACTGTCCCTGTTGCACATAGTCGTGCAATGAAGACTGACTTTTTCATTTAAAGGCACGATCTTTCAAGTGTAGTGTTTGTAAGTCTAAGTCATATTATACTTTTGGTAAAATTGGTTTATTTTGTTCCTCTTTATGGTAATTAGTAATAGAATTAAAGTATGAAATAGAATTAAAGTATGAAATAGAATTAAAGTATGAAATAGAGTGGTATATAGAGTTGTAGTGTGGTATAGATAGAGTGGTCCACACAATATAATAATAATAAAACCCTCCACGTGTCAGAATTCCACCAAACAAGTATCTGGACTGCATAGTGGGGTGGCCCTGGTACCCAATTTTATACCGGGGCCACAATACCTCCTCCAAACATGGTACAGACAATTCGTCATTGAGATCCCAGACAGACAGGGTCAAAGTGTTATTGTTTGACTTTGTAAACCCAAAAAACTGTCCCTGTTGCACATAGTCGTGCAATGAAGACTGACTTTTTCATTTAAAGGCACGATCTTTCAAGTGTAGTGTTTGTAAGTCTAAGTCATATTATACTTTTGGTAAAATTGGTTTATTTTGTTCCTCTTTATGGTAATTAGTAATAGAATTAAAGTATGAAATAGAATTAAAGTATGAAATAGAATTAAAGTATGAAATAGAATTAAAGTATGAAATAGAATTAAAGTATGAAATAGAGTGGTATATAGAGTTGTAGTGTGGTATAGATAGAGTGGTCCACACAATATAATAATAAAACCCTCAACTGGTCTGAATTCCACCAAACAAGTATCTGGACTGCGTAGTGTGGTGGCCCCGGTACACAATTTAGTACCGAGGCCACAATATAATTAAAAAATTGGGCATCAACTGTCACCGTTGTTTAATATCTGATACACCTAAATATGGACTGCACAGTGGAGTGGCCCCGGTAGTAAATTTGGTGCCGGGGCCACAATACCTCCTCCAACTTCCAAGTGTAGTGTTTATAAAGACAGACAGCGTCGAAGTGTTATTAGTTGACTTTCTTAACCCTAAAATTGTCCCTGTTGCAAATATTCGTGCAATGGACAGTTACTTTTTATTGAAAGACTCAAGCTGTCAAGTGTAGTGTTTATAAAATATAAACAACAATACAGTAGTTTTAGAGCACGTCAATACCTCTTGTTTTAAATTATGACACGGCATTTTATTTTTGGTTTAATTTCTTGTATTTTTTTAAATTTGGTTTTACTTTTTGAACATGGCAAACGACTGTTGATTGGTCATATAATGCAAAAAAAAAAGGTCCAAGATGGAATTGTCCTTGGGCCCTCACACCCACCCTTATGTTGTTTAAATAGGACATGCACACTTTAACAAACCAATCATTTCAGCGACAGGGCCTACCAAACAACTTTGGCTGAAATGATTGGTTTGTTTGGGCCCCCACACCAAAAAAGCTATTCATCTCTCCCTGTACAGACTAAACAGGCTCTACTGAGGCAAGATGTCGTCCTCATCCTCAACCTCTGATTCCTCTCCCCCTACAGTGTGTACTTCCTCCTCATCACACATTATCAATTCGTCCCCGCTGGACTCCACAACCACAGGTCCCTCTGTAGTATCTGGAGGGCAGTGCTGTACTTCATTGAGGAATTGATTATTCATTTTTATAAACATCATTTTTTCAACGTTATGAGGAAGCAACCTCCTTCGCCGCTCACTGACCAGGTTCCCCGCTGCACTAAAAACTCTTTCCGAGTACACACTGGAGGGGGGACAACTCAGGTAAAATAGAGCCAGTTTGTACAGGGGCTTCCAAACTGCCTTTTTTTCCTGCCAGTAACAATATGGACTGTCTGACATGTCTACTTGGATGGTGTCAGCAAAGTAATCATCCACAATTTTTTCTATTGTGACAGCATCCAATGCAGCGAGAGTAGACATGTCTGCAATGGTTGGCAGGTCCTTCAGTCCGGACCAGATGTTATCAGCATCCCCGCCAGTGCCTCTTTTGGGAAAACTGAGCTTTTTCCTCGCAGCCATAGATGTGGAAGAAAATGAGGGTGGAGCTGTTGGCATGTCACGGTCCTCTTCAGAGGACAATCTCCTGACCAGCAGGTCTTTGCATCGCTGTAGACTTGTGTCCGCCGGAAACAGAGACACAACATACGCTTTAAACCGAGGATCGAGCACGGTGGCCAGAATGTATTCCTCTGACTTTAAAAGAGTGACCACCCTCGGATCCTGGCAAAGCGTACGAAGGGCTACATCCACAAGAGCTACATGCTTGGTGTAATCGCAATGGCTTACCAGCATCTCCCTCACTTTCTCCAGCTGCTTCTGCAACAGCCTGATCAGGGGAATGACCTGACTCAAGCTGGCAGTGTCGGAACTGACTTCTCGTGTGGCAAGTTCAAATGGCTGCAGAACCTTGCACAACACGGAAATCAGTCTCCACTGCACTTGACTGAGGCGCATCCCCACTCCTTTGCTTATGTCGTAGGTGGCTGTGTAGGCCTGAATGGCCTTTTGCTGCTCCTCCATCCTCTGCAGCATATAGAGGGTGGAGTTCCAGCGCGTCACAACCTCTTGTTTGAGGTGATGGCAGGGCAGGTTCATGCTTTTTTGTTGTGCCTCTAGTCTGCGGTAGGCACTGGCTGAATGCCGAAAGTGTCCAGCAATTTTGCGCGCCACCGCAAGCATCTCCTGCACACCCCTGTCACTCTTGAGGTAATGCTGCACCACCAAATTAATGGTGTGGGCAAAACATGGGACGTGCTGGAAATTGCCCATATTTAATGCCCGCACAATGTTACTGGCATTGTCTGACACCACAAATCCCCATGAGAGTCTAAGTGGGGTAAGCCACTGGGAGATAATTTCCCTCATTTTCTCTAATATGTTGTCAGCGTTGTGCCTCTTATTAAAGCCTGTAATGCACAATGTTGCCTGCCTTTGCATGAGCAGCCATTTTGTAGATGCTGCTACTGATGCAGCTGTTGCTGTTGCTGCGGAAGGGGATGCATCTACCCAGTGGGCTGTCACAGTCATATAGTCCTTCGTTTGCCCAGAACCACTTGTCCACATGTCCGTGGTTAAGTGGACAGTGGGTACAACTGCATTTTTAAGAGCACTGAGGACACTTGATCGTACTTCTCTGTACATTTTTGGTATCGCCTGCCTAGTGAAGTGGAATCTCGAGGGGATTTGGTACCGGGGACACAATACCTCCATCAACCCTCTAAATCCCACTCCACTGATGGCGGACACCGGGCGCACGTCTAACACCAACATTGCAGTTACAGCCGCAGTTATACGCTTTGCAATAGGGTGACTACTATCGTATTTTGTGGTCATGGCAAACGACTGTTGGACGGTCAATTGTTTTGTGAAAGACTTAGCGGTCTTACGACTTCCCCTCTGGGAAGATGACCGACTAACAGCAGCAACAGCAGCAGTGGCAGTAGTAGGCGTACCGCTGCTGGATTCCTCGGATGAATCCCGTATTGAGGAGGACTCAGTCTGGCTGCTGACTTGGGCTGCAGGACTGAATCTGATGGAGATTGTGGAGGAAGTTGACGAGGAGGGTGTTGCTGGTGTGTATCCAACTGGACCACGGGATTTAGGTGTCCCTGTACCGATGAGGGTCCTAGCCCCAGTTCCTGAACTAACCACTGAACTATGAAGGTTATTCAGGTGACGTATAAGGGAGGATGTTCCTAGGTGGGCAAGATCCTTACCCCTGCTTATTTGAGCTTTACATAAGCTACATATGGCCATACATTGGTTGTCTGGATTTGGATAAAAATAACTCCAGACCGAAGAGGTGCATTTTTTGGTCTTCTGACCAGGCATGACGATGGGCTTTTTCATCCCATGGACATCATCTGTTTCCCCCCCTGGTGCCTCATTTACAATAAACACATCACCATCCTCATCATCAAGTTCCTCCACAGCGCCAGCTACATCATCAATAGCCTCCTCCCGAGCCACCTCTTCCCGTACAGTGATGGGAAGGTCAGGCTTGACAACCACCAACACCCTTGGACTCGCCTTGGGGATTTGTGATAATTTCTCTTTAGAAGGCAGAGTTGTTTGCTGTTTTGTTGCTGACAGCATAACTCTCTTCAATTTTTTGTAGGGGAGGGGAGGAGGAGGGGGGCTAAGATCCTTGGGTGAAGATGGACCACTAGTCATGAACACGGGCCAGGGCCTAAGCCGTTCCTTGCCACTACGTGTCGTAAATGGCATATTGCCAACTTTACGTTTCTCCTCAGATGATTTTAAGTTTCTCTTTTTGCTTTTTTTTGAGAACTTGGGCTTTTGGGATTTTACATGCTCTGTACTAGGAGATTGGGCATCGGGCTTGGAAGACGACGTTGATGGCATTTCATCGTCTATGTCATGACTAGTGGCAGCAGCTTCAGCATTAGGAGGAAGTGGGTCTTGATCTTTCCCTACTTTATCCTCCAAATTTTTGGTCTCCATTATATGTAGCACAAGATACTGCAGAATGTGTGAACTTGGTAATATTGCAGTACCAATGGACTTATACTGCTGGATTGGTTTTGCAAATTTGGTTATAATTATTATATATTTTTTTTTTTTTTAATTTTTTATTTTTTTTTACTTTTTTTTTATTTTTAAAAAACTTGGGAATAGTGGGGAAAAAACTATGCCCTTAGAAGCACAGAGCACAGGACACAGCACCACTGGACTGAACAGGACACGGCACAGGACCCAGCAGCACTACGGAACTCAGCAGGACAGAGCACAGGACACAGCACCACTGGACTGATACTGCAGAATGTGTGAACTTGGTAATATTGCAGTACCAATGGACTTATACTGCTGGATTGGTTTTGCAAATTTGGTTATAATTATTATATATATTTTTTTTTTTTTTAATTTTTTTTTTTTTTTTACTTTTTTTTTATTTTTTAAAAACTTGGGAATAATGGGGAAATAACTATGCCCTTAGAAGCACAGAGCACAGGACACAGCACCACTGGACTGAACAGGACACAGCACAGGACCCAGCAGCACCACTGACCTCAGAAGGACAGAGCACAGCACACAGCACCACTGGACTGATACTGCAGAACACAGCACAGCACAGCACAGCACAGCACAGCACTGCACAGCACAGCACAGCACAGCACAGCACAGCACAGTACAGCACTAAACAGCACAGAACTAAACAGCACAGAACTAAACAGCACAGAACTAAACAGCACAGAACTAAACAGCACAGAACTAAACAGCACAGAGGACCACCTAACACACCCTCCCTCTACCCTGATCAATGCCCGAGTGAAGATGGCGGCGACTAGCGGGGAATTTATAGGATCCGAGTATCGCGAGATCAGACAACGGGATTATGAGTCAGAGCCTCAGTTTCACTTTTGAATTTGGCGCCAATACCCGGATCTGTCTCGGATCCGACTCGGATCCGCAACGTTCGGGTGGGCTCGGATTTCATAAATCCGAGTGCGCTCATCCCTAGTAGGTATAAAAGTTTAAAAGTTCCAGGGGGTAAATGTATGAAGCTGCGAGTTTAAAAAAAGTGGAGATGTTGCCTATAGCAACCAATCAGATTATAGCTGTCATTTTGTAGAAGGTACTATATAAATGATAGCTAGAATCTGATTGGTTGCTATAGGCAATATCTCTACTTTTTTAAACCAGCAGATTGATACATTTACTACAGGTATCAGACTTTTCTAGAGTTAGTGATTCCCAGCATGATCAATGGTGATTTATCTCACATAATAATATTTTTACACAGGATTTTCCGTTACCCTGCTTCACTGGCCATCTGTGCTTACAAACACATTTTTTTACACCAGATACACTGGTTACGTAAATGTGTTATTGCCAAACTTTGAATAAACCAAAGAGAAACATTAAGATTAAAATAAACAAAAACACTTTTTTTTCATTCCAGATATACAAATAGACACACAGTGCCTGAGTCATTAAGGAGAGTAAAGCATAAAAAAGGAATAACTTTGCACAATAACTTGGCACCTGGGCAAAACCAGGTTGCATTGAGGAGGGGGGGGGGTAAATTTAAAATATGGGAACAGATTTATTGTTGGGGTTGGGCATATCCTATATTAACTTTAAATTTCAGTGTAAAAATAAAGCTATGAAACATTTGTGTGCTACATGAAAAAACTGCCAGCATATACCTTATGTGCAAAATAATTAGAGATGCTCGAGCTCGGTTTTCTGAAATCTGAGCCCATCCGAACTTAGGGGACCCGGTACTTTTGCTCATTCTCAGATCTGAATTGAGGCAAAACATCATTGTTGCGTTGTCGGATCTCACGGGTTTTGGATTCCATACGTACCTCCCAGAGCCGTAACTAGGGTGGTGCAGGCGGTGCTGTCGCCCAGGGCGCAAGCCCGAGAGGGTGCAGCAGCCGCCCGCTACTCTCACCTTTGTGGCACATTAAAAGGAAAAAAAATATATATTTTTTTTTGGCCCTCCCCCGACTCGCGTCACCCCCCCCCCCCCCCGCGACTCGTGCGGGGGGGGGGGGTGTAGAGTGAGAAGGGAGGGAGGTTGGCACTTGAGCGGGGGGGGGGGGGTAGGTAGTGATGAAAGGATCAAATCCTCTTGCTGACTGGGAGAGAGCTATGCGTCCATCTGTGATGACATCACCGCAGCTGCAGATCCAATGTGACAGCGCAAGGGGGTGGGATGAGTGGAGGACGGCTCCTCTGACTTCCTGACTAACTCACATGAAGAAGTTGTGCAGTAAATAGCAGGTATTTTAACACTCACAGAATCACATATTCACTAGCACCATATGTACACTATAAATGCAGATTATATACAAACCTCTAGTTCCTCTCTGAATATACAGACTTTTATGCTCTCTCTACCTCAATAAAATAATCGTTAGTCCTGTACTTCAACATATAGTTGGTGAGTAAAAACATTGGGCGCACTCATAAAGGGGCAGACACACAGGGCGCACTCATAAAGGCGCAGACACACAGGGCGCACTCATAAAGGGGCAGACACACAGGGCGCACTCATAAAGGGGCAGACACACAGGGCACACTCATACAGGAGCAGACACACAGGGCGCACTCATAAAGGGGCAGACACACAGGGCGCACTCATAAAGGGGCAGACACACAGGGCGCACTCATACCAGGGGCAGACACACAGGGCGCACTCATACCAGGGGCAGACACACAGGGCGCACTCATACAGGGGCAGACACACAGGGCGCACTCATAAAGGGGCAGACACACAGGGCACACTCATACAGGAGCAGACACACAGGGCGCACTCATACAGGGGCAGACACACAGGGCGCACTCATACAGGGGCAGACACACAGGGCGCACTCATACAGTGGCAGACACACAGGGCGCACTCATAAAGGGGCAGACACACAGGGCGCACTCATAAAGGGGCAGACACACAGGGCGCACTCATAAAGGGGCAGACACACAGGGCACACTCATACAGGGGCAGACACACAGGGCGCACTCATACAGGGGCAGACACACAGGGCGCACTCATACAGGGGCAGACACACAGGGCGCACTCATACAGGGGGAGACACACAGGGCGCACTCATAAAGGGGCAGACACACAGGGCGCACTCATAAAGGGGCAGACACACAGGGCGCACTCATACCAGGGGCAGACACACAGGGCTGCACTCATACAGGGGCAGACACACAGGGCACTTTATATAGTGTCATTAAGATGCTCTCTGTATTGCAGACACAAGAATGCCCTCTGCATTGTATGGCTGACACAAGAATGCTCTCTCTATTGCATGACGTTTGCTAGGATACTCTTTGCATTGTATGATGGTCACTAGAATTCCCTTTTGTATTGTATGGCGGTCACTAGGATGCTCTTTGTATTGTATGGCGATCCCTAGGATGATGTTTATTTTGTATGGCGGTCACTAGGAGGCTGTTTATATTGTATTTGTATCACTAATACTGGCTAAATTATCATGCAGAACAGTATAAACCTTGCAATTCAATATGTATGATGCATCCATGGGAGTATTTTAATTTAATCTGAAAAAGAAAAATGTTTTAATTGTTCATGCTTGTGTGTATAAGTAATCACAGTTTTATTTAAAAGTATGTGGTTTTTATCTTTGAAATCCCTAACTCCAAGAAGAGGGGATTGGGAGGAATAGAGGACATTGGGAGGTTGGAACCTCTTCTTCGGGGTTAAGGCACACACCAGCATGGTTTTGACATGCTACAGTTTTGCATACAGGTATGCAGAAGCAGTGTGATTTACTTTTTATTTTTTTAATTTTATATTGTTACTGAGACTTTTTGATCTGGTGGGTGACCCAACTATTATTACATTAATGCTAACCCTGGGAACTCCCTGCTGCTGGATTAAGCTGCTCCACTTACATAACTAATGTGTATACACCATCCACTGGTGTGCTGACTCTGTCTACTTGTGACTGCTCCACCTACATGTGCAATGCTTTGCCTATATGTGTGTTAGCTCCGTCAACTGTGATAGACGGACTCTGCTTACCATAGCGTATTGCATTTGCCTTGTATAAAAACCAATGTGGCTCGAGCTAATGGAGTGCTAACTCCGCCTACAATTTGCCCCGCCTACCATTTATTGGTCCCGCCTACATGAGGCCACTTTCAGAATTTTTCCAGGGCCAAGTTCCCAATCCGCCCCTGGTATTATGTGTGTGTGAGGGGCCACTGTGTGTGTGTGTATTATGTGTGTGTGAGGGGCCACTGTGTGTGTGTGTATTATGTGTATGTGAGGGGCCACTGTGTGTGTGAAGGGGGGGGCAAACCAATATCTTGCCTAGGGCCCCATGAGCTGTAAATCCGGCTCTGATAGATATATATATCATGCATTTGCAAATATGTGTAGCAGAATTCTTTACAGTAAAGTGCTAGCCACACCCCCACATTAGGTTGACCACACCCACTTGGCAAATGTCACTCCCACTTTGATGGGGGGCGCCGGTGCCCTGTCTCGCCCAGGGCACTGAAATGTCTAGTTACGGCACTGGTACCTCCCTCCCCAGGAGATCCAGCGCCATTGCTCACACAGAAACAGGGGTACCAGTGTTCTTGTCACTCTCCATTCTCCAATGCCATTGCTCACACAGAAACAGGGGTAACAGTGTTCTTGTCACTCTCCAGTCTCCAGTGACATTGCTCACACAAAAACATGGGTAGCAGTGTTCTTGTAACTCTCCAGTCTCCAGTGCCATTGTTCATACAGAAACAGGAGGGGTAGAAGTGTTCTTGTCACTTGACAAAAAAATGACTGGAAATGAATGTTATTGAGGTTAATAATAATGTAGGAAAACCAAAACCAAAACACGAAGTTAATCCAGATCCAAAACCAAAACATGGGAGTGAGCGAACATCTGTAAAAATAATAAACTAATTTGCAACCCTTGCATTGTAGCATAGTTTTTCCAAGAGCAAATTTACTCCTTTTTTTTGCCTTGCTCTCCTTAATGACACATGCCCACAGAGTCTCATATAATCTTAGAAACAAAGCAAAGAAAAGGAGCAAAGTTTCTCCTGGGCAAACCATGTTCCAATGTAAGGGGTTGTATGCATTTATTTTTTATTCTCATTTGGCATGCAGGGAAAATACTGGCTGCTTTTGCATGTAGCACATTAAAACTGAGCAACTTTTTTATTTACACTGCGAGTTAGAGTAGAGCCAGGACACACGCCCTCTCAACTCTAAATTTGTCCGCATATTTTAAATTTGTCCCCCCCACCCCCCTACATTGCATCGTGATTTTGCCAAGGTGCAAATTTGCTTTTTTTATGTTTAGCTCTAAAAAAGGCCTGTACTCTGCATACCTCTCAACACAACTTTCTAAAATGAATAGCCTGTATCCATCACAGTGCTACCCAGGATGGATGAAATTACATTGCAGGCCATTTATAAAGTGCAAAACCTCGGCTGCACAGTGCGAAACCACCTTTAATTGTGCTCTACACCTTGATTTGTACAAGTCTGTCTCAATTTCCCCAAGTAAAATAAGAGTAATATAGAAATAAAAAGGGGACAGTGGCTCTTGTTCCACATGATACAGGAGGAATGTGTGCTGTTAAACATCAATTTGTTTATTTTTTCTGGCAGTATGTTGTGATTTTGCTTCTTATGGAGATACAGCTATTTTATTTACAGTTACAGTTTGTTTACGTTTACAAATGAGTTTGCAATGTCATTAAAACAGCAATCATTGCATGTATTGAATTGTTTATCATGGCACTATTTGTAAACTCCAGGAAAATGTAAAATGAGGGAAGGATTCAGTTCTCAATCACCCTATAACACTGACAACACAAAGACATAAAGCACTGACCATATGACACGACACTGATATTACACGCCCCGACACAGATAAATCAATCCATTCATTACACTGACACCACAAATGTACAGAAAAAGGCATATCATGCTTATCAGACCTTCTGGCCCTCCTAGTAAAGATGCCTGCCGAGAAAGCCCAGGCCTCCGGTGATTGGATGTGAGGTACTGACTTCCCATTGCTCCACAAGCGACATTTCATTCCGATTGACTGAGCAATCAGTATGAGTTGACGCTCACTGGGCAATAGGAAAACAATAGTGCCAAACCAAACCACATTATGCACAGCTAGGAAGAAATAATGCTAGATTGATGCAATTTATGTCATAAAGAGGGGGGGGGGGTGGGAGTCAGTTACATGCAATGTTCTGTTGGGTATTACGGTACGCAAAATATTGCTGATTTTTTCATCTACTACCCTAACATCCCACAAAGTCTCATCATGTAAGGGTCCGACAGTACTTTGTATGTAATTGAATTCCCCACAAAGGGTGTTGTAAAATTGTGGAAAAGAAGTCTAAGAATCCTAAGGGTGAGTGAGTAGCTGTGGAAAGAAAGCATGGGTTTCATATAGATCAACTTCCCTGAAACTGGCAAATTATCACATTTTATTTTAATTTAGACATGCCAAGAAGACTATGAATTTGACTATGGATGAATTTTAGCATATAATGTTTTGTATACATGGCTGATGCATTTGTAGCAACTTAGAGGACTGATATTAATTATGTTTATATTTAGCCAAGAGTTTGAAGTAAGATCTGCTAAACTTGAGTTGTTCTCTCTCACTCTCTTCATCACAGGAAGACACAGACAGCATTTCCTGCCAGGAGCAAATCAACCGATCCATTTATTGGGCAGATGGCTTCGTATTTGTCTTCTCAATCACAGACTACACTAGTTACCGCATGATGCGGCCTCTATACCAGCACTTAAGAAAAATCCACCCAAACACTAAAATTCCGCTTCTTTTGGTAGGAAATAAAGCTGATCTCTTAAGGGCCCGGCAGGTGTCTTCTGATGAAGGTCTTCAGCTTGCCAATGAACTGACCGGCACATATGCTGAAGTATCTGCCCGAGAAAATTATGAAGGGGTATATGGAGCTTTCTACCAGCTTTGCCAGGAGGTTGGCAAAATGATCTTCAGCTGTAATGGGGAAAAGCGAAGAGGACTGCATCTTGTGCGCCCAAGGTCTCCCAACATGCAAGACCTGAAAAGACGCTTTAAGCAAGTGTTATCTTCCAAAGTGAAGTCTACTACCACCCTTTGACCACTCCTGGGATTGCATAGTTGACTTGGATAATACTGCAAATGTGTTCATCTACATAAAAAATATCCACTTATTTGTTAAAGATTTTATTGGCACAGATTGCGCTGGAAACAATTTGTGTCATTTTGCATCTATGGTTTATTTGCCAAATGCTTTATTATTACTTGTGTTACAGATGGGAATAGCAGAAAACAAAACTTTTGTGTCATGATGTAGCTATAATTAAAGTATATCCATCGTCTTCACATAGAGAAGACAGACATTTTATGAACAAATATTCAGCTTATTAATTCACTAGGAAATAGTGAAATCACTAATCATGAATATTGGTTCAGCCCACAGAATGGCTGTCTCCACTGTGTGACATATGAATTGTTTTAATTGCCCTCATCTGTGAAATCATCAACTAAGAGATGCAAAACAGGTTGGTGCTTGGTTTATATACTAGCTTTGGCTCTAGTAAAGTACACAGTGTTTAAACTACATACTGTTATATAGGATTTACGTTGAATAGAATGTAATACAAAGTATTTAGTTAGAAAAGTATTTAGTTGGCATTAGTAATAAATGGACCTGATTTAGCATTAGAAGTAAATCCAGCTAGAAAATGCAAATTTAACACCTTGGCAATACCCATACTTGCCTACTCTCCAGGAATTTTTGTGAGGCTTCCGAATTTTAGGGAGTCCTCACAGAAGAGTAAGCATCCTCCTGGATCCCAGTGAAGGTGGGGCTTAATGATGCAATTGGCATAATCAGACCCCGCCCCCACTATGCGATGCTGTGAATAACGGAATTTCATAACAGGGGTGGTGCTACAGTAATGCCCCTCCTGCACTTGTCACCTGACCTGAAATCTTAAAAAATTTGGTATGGCAAAAACATGTTATGCTACAGTGGGGGAGGAGGGAATTATCATCATCATTTATTTATATAGCGTCACTGATTCCGCAGCTCTGTACAGAGAACTCATTCACATCAGTCCCTGCCCCATTGGAGCTTACAGTCTAAATTTCCTAACATACACACACAGACACAGAGGGAGGGAGAGACTAGGGTCAATTTTTGATAGCAGCCAATTAACCTACTAGTATGTTTTTGGAGTGTGGGAGGAAACCAGAGCACCCGGAGGAAACCCACGCAAACACAGGGAGAACATACAAACTCCACACAGATAAGGCCATGGTCGGGTACTGAACTCATGACCACAGCGCTGTGAGGCAGAAGTGCTAACCACTTAGCCACCGTGAATGGAGACAAATTTAAAATGTGCAGACACATTTGAAGTTGGGGGAAGGGGGGGGGGGAGTACATCCTAGCCGAGCTATAAATCTCTGAGTAAAAGTAAAGTTGCCCAGAATTTTTGCAAAAGTGGGCAACGTTTTCCCTGCATGCATGCAAAAAAAAAGGAGAATTTGCATTTATACCTCTTCCACACATATTTTCCAGATGCAATTAACACCCTTCAGCTGGACTTACTCCTAACACTATATGAGGCCCCATGTGTATTATTATATGTCACATTTTGTACCAGATTTCATATCTCCATGATCAAAAGCACTATTTTTTCATGTAAAAATGAATTGACGTGTTGGAACCCATAGAAATACATCTGTGCTCTCTTAGACCAACAGCTAAACTTGGTGCCACAGCAGATCAAAACAGGTGGACACAACATTTTAGACCACTTGCGAAGCCTAATGGAGTTGCAACTTGCAATTACATGTATTGATTTGTTATCATGGTACTCTTACACTAGTAAAGTGGATATTCTGCATGTGTCACAGGTAACATTGCTGTATCTAAAATTATTTAGGGATCTATTTATCAGTGAAAGGTTGCTGGGGCAGCTGAGTGATGCTTAACTCCACTGCAATACTGCCTGACTACGCGGACTCTCGCATGTGCACTGGAGCTGGAAGCCTGAACATGAGCTTCCAGTTCCAGATTTGTGTAAAAATAAAATAAATAATAAAGTTTACATAAAAAATTATTTAAGATAATAAAATAAAATGAAAATGTTTTTTTTTTAATATGAATAAAGCATATTTTCCTTACAGCGCCCCCAGGTATTGCCATACTGAAATGGCGGCAGCAAGCGGAGGACAGCAGTAGTACTTGTGCTGCCTTTGTCTTTCTTTCTACCAGCGCTCGGCCTTTTCAGAAATAGGAAAAGTCCAAATCTCGGGCTCCTATTGATAAATAGACCCCTCAGTTCAGTAAAATCTCTCTATAGACAGCAATAGCAACAGTGGCATCTGCAGTTACAAGGAGGTACAACGCTCTTTGAAATATATGTTTGTCCCCAATTGTAAAGTGCTACATCTTGACATCTTTGTGTAATGTCCCGTTTCTCAATAGGGAGTATTTGTCCCATTGAATCATTCATTAATATTAAAGTGCACACATCTCTTACACACAGCAGAGAAAGACAATTTGTGGGACACTATTCCTGGGAATGCCATCTGTCTATTCACTTGACATTGATTTCATGACTTGATAAGCTAAAGCCTCATGAATGTTGGTTCAATACACAAAATGGCAGCCCCCAGTGGGCGTGGGTGATGGATGCACATTATGGGGTAGATTTACTAAGGCTACTAAAAAGGAAAAGTGAAGGTGTTACCCATAGCAACCATTTAGAATCTAGCTGTCATTTTCTAGACTATACTATATAAATGATAGCAAGAATCTGATTGGTTGCTATGGGCAACACCTCCACTTTCCTTTTTAGAAGCTTTAGTAAATCCACCCCTATGTCTTGCACTGATTTTACATTAAATTTGTGAATGCTGGTACTACTTTATAAGTAGTAGATGCATAAGAAACCCTCCTGGCAGAGGATAAATGAGCCAATAAATAAATATAGATGTATAACTGTTAAGATAAGATTAGTATGTGGGATGGGATGAGGGGGTTTCCTCTTACATCCTAAACATTACATGTAACATACTGCAGTGATTGCCGTATGCTGACAGTAAAGATATGTAGTGCCAGTCTTGTTCTATTTACAAATGATTATTACCACTTTCTTTATAATAAAACAGAGATATAGTTTAAAACGTTAATTGCCTTTTTTACTTTTTATTCAGCACAAACATAAACAGATTATGTTATCCGCTCCATGCAGTGGATCATATAGCACAGTGATGGTCAACCTTGATTTACTTCAAGGACCTGCCTGAAACATTCAGAGGGAACACACATTGCCCTTAAGTTCCAGAATAAAGAAAACAGCCCGAGAATGACCTTGGTACACCAACATTGATCATCCCAAAAAAACATCTCATGCCCCTCACTTGCTCCATAATTCTACTAATCAGACCCTCAATAGCCACAAAATGCACCTACATGCGCTCAGGTCCCACATATACTCCAAAACCCCACATGCCACTAAGACCTCTCCACATGACCCCAGCATCCCACTCAGACCTGCTCACATACCCTTGAAACCAATCCTCATTAGTAATGTAATTATTTATATAGTGCCAATCATATTAAGTAGTGCTATACAGAGGATATGTTGTCCTTCTATTTATTCCCTGTACCATTGGAGCTTACAACCTAAATTCCTTACCACACACACACAGACCGGGCAGGGTTCATTTTCTAAGAAGTCAATTAACCTACCAGTACCAATATTTCCCTCAAACCTCCCACATGCCCATCAGACATCCCTGCATGCCCCTTACATGCCCATCAGATGTCCCTACATGATCTTTTTATGCCCATCAGACCCATTTAGTCATGCTATTTGGTCTCTTTAATACCCTGACCATTTTCCTGTATTCTGTACATTTTTATTCAACGTTTAGGACAATTTGTAGTCATATTCCTTGATGAGATATTGATATTCTCTTCTTAACTGCGTCTATTTAGTATTGGCCAAGCTCAGAGAAAATTATTTATATTTAAAACAAACAACTGAAGTCATATTTCTTGGATAAATAATCACCAACTCAGCTTTACACATGCATCCTAGAAAGGTTATGGCCATATTAGCCTGGGCTCACCAAGAACGTAAAATCCATCCTAGAAGATTTTGGATTTCACCAACTACCACAGACAATTTATTAATAAATTCTCTTCATCATTTGTACCCATTGCTTTGCTAATCCTAAGAATTAGCCTTCATAGTGTTGTGTCACCCTGCAACCTTTCATTGTGGCGCTTGATGCCCCTAAGGTGCTGGTTCTGTCCTCTTGCAATACTCTGAAACAGCCCAGAAACTTCACTCCAATGCTTATATAATAAAGAACTTTTCATGTGCTGAAATGAATTATGTAATGAGTAACCAAGAACTGTTAGTAGTCAAATGGGCATATGAAGAATGACAACATTTGTTGGATCTCTAAATCGCTCAAGGTATTTACTGACCATAAAAGCTTAGGATATATTGAATCCAATGCTTCACCTTTAATATCACATATTGGCCACTAATTAAAATATTAAAGCTGATACTATCTCAAGACCCATCTGAAATCCTTTCCATTCTCCCTGCTGGTCAAAACATTGCTGCTCTGATTCCAACTTTATCCCATCATATTCAACAAACAGACAGACTATATCTGTCAAACCTCCTGCATTAATATATGATCCAGGCAATATCTCCCTATCTGTCCTCGAATAAATTCATGATCCAGAACTGGACGATCATCCACATTTTCATAGAACTGTCCATAGGATCGGTTGGTCTACTTAAAGAAGGGATATTAAGGCATAGGTTATATATCTAATTATCAGTTTTATCAGACAAAATATATAACATGGGCAGAATTTGATCCTAATATTTCACTCTATTCCTCTGCTGGAATTTCACTATTTTTTCTCAGTTTTCTGTGTACATGGTAAACATCCTCAATCTTATTCATTTTCCTCTCTCTTCTGAAATACTAAAAACCAGTTACATAGTTGAACACCTCACAAATCTGGTAAGAGGTTCAAGTGAATTAAATGATTGCTTTCAAAACAAAAACAGTGTGTGGTTGTCCACTGAAACATTAAATTTCTTGAAGGAGAGGTTGGTAGTGTAAGGTACTTTACCTATCTGGCATCGTCTTAGGTGCACTTGCAGACAATTCCTATCTTGTTGGGGGCAAGTTATTTTTATGCGATACTAATCTGTCCATTTTCAATCACAAAGCAGACAACACATAGGGGAAACTGATGGGATGCCCATTACCAGCAGCTAAAACGTCTGATTGTGCAGAGGAAGCAGTGGGAAATACTATCAGTCCGGGTCAAAATCAGCTGCTAGTGATCTTACTGCGTATCTCAAATTTGTCCCATCGAGACCATACTTAAAAATATTTTGGCATAATGTTCTGAGACTGGTAAGTAAACCGCTCATGTCCCACTGCTTCATTAACCAGGACCACCCAGCTAACAATGTAACTCGTTGCACTCCTGCACAATAGCATGTCCACCCCCACACCAAATACACAGGTCTTAGGGAACAGCAGAGGGATACCAATACCCGTAACTCGTAACGTTAAATACCTTTTCAGCATGCATTTGAAAGCCATTTTTCTTAGTTGCCCTCCTACAGACTTTCAGCATGTGAAGTGAAGGGAGAAGGAGGGGAAGGATTGTACAGTGTTGCAGTACAGACAGAGCTCAGAGGGACTTTCCAAAACCTCTCTGCTCACTACAGTGTGCCATGTGACTGTGCTTGCTTTGGTAGTCACATCACATTAATAGCAGCCTGAAGAAACAAACAAAGGAAAAATGATAATTACCCAGATAATTCCTATAAACTGTCACAGTGATTTATGTAAAAACAAAATAAACTAACAAAAAAAAAATCTTCATTTTTCATGGCATTACTGCTTCAATAGGCAAATTTAGACTTGACTTTCATGTCTTATGAAGGACAAAATCACACCCAATTATGGGAGGAAGAGGTGGAGTTATTAGACTGCATGACAACTTAACCCCAACCCCTTCCTCAAATGTGATGGACAGGGCCGGACTGGGACTAAAAATCAGCCCTGGCATTTGAAGCACACAGGCCCACCTCTGTTGGTGATGCTGCGCAGCGGCGGCGGTGCCAAGGGCGTGGCCACATTATGTTGGAGGTGTGGTCGACATGGGGCATTGATATATACATTATAATAAAACATTACATTTATCAGGCCCTCCCCACCCACATCACGCCACCCCCCAACCCAGAAACACATTACAACACCCTAGTCCACTGTACTTATCTATGCCTCTGACATCCATCAGCATGGGAACTTCCTGTAGTATGAGCAGGGAAGCTCTGAGTCTCACAAGATTAATAAATCTCATGAGATTTAGAGCTCCTTGGCTTGCTCTGCAGGCTGTGTCCTGTCCGGGGACTGGGAGCAACTATCAGATTCCTGCTGCTAACCAGAGCTGGATTAAGGCTCGGGGGGGGGAAGGGGGGGGCCTAGGCACTTAAGACAGGGGGGCTCCTACATGTAATATGGTTACTAGACACATTTTCAACAAATACACAGGCAATACTGTGAGTACTACTGTTAGGTGCACACAGTTCTGCCTTCACAAGCAGTACAATGTGAAGCAGGACATACCTCCCAACTGTCCTTGCAGTCAGACCAAATCCTGACTAAGCGGGACAGTCACCCAACAAATTCAGGACAGTTGGCAGACTGTCCTGCTCTCTCCTACCTGACTTGTGGCTGCTGGTGTCTTTAGATCAGTTGCTGCTTGTCTGGATGCTGGAATATTGGGGGCCCTATTTGGAAAAAAAATGGGTACATGAAATTTAGAAAACTCCAAGCAGCACCGCTGTTAAATCAATATAGCACCCACGTTTTAAAATTAGGCCTCACTACAGCCCCAACATCAAAATAATATTATTCACATTTAATAAATAAACCTATTTCCCTCCCTGCAAACAGCCACAGCAATATATTAATAGTATTTACATTTCATAAATATACCCATTTCCTGCAACCATCACTGCCATTAAATTCATAGTCACATTTAATAAATAGACCTCATTCTCCCCAAACTCACCCCCACATTCAATAACCCCCAAACCACCCCATCTTAAATTAATAGTCCCCACTATTACATTGCCCCACCATTACCCTGAAAACAAAATAGCACCCATTAATTAGCGACCATCTACCTCACACACGCTATATTGCCACATTACTGTGCCCCTTCATCATCACCCACACTGTGCCCCCTTATGATCGCACTGCGGCCTCCATGCTACTTTTACCCCCTTCATCACATTCTGCCATGCTGCTTTTGCCCCTCTTCATCCTCCTGTGCCTTTAATCTCATCCCCTTTCTTCATCACCCTGTCCCTTTTACCCCCCTTTCTTCATTCCCCTGTACCTTTTATGTCCCCCTTCTTCATCCCCCTGTGCCTTTTATCCCCCCTTTTTCATTCCCCTGTGCCTTTTATCCCACCTTTTTCATTCCTCTGTGCCTTTTAGCCCCCTTTTTCATTCCCCTGAGCTTTTTATTCCACCTTTTTCATTCCCCTGTGCCTTTTATTCCACCTTTTATATTCCCTTGTTCCTTTTTCCCCCTTTTCATTCCCCTGTGCCTTTTCTCCCCCTTTTTCATTCCCATGTGCCTTTTATTCCACCTTTTTCATTCCCCTGTGCCTTTTATCCCACCTTTTTCATTCCTCTGTGCCTTTTATCCCCCTTTTTCATTCCCCTGTGCTTTTTATTCCACCTTTTTCATTCCCCTGTGCCTTTTATTCCACCTTTTATATTACCTTGTTCCTTTTTTCCCCCTTTTCATTCCCCTGTGCCTTTTCTCCCCCCTTTTTCATTCCCATGTGCCTTTTATTCCACCTTTTCATTCCCATGTGCCTTTTATCCCCCCTTTTTCATTCCCCTGTGCCTTTTATCCCACCTTTTTTCATTCCTCTGTGCCTTTTATCCCCCTTTTTCATTCCCCTGTGCTTTTTATTCCACCTTTTTCATTCCCCTGTGCCTTTTATTCCACCTTTTATATTCCCTTGTTCCTTTTTTCCCCCTTTTCATTCCCCTGTGCCTTTTCTCCCCCCTTTTTCATTCCCATGTGCCTTTTATTCCACCTTTTTCATTCCCATGTGCCTTTTATCCCCCCTTTTTTATTCCCCTGTGCCTTTTATCCCCCCTTTTTCATTCCCCTGTGCCTTTAATCCCCCCTTTTTCACTCCCCTGTGCCTTTATTCCCCCTTTTTCATTCCCCTGTGCCTTTTTTCCCCCCTTTTTCATTCCCCCGTGCCTTTTATTCCCACTTTTTCATTCCCATGTGCCTTTTATTCCACCTTTTTCGTTCCCATGTGCCTTTTATCCCCCCTTTTTCATTCCCCTGTGCTTTCTATTCACCCTATTTCATTCCCCTGTGCCTATTATTCCCCCTTTTTCATTACCCTGTTCATTTCTCCCCTTTTTCATTCCCCTGTTCCTTTTCTCCCCTTTTTCATTCCCCTTTTCCTTTTCTCCCCTTTTTCATTCCCCTGTACCTCTCTTCGCTTCTACTCTCTTTTACTTACATCTGTATTTCTTCTCTTTTCTCTCTTCTCTCCTTTCTTCTTTCTTCCGGGCGCCGCTCCTCACTGAATCACGCCCGACATTCAGTGCAAACAAAGGGGAGGAGGGCGGGGTGGACGCCGGCGCCGCGATCATGTGAGTATTTGTATACTCACATGATCGCGGCGCTGGAGCCGCCCGCCCCCCGCTTTGCAAATAGAAAAAAGAAAAGGCCCACACAGCCATCGGCCCTTCTGGCAAATTTCAGAATTGCCAGATGGCCAGTCCGGCCCTGGTGATGGATCTTCATCATCACACAGACCTTTACTTTGTTCCGGATCAGATTTTATTTGCTGCCTAACATAAATGTAATGCCTGTTTTGACCTCAACCTTTTACCAGCTGATTTTGTATTGCTTGTGCCCTTTTATGTATGAATCTGCCTACCTGACCTTTAACCCTTAAGTTGGTCGCTAGTTGTAAGCATCTTGGTCAGTGTCTATGGGCATGTTTCATCAAGGCACACATCAGCCGATTTTGTGCGTATAGCGCGCATAATCAATCGCTTTGGGCCTGATTCATTAAGGAAGTTAGGCAAGAAATTGAGTACGTTTTCTTACTTAAGTTTTCTGGACAAAACCATGTTGCAATGCAAGGGGTGCAAATTAGTTTATTATTTTGCACATAAGGAAAATATTGGCTGTTTTTTCATGTAGCACACAAATACTTGATGGCTTATTTGTACACTGAAATTTAAAGTTGATCTAGGACATCTCTACCCCAACTATAAATCTGCCAGCACATTTTAAATTTACATCCCCCTCTAAAGCAACATGGGTTTATCTTACTTATTTTTACATAACTTTCCTTAAACGCAGCAATGTTCACTGCATCTACGTACACAAAGGACCATTACTACAGCCTACAAGTTCTGGGAGTAAACAGTGCGGGAAGGGGCGTTTTGCCGTAATCAATATACAGTAGGAGCGTGCCAAACTTGAACGCACGTAGCCACGTCCAAATAAATCTTTGGGCTTCTCAAAAGTGCTTTTTTACTGCCATATCTATTGCTCCAGCTACAGGGCTAGTCTAAGTCCTGAGTACTAGTGATGATAGTCTCGTATGCATGCTATAACATGTGTTTGCAATCAGGAGCAACTGTAAAAAATGAATTTGTGTTCAGTAGTCATTAAGATCATCCTAGAAAAATGTATTTAGGGAAGGAGGGAAATATCTTTTTTTTTCTTTATCTGTTATGTTATTAATGCTTATATTATTAACAGGTAACATTATTTCTGTGCATTCTTTTGCAAATGTATATTACAAATAGGCATTGGACGTATTCTGCAGCATCTTGTGTAGTAGAGCAGAGCAGACTTACACCTGAATTCATCAGCACTCATATCTTCAGATCCGTTTCCTGCTGATTTCGGGGGGTACGCAGATCAGAATTTTCATGAATTTTAAAACATATGCCCAGTATGTGTGCCTTGATGAATCAGGTCCTTTGTGTACAAGATCTGGGGGAAACTGAGTACTAGAAGTTTTGTATTCCAATAATGATCCAAAGCACACTGTAAGAGCAACATTGGAGTTTCTTAAAATGAGGTTGGAAATAGCTATTTTTGATTTTCCACGTGAGAGTTGTGACTTAGAAATAGATAGAAATAGAAATAGAAAATCTGTGGCAATGTCTCAAACTTGCTATTCATTGCAGGTACCAAATTAATCTGACTTAGTTTGAGCAATGTTGCAAAGAGGAATTTGACCTGGTCAAAGTTATTACAAACTTATCAAAAAGACAAGTGTTTGTAATAGCTTTCAAAAGGAGTTTCAACTAAATATTGACCAAGGGTAGTGAATACTTTCAAGTTATGACCAAAGGGGTGAATATATTAAATAATGATGATAGATAGATAGATAGATAGATAGATAGATAGATAGATAGATAGATAGATAGATAGATAAATATTCTCAATTTTGGAACACAGAATCTATTATATTATTTTGATATGAGCGATTAGGATTTGGAGAAATCCAACAGATCCAAGGTTTGGGGTTCTGAGTCATGACAGTCTCTGCATTAGTAGACATTTCAAAGATGATGAGAGGGCACAATATTAAAAGGTGCAAGTTAAGATGGAAAAGAACATTCACTTCAGCGACCGGAACTCTTACTTTGTGGCTGAAGTGCTTGACTTGTTTGGACACCTACAAAAACCAACATTTTGGTTGTTGAACCAGACAATAGGTAAGGATGTGAGCAAATAAATCATGGGCATTTGGATAACAGTGGTCACGGGTCCTCTTCCTCAATTGCGACAAATGACAATGTCATCATCACCCTCATCATCATCCTCATCAAAGATGTCTACATAAATTATATTTTCATTATAAAAAAAGAAGATACACCAAGTAGGTAACTGTTAGACAGCATGGGTGACACATTGAAGAGGGTCAACAGCTACACATTGAAGTCAGCAGCAATAGCTTGGCCAAAATTGGTGAAAATTTGGACAGTTGTAAAGAGGTCATTAGAAAATAGACTGTAAATGACTCTTAATGCTATAAATAGCAAAATAGGAGCAAACACAGCTCAAAATCACATAATTTTACCTATGTTTCACAATTTTTAATTAAATCCAGATCCAAAACCAAAACATTTCATGATTTTATGGCAAAACCAAAGCACAAAGATGTTTTAGAACTAAACCCACATCCAAAATCAAAACCCAGGAGTAATCGCACATCTCTAATATTATTGGAAGGCAAATTATTGACTGTTATAATATGGAGAGAAAAGTATAATCAGAAGCAAACCAGAGACTATGTAGTGTTTATAAGAGATGTGTGATCAGACAGGAGGAAAGCAGACACCTGTGTAGAACTTGTATGCCAGGTATGCTCATAGTGTACACAACTCCATGTACTTTCACTCTCCAGACACGCAGCTCAGTGATTCAGTCCCAAGAAATCTGGAAAATTCGTTCAAAGTTAGGCCTCCGTACTTGGACTCAGAAATATGTTAGGTGAATTAGAAATAAGAAAAGTGTCATCTGATTGCAGTTTCTTGACCTTTTTTTTCAATCAGCCAGAAAAGTGTTAATAATTGTTTTCTTCCACTCACTTAAAAGCAAAGAACTGCATCAGTCAGAAGCTATTACAGTTTGACATATTTCTTTTACAAGATTAAGCTCCACCTATTAATGTGTTACTGCCTAAAAAGAGCATTATTCATAAAGGTACATTAGTCTCACACACAACTATTTTGTGGTCAGAAACAAAATTCATGAGAAGCAGTTTGCTAGAAACCAGTAAAAATCAATGAAGTACAAATCAAGGAAAGCTGATTGGACAATCCGTTCTGTGAGGTGTCATAAGGGCTCTGTCCCACCACCCCGATCGGGACAGCTTTGTATCTCGATATTTGGGGGTTATGTGACGTTCACTGCTGCTCTACATGGCAGAGGAGCCTTGAACGCGTGCTGTGAATGTTGTTGGGAGGGGAGTATAGGGCAGTCTAGGCATGCTCTAGGATGGCCAAACCCCAGTATGATGTGGCCACGGCCCCGCCCCACTGTCGGAGAGGCAAATGTTGGGGGGTATGAGTTAAGCGCCTTTCAAGTATCATTTTTCAGAGCCTTAAAGGAGCAAAGCAGACTACAAAAGGTAATCTTCCCTGTCACAGCACTGGTGCCAACGCGAATTCCTGCCCTCAGTATCTGCACATCTATTATTTATTTTTACCATTCTGCAGCAATAAGGTTGGTTTTCTATCACCACTTATCACAAAAATAGAAAATCGAAAATCAATTATCACCACAATTCATTAATAAAATATTGTCAGGACAGCGAATTGATACTCAGCTGTCCGCCATTACTGGCTGGGAGCCGTAAGACTCCAGCCTCGGTGGATATGCACATGCTTGACCAAGCTAGACTTTTTGAACATGCACAATGGAACTGAGTTTAGGCTGGTCTTACAGCTTCACTAAGTGAAAAAAAAGTTTATAAATAGTAAAAAAAATAGATTTAACATAGACAGAATTAGAAAGCACATGTCCCAAATCAAATCTTATTATTGCTATATGCAGTAAATCTAAATTGTAAGGATACATAAACACAGGGAAAGTGTTAAGGATCATTTCAATACATTATTAAGAAGGAGCATTTTAGAAACATGACATCTATGGGTTTCCCCAAGCATGTACAATATACAAACTGGACACATCTGGAGACCTGGATAAGAGTCAAAAATGACTTAACAGCTAAAACATTTACTAGGAATCAAGCAGTGCGTACAACATCTTGGACGGTTTTACGTGGTTATCCAGATCGAAGAGCACAGGATGTTCTGATAAAGCCATGATACCTCCTGGGACAGTTCTGATGTGTATCTGCAGATCTGTAGTATCTACAGTATTAGAATTTAGTTAATAACCACACTCAAAAATTATTACAAATTATTTGACTTATTAAAATCCTGATGCTGGGTACTACAAAATACTGGGGTAACTCCTGATCCTGGAAAAAGGACTTCTGCCAAACATCGGCTATTGAAATACTGCTATAACTTCTGTAATCATAGGAACAGTCATTGCAGGCCACAGAGCTGATTTACAGTTTGGACAAATCCAGCTACTTGGTGCAAAATCTGCACCTGGAAAAATCATTTTGTGTTGCAGAGGGGAAAATGTGCAGCCTGATTTAAAGTTATGAGAAAGGCATGGTACAGCCAAACTTTAAAATGCAGTGTAAAATTGAATGGACCAGTATGTGTGTGAGCATTTGCTCCCGTTACACTGCAACATGGTTTGCGTGGATGCAAATTCTGCACCCAGACATCTAACTCAAACCCTTTGTGTGTTGTTTGATATTCACAACATGTTCATTGCAAAATTGTTTTGTTTTGTTTTTTGAAGTGAAAATATCTGGTACTGACCTCACTGAGCTCGATATCATGCTACTAAATGAGTAGCCAGAGCACGGCACATCAGTCACCAGGCCCCTGTGTGCAGGTGAGTAGCCTCTCATTCTCTGATATCCGTTACAGACTTGACAACAGAGCTGACAACCGGTGATTACAGTCTGTATGCACTGACCTGTGCTGACTCCACCCGACCTATGACAATCACTTTATAAACTAAGAATGTCTGTTAACTCCATGCCCTGCTATTCACACTGGAAGAACACACATATTCATACCTCAGATTTCGAATCACAAAATCAGGACAAAATAACCCCTTCCCCCTCGTTCCGCCCAAACTTCACCCACAAATGGACATATTTGGGTAAAACGCCACCCACTTTTTGTTAAACACTGCAGCTTTTCCAGCCCGTTACTCAGGATGTCCCACCAATATCAGGACAGTTGGGAGAAAATCAATTTCCCTGAGTTACACCACCTGGATATTCAGTCATCCATATTCCGGCTGGTTTGAAGACTGTAGCTTTGCGTGCCTAGGCAGGATTCCTAGAGTGGTGACAGAGGAGGAGGGACCGCCGTAGTGACAGAGTGGAGTGGAAAGACTGATAAGGGTGGAGGCTGTCACATGCTGAAGGGATGGAGGGATGGTTGTTTCAAGCTGTCAGGATTCCTAGCATGAACACTATGGAGAGTTATGGTAATGTCAGGAGCTTACCAGTCCTGGTTCCAGCCCCGTTCTCGCTCCCACTGCACTTCAGTACTTCCGGGTGTCGGCTCATGTGACTAGCTGTCAGGGCTGTCATTTCAAATCTAGCTTTATAAACTGCGCTCTGACAATAGTTCAGTGTCATAGCAATTTTGTTGGCACGCGCCCATCTCCTGATGCTACTCCTTCTGCGTGCGCTCCAGCTTCCCCTCCCTGTGAGTTTCTACCTGATATCCAGTGTACCAAACCTCTGCCTTCTGACTACATGCTGCCTGATATCCAATGTTATGGCAACCAGTGCGGCATAAACTTATAGAACTTAGTAGAAGAGGTCTTCACCTTTAGCAGCCGCCTTTTCCGTAGAGAGTGGTTATGCTCATAGGTACTCGGATGCCCCCAGGACTTAAGCTCAGTGAAGTACAAGTTTATGCTCACACGGTGGCGCACAGGTACAGGAGGTAATACACGGAGTGGAGACAGACCAAATATCTGTGGACTGGCATGAGCATCGGTGGAGATTTCAGATACCAAAAGGTCAGGGTCACAGGCAATGGTTCAGAGTCTGGATACAGGCAGAAGATCAGGGTCACAGGCAATTGCTCAGAGTCCGGGTACAGGCAGGAGGTCAGGGTCACAGGCAATTGCTCAGAGTCCGGGTACAGGCAGGAGGTCAGGGTCACAGGCAATGGTTCAGAATCCTGGAACAGGCAGAGGTCATACAATAAGAAAGCAGTCTGAGGTTTAACACCAACACAGCAAAGAAGCAAGCACCAATACCGAGTACAGAACGCTATAAGCGGCAGTGAGGCTCAGTCCTCACTGCCTTAAATAATGCTAAGAGCCAATCAGGGCAGAGCCCTGCAAGCATCCCCAGGATTAGCTTAATTAATTAATGGCCCTGCCGGCCAATGCAGAAGCAGTGCCCAGCTGCATAGTAATCAGCCAGATGGCTGCAACAAGAACTGCCTCCAATCTGTCCTATAAGGCTGAACTAACTAGCCCTGTGCCGCGCACCTGGCTGTTTGACAGCTAGCCGGGCGCTGCGGCAGGGAAATGCAAGCGTCACGGTTGTTGCCTAGGCAACCGGGACGCGGAGACTGGAAGTGACATCCCGGTCGTCATAGCGACGGCCAGGACGCCAGACCCCAAGGGAGTGGAGTCGCGGCTCCTGCCATCCCGTGTACCAAATCTAGCCTTTCTGAGACTCTGCTTCCGATTCCTCCATTGCCCTGCCTTGACAGCATGTGTATCAAACTTGGTTTGTCTGACTCGGCCGGAGATACCTGTGTACATCCATTTTTTTTTATTTTTTTTTGTAACTCAAAATTTTATTATATTAACATAAGTGACAAACACAACTTAGATGAAGCAGTCAAGATACAAATATCAACCACTGTCACTTTCCATAATAAAAGTATATTTTACAGTATAGGGTAGTAATCAGGAAAGGGAAGATGGGTGATATTGAAGGGGTGGATATTGAAATGGGTGATATTGAAGATGGGTGGATATTGAAGTGGTGAAGAGCAGGGGAGGCGTGAGGCAATGGTCGTCGAGTGAGGGGAACTAAAAGGAGCATGAGCTCGCACAGGAGGGGATGTTGTCAAGTTTATATTATGGTGCTCGGAGAAGCAATAGGCCCGGTGTTATGTGGGGTTATATGGGAGAGGGTTATTTAGAGGGAGGAAAAGTACAGGACCCTAGAAATAAAGCCAGGGAGCCCAGATTTGATGAAATTTATCTTCTTTGTCTCGTAGAAAGGAAGTGATTTTTTTCCATGTTGGCAATGAAGAGACACGGGGAGGCTCCGCACGCTTCCAAAGTTTAGCAATCAGGCTTCTAGCGGCCGCCAGAACATGTGAAGCTAGTTTCGCTAAGTGAACATCAAGGTCCCGATTAGGGTAGAAAAGTAGGAAGGACCACGGATTCTTCCTAATAGGGCATTGGAGGAGGGAGGAGAGGAGACCCGCAACCCTATCCCAGAAGGAGAAAATGACAGGACATGACCACCAAATATGCTTGAGGGTGCCTCAAAGACCACAATTTCTCCAGCAATTAAGAGAAGCAGACTGATACATCTTTGCAAGCCTATCGGGTGTAAGATACCACCTGTAGTAAACGTTGTAAACGTTTTCTTTAATTAATGTAGATATAGAACTAGAGGCCACATTCAATCTGTCATGTGCGTTCCCAGAAAGCAACATATTCTCCAGTAGGAGGTTATACAAGGAAGAAATCATACCCCTCCGCAAGGGGGAAGAGAGGCAAAGAGATTCAAATGGGGAGGGGAGGTGTGGCGAGCTGTCCATATCCCATGAGGAGTTCGAACAGATTGGGCAGAGATGTTCTTGGTTGCTGGAGCGTGAGGAGTATATCATCAGCAAAGAGAGAGAGCTTACTCCAGAGACCACGTGTCCACCCACCTTATATCTGGAGAGGCTCGGATAGTAGCTGCCAGAGGCTTGATGACCAGGGCAAAGATTAAAGAGGAAAGAGGGCATCCCTGGCGGGTACCATTACTAATTGGGATGGGATCATAAGGAGAGCCATTGACCTTAACCTTAGCGAAGGGATGGGAAGCCCGTACCCTCGTCAGGAAGTCCCCACACAGACCAAAGTGCCTGAGAGTATGGGTCATAAACTGCCAGAGACTATTTTTTATATAGTTTTTTTTATGTGCTGTATATGTGCAATAAATATGTATTTTTAGTCAAACGGTATCATGCTAAATTCGTTTTATTTTCCTTTTTCATATCAATACTGAGGGAACATATCTGGAAGAAAAATGTCGATATTTCCACGGAGGAATTCAAAGAAAATTGATATCGGGCTTTATATTTACATCACTCTTGTAATTGTTTTCACTTAAGGATTCGGGTGGAGATGGATTAGACATCATATCACATTGAATGTATTTGCGCACCTAAAGCGCTTATCTATATATCATCTGGTGAGTGGAATCACATAAGGAGAGAATCCGTAGTGGAAACAATCTAAAAAACAACAAACTTAAGGATTGAATCACTTCATTGATATTTTGTATAACATTTTTTGCTTTTACATCACACTATGTTGTATTTTTATATTTTATTTACAATATATCTTCATTCTACATAATATGGAGGAAAAGATCAGAACACTGTGATACACGGATCTACCCTTCATGCAAATATAAGTATTTTCAATTCATATTTTTTTTTGTATTCACTTGTCACGAAGTGGGATTTGTGATTTTTTTATTTTGTTTTATTTATGTGATTAAATTTAGCACCGCCCAGTACTCCTATATATTTCTTATTGCCAGGAGATCCTGTCGAAGGCCTTTTTGGCATCCAAGGATAGAATAATGGAGGGAGTTTTCCTAGTGTTAAGTATGTGAATAAGGTCAATGGTTCTCCTCGTGTTATTCCTGGCCTGCCTACCAGGGACGAAACCCACCTGATCATAATGAACTAATGTACACCCACTTTTGCAGTCAACTCTTCTGTCTGCAGTGCTACATTCTGAGGCAGTCCTGTGGACCACAATCTGCGACTTCTCTGCAGCATAGTCTGTCCTGCTGTGCAGCGGTTCTTGGTGAACACCGTGGAACTCATTAGACTCTGCACCTCTGGTCTGCTAGTGTCAATCATGGTGAGTACTAGAGTCCAACTTATCACTTCCTGACAGTTGTGACAGGTAATGAAAACAAATCTTTATTGATAACATGGTTACACAGGGAGCAATAGGTGCATGGTTAATGGCAACTCAGTTCTTAGAGGCAGCAGATACAAGACAGCAGGAAATAGCAAGTATAGCATGAATTACACAGGAACCAACAGATGCAATGAATGGTTGGTTAATGGCAACTTAGTTCATTGAGGCAGCAGGTTTAAGACAGCAGGGATGGTAGGTGTAAGGATAAATGCAGATCTTAGACACAGAGGGAGAACTACAGCACAGGGTGTTAGGGCTTTCCCAAATCCTGTATAAGCTTTTAGAACAGATACTGTAGCTGAGGTCTTCACCCAGAGCAGCCTCCTTTAACGTAGAAGGATATTCTCGGATGTCCCCAGGATTTACACTGATAGTAGTAAAAGCTTATATCGACGAACGGTTAGCGGGGAGAGAATCAACCAGGGCCAGGCCAGGTGTCAAAATATAAGAAGCAGAGAGGGAGAATCTTGATTCCTGTTGGAGGGTCAGGGGCTGGCAGCGAACAATGGTAGTCCAGGTAACAGAGCCAAAGGGTCAAGGGCAGGCATAAAATGAGAACTGTCCAAATAACAAGCCAAAAGGTCAGATGACAGGTGATCAAACAGCAGAATGCAGATCCAGATTAGGCAGAGCAATTGCAAGGCAAAGTATGCTATAACAGGCAGGGAGGCTAAGCCCTCCATACCTTTTAAACATTGAAGGACCAATCAGAAGGGGGAACAAGTAGTATACCCCCATGAACACATAGGAGACTGCATTCATGTGATTTCAGTCTCAATCGTGCGCCCCGGCTCCCTGCCAAACAACCGGGGTGGAAGTAGCAACAGCATGCAGGTTGTCTGGGCAACAGCTGGGACATGAAGGGGAGGGAGTAGCATCCCGGCTGCCTAGACAACAGCCAGAATAGAAGAAAAGCAGTCTAAGTTAGGACACAAGTCAACGCAATTAGCACAACGGCTTTTGATACAGGGTAGTTGGTTAACCAAGTAAGGCTCTGAGGCTGGAGATGCAGGAGACACTGGATAAACCACAGGTAACAGGATTCCAGCTGAGTGGCACGAGGCAACAGATGATCCACAGGTGTCAGAATTCCAGGTTTAGCCAGAAGGCACAAGGCACCAGAAGATCCACAGGTGTCAGGAGTCCAAGTTAGCCAGGAGGCACATTGCACTGGATCATCCATGGTTGTAAGAAAAACAGAGGGTCAGACAGGCCAGGGGTCAGAAGTCAGGAAAACCACAATGCCAGGGATGAGCAGGAGCAAGGTCAAAATGAAGCCGGAGTCTGGGTCACAAGAATAGAAGCAAAATGGAGGGACTAACTAGAGACTGCCATATACAGAGGGAAAAGGGGGTAAGCTGTCACATGAGTAGGGAGTGGGCAGACAGTAGAGCAAAGGATCCGGGCTGCACATTAATTTCCACCAGGAAGCAAAGAAATGCCTGTGCTCCCCCTAGAGTCCGAAACAGGTGCCGGTCAAGGCAGACACGTATTACAGGGGAAAATAGAGGACAACCATGGTGCCCCCACCCCCAGCCATGAGACCTGGATCGTGGCACCGGTCACACCACCTGCGTTACAGCCTTGGATTCAAGGTCACTTGAAGTGACACTGGCATACATCTCATCTTCAGTAAAGAGACAGAGAATGTATAGTTCTCCTATAAACCTCAATGAAACACAACCTATGTAAATATTTTTTCTACCTACAAACACCAACCAACAAATGTAACTAACTAGACTACATATAAAATATATATTGAAATCACAACCAAACAATTTAAAATGAATTCAAATATATCAATCAGTGCTCCTGCCCTTTTATGATCCACAACAGAAACCTTATTTTGAATTATAAGAAGGAAGCGCTGCACATCATAGTAAAACCTAACTGACATGCACATGCAAAATTGCAGCTATATTCCTGAAGTGTACAGCACTGCCTAAAATCAGTTTGGTACTCAAACTTTCCTCATTTCCTGTAAATGAACAGAACCAGAAGCAACCATTAGTGCAGTATGTATTGAGTAAAATGTTGCTTGAATATAATCAAAAGGGTAGACAATAAATTATTTTTTTATCGGTTGATACTGAACAGAAGCTGATATAGCTGGAAAACATTCGTCTACCCCTTATGCTGAATGACAGTTGCAGCCACAGGAGCAGATAGTTTGAAACCAGCACACCAAACCTCAAAGATAGCATTACTTACATGTAATGTGACAGGAACAAATCAGAAAGCCACACACACAGTCATGCACCTGGGGGGTGGGGGGGATGGGGGGGTTATAGTTGCCCAGAACCCCCCTTATTGATGAACTTGGAAATTTATTATTTTAATGTTAAAAAGCATAGTGATGCCTCTGTAGATTGCACAGTATGGTTTCTTTTGGCTGGGCCGGTGCTAGATCTGTAGGTGCCCCCTCCTTAGAAGCAGCAACCCTGCCCCCTCTGCTTCTTACTTTAGGATGCGGGAGGTGGGAGATGGGGACCCCATCCAAGTGAAACAATCCAAGCCCAACACAGACATGGAGGCGCAGCAGCTGACAGCTTCACTGGTAAGAAGTGGAATCGCTATGGTGCCATTAAAAACATTGAATGGGACTCATTCAGTGTTTTAGATGCCCCCTAAGCTTTGTTGCCTTAGACAACTGCCTTAGTTTGCTTATTGGTATTGCTGGCCCTTTCCTCACCTTATTTTTTAAAAGTCTGTCAGCCATGTTCACATAATTTAGCATAGGCTAATTCATTTACTCTCTGTAGTGATTTATAGTTTGAATATCTGAAGACCCCTACTGCCACTGGAATTCTCTTAGTCTCTATTTTTTGTTAAAAAAATCTGACAGACTTCTAAAAGTCAGTGACCCAAAGCCTATTTGTTAGATTGAAATGAACAATTCACATTTTTTTTCACACAATGCAGCCCAAGCAAGTCCCATGTTTCATTAAAAAAAGAAAAAAGATTATTTGAGCTCTTTTTCCGGTCCACAGCCTACTCATTAGGAAGTTAATATTTGTTTACAGTGGCAGTTTAAATGACAAATGCATGCTTTAATACAGATAGGAAAAGCTTCAACTGGACTCTGCAGGCCATGAATTCACAGAAGAATTCAGAGACTGACAGCTTTCGTAATTGTTGTTTTTTTTAAAGTAGAACAGCATAGCAAAGGAACTGCTAGTTTGCATTCACTCAACTGGGTTTGTAAATCAACCATAAACAACACAAATGTACAGCGCTGATACACACACTCCACCTTAACTCAACAACAATTAAATAAAATTAGTCTAAATGAAAAAAAATATATAAAAAATACAATTTGTATCAATCTAAAAACATGATAATCTTTAACAATTCCTTGAGGTGCACCAAATGTAAAAAATAAGGATAATAAACTAAAACATTCTATGTATCTGTGCTAAATAAAAAATATATCAAAGCTTCAACATCTTCTCCCATAACATACCGGCATGTCTTAAATGTAAGTTTCCATGGATAGCACGCAAATTCACATAGATATAGAAAAGATATGGCCAAAAAGTTGTGTAAATTGTATCATATAAGTTGTGTAAGAAACGCAAGAAAACAAACTGTCCAATGATTTTGTCAATTGAAGAACACTATTGGTTTTATATAGATAGTTAATTCAAAGGACAAGCTTTGCCCCAGATGTACACCAACCACATGATAAATCTTTCCAGTTGACTTTCCTCCAACACTCTTAATGGTAGCTGGTTTACTTCTTCTATTTTGACATGCCTAGCCAGCAAATGCACCGTGGACTGAGTGAAATAACGTGATTGCACAATATAGTGGAACATGTGCAGACCTACGCTCAGTTTAAGAGAGTTTGTTGCCTAAGGAGCTCACTTATAGTTGGACTTATGTCTGTTTTTTTGGCGCAAGATACGCTTTTCCAAGCTGCTAACTTGCACCAAAAATGGGGTTACGTACGAAATGTCAATAATGAACATGTTGACATTCAGAATGTTGACACCATAATGTTGACATTCAGAATGTTGACATGATCATTTGATCGACAGGGTTAAAATGTTGAACTGAAGGGTTAAATATAAACTGGTAATACCCCCAGACATAAATATAAAAAAACAAAAAAGTGTGCCATCCCCTCAAACCAACACTAATGCTGTCAGCCTAGGCTGATACTAGCAAAATCGGGAGACGGGACAAAAAGTACGGGGTCTCCACAATTTTACTATTACAAGCACTAGACTTTGCCAGCCAGGGCACTATAGCAGGGGAACCTGCAACGTGGGTCCCCCTGCTACAATGACAAACCAGTCCCAGGCTGGTCAGCACAGGCTGAATTCCCTAGGAAGATAGAGGCCACAAAAAAAATGCACCCCCTCTAGGGGTACCCAGCCACGTTCTGAAGGCGCTAGGGCTCTTCCCACCCCCATGGGCGGTTTGGGGTAATAAAAAAATATTTAATAGTAAGGAAACATATTGTCCGTGATGCACTACACGCCCCAGCATGACCAGGCTGCCATTAAATGTCTGGTCATGCTGGCACTTGCAGTACTACAAGCACCAGCATACCTATGGCTGCCAGGGCCTGATGGGACCTGAAGTGCATCAAAGAAAAATATAATAAAACACACATACCACTGTAAAAATTACTTTATTGAAATAAAAACACCTCTACACAAACTCTCATTTACCATCTTTATTACTTACCTACAGCCAGTGGTCTTCATCTGTAAAACATCCAAATGACCCTTGCTTGGCAAAAAAAAAGCATTTAAACGACACTAAACTAGCACCCGCCGAAAAGTGATCTCTTGGCTGCACGAGTTCTATTTATAATATAGAGATTGGAAATCCTCATGTAATAGTGTGTAGTGTTATAGTGTGAACATTCTACATCATTCAATGCTGGGAATTTTGGCGAATCCAGGAGGTCTGCCTACTCTTCCGGAAGTCCAGGAGAGTAGGCAAGTATGGTTAAAACGCGATACTGTAAATCATAAACAACTCAGACACAGAACTAGGACACAGTTTAATTAGAATAAATTGATTGCAGAGAAAGCAAAATGCGAGATAGCTGAAACAACTGAATACTGAACTAAATGAGCGGATGGCCACTAGACCGTTATTTAATGGCCGGTGCTAAATCTGGCTTAAGAAGGACCACACCCCCTCCAGACTCACAATGCATGCCCCCACAAAGCAGGTTAAAGAGTCCCCCACACAAAAGGACCAAGAACCACCTTTACTTCGAAGAGAGCAGTGACCTGCGGCCAATCAGCAGTAGCGCCGTATGTATTAGTCGTTGATCTCAATGCTTTCCTGGCAATGCTGTGGTCCTTTAACAGACAAAGAGCCTGTGACCAAAACCCATATGAAGCATGTCGTTGCTAAAGGTTTGCCAAGGCAAGACCAATGTCGACGGAGTGGGACATATAAACCTATATCAACCAATCATCAGATAACATGATAATCGCACACAGGCTATAGGTGTACCTGCCACTTTTATTAACTGTTATCTATAGCTTCTATTCCTTTAATAAAATTATGTTAAATGTACATACAACCTTGTCTGGATATAGTGGCACGTGTCATCTACGAAATATGTATAAAGAAAATTACATATTAATCGGCAACAGATTAAATAATGAAAACGCAAATGCTTGCACATGGGATAATAATTACAATATTAAAACCCTTTTAGTGTTGATTGCATGGAGGTACTGAGTTTTAGTTAGATGTAGTAAAGGTGAATCATACATTCTGACAAAAGGCATGCCATCCAAGTGGGCAGGACTTATAAGCCTGTATCCTGATTACCATTGACAGGGATGTACTAGCCTACTTAACCATGTCTCCACAACTGTGCAGCAGTGCTTATTTAGGGTTGCTTATATCAGATAGATGCGTGTGTAATAGCCTCAGATTTTGCGGCCCCAGTCAGCGTTTAAAGAGCCGGCACTGTACTATCATGTCATGTCCTGTCGTGTGTCGTTTTGATAAAATGCAGTGTGTGCATCATACTCACCAGAGACACGTCATCGGTCCTGCATCCATAGGGTCCCCTTGCTTCCATACATTGTGCTAAATGGTATCGTCCAACAACTTTTGCATCACCGGATCCCTGTGAAACTCTGTTGCGCCACCTGAAAATGTTCCTCACCCTGTAAAATCTGCAGTACTGAAGCGAGAAACATTTTAGTACCCGGCAATGTGTGCTCCTGTAATCAGTCAGAGCCCAATAGTAGAGACTGGACAACCTAGAGCACCTCAGTGGCAGTACGTGCAAGTACAAAATAAGCCCTCAAAATGTAGGGAAGAAGGTAGGGAGGCGGGAAGTGGTATAAGGGGCACGTATTTATGATGAGAGGGGAAGAGACAGGTGTAAGAGCGCTCACCTGTCTTTTTTCTAGCGCCTGTCAGCCGCTATTCTGGTTTACAGTGAGGAGCTCATATGACTCCCTGTTGGAAAACATCATGTGACCTTGTGGCGGGGAATCTGAAATAAAGGGAGGATCTGACATCATACCTGTGTCAGATCAACAGGTTAATCCTCCTGACCTCAGCCTTGCTAGATCTGTACAAATCTAGAGTGAGTGTATCCTGAATGTAACAACAGGATAAAAAAGGCAGGGTGAGCGGTGGGGATTGGAGCATGATGAGGTGAGAGTGAGGGGGCATGGTGGTTGGCAGGGGGGAGAGGTAGCTATGGGGCGGGTAGTGAGAGGGGCTGGCGAGCTGTGGGGGGTTAATTATAAGAAACTTTGGAGGGTTGAGGTCAACACCCCCATGTGGGCCCTCGAGTGGGGGGACGGTAGTATTAATAAGTATATGTTGTGTAGGGGGTCCGCCTGGGTGCTTGGAAATGGCAGGGCAGGGGAGTGGGGTGTCACAACTGCCTATGACCTACATGTCACAATACTACAGTCACGGCTGGCTGGGCTGGGGCATGGGAGGGGGGAAAGTGTGTACTGGTTGCAATGGGAGGTTGGGAAGGGGAGGTGCTGCTGATTAAATGGGTTTGGAAGGGGCAGGCAGCTGTGGTCCCTTAATAACATTTGTGTAAAAGTCATGTGATTAGGGCAGTGGGGGCAGTGGGGTGTAAAAAACACCCAGGGGTGTCTATGAGGGAAAACTGACCGTCGACAGACTTGGGGGGGGGGGGGGGCGCATGCAATGGCGGTTGGCTCCTTGATGCTATAGGGTCGGGGGAGCGGCACATAGTTTGGGGAGAAACATGGCTGGGGGACACAAAGAGGAGAATAAACAGAGCAGGGAGTGAATGAAAAAAGACAGGGGAAAGGGAGGTAAGGAATAAAAATGGGAGTAATGGGAAAGACAGAAAGGACAGAGAGAAAGATGGTGAAATGGAGAGTGCCAGTGACTATCTATTGCCAGAGATTTTCTGCTACACCGTGTATCTCCATATTTGTCTACATATTTCTGTTTCTTGTTCAGCACAGTGTAACTGTTTTGCTTCAGCTATTATCCTGCATATCATATCATATTATTGCCTGTTCAGTACTATGTCATTATTCCCTGTCTGCTGAGTCTCAATAAACCATCTTTAATTGCAACACAACCTCATTCATCTCATGTATTTCTAACACTGGTGCAGGACTCCATGGTGGGATCACCATTCTATGTTATCCATGGCTTCCATCCAGTGGTCATCCCATCATCTCTTTTGCAGACATGCATATGCAGGATCTCCAGGGAAGATGGGAAATTATGAAAAAGTGTCTGAAGATTGTGGTAGCTAAACAAAAAATGTTTGCAGACCAGAGAAGATGGGACAAGCTAGTATTTTCAGTGGGTGATAAAGCATTGCTCTCCCCATGCAACATTGCCCTGAAAATGCCCTCATTTAACCTGGGGACAAAGTACAATGGTCCATATCGAATCAGTGGTAAGGTAAAACGATTAGTATATAGGCTACGGTTCCCACCTTCCTCCCTGAGCTACACATCGTTCCACTTTCTGAGACCATTGGTGAAGGACCCATTTCCGAGATGAAATATGGTTCCTCCTCCCACAGTAGAAGAAGGGGACAGCAAGGGATACATCATCCAGTTGATCCAATATTATGTGAGGTATGTAGAGGCACATATAGTTATATTAACAATCACCTCTGTTTGATGGTTTCAATATAAATTGCAGATTTCCAATAACTGTTGATTCAAAACATAGTAAGAATGATAGATTCATTCATTGACTTTATTTTAGTATCTATTTTGCTGTGTATTTGGTATTTATTAAATACCATCTGCAGAAACGATCAGATTTATTGAGATTGAGGTGTTCGAGACAGCAGTCATTAAATTATTTATTTAATGGGTTGTTCCGGACCTGGGTTCTCTCAGATGTATGTGCGAAAAGGTAGTATCGGTCAATTACATATATAAAGTAAGGACGGAATGCCATCGCTTTCTGCAAAGTATGACTGATTATAAAGTAATTAAGGAGTTCAAGACAGCTGGCATTAGAATACTCATTTGACAAGCTGTTTAAATTTGTATTCCCTGAGCTATAATTATAATTTTGAGACATGCGGGCAAGAAGCTTGAATGTGTCGTTCCTTCTCATTACCAGAGTAGGAGCGGCATGTCATTGCGATCTGAGGAAAAAGTATAAAGAAATCTAGCAGTTTAAGATAGCTGTCATTGGAATAGAATCAGACTATTCACTTGGCAGGCTGCTTGATATTATTATTTCTTAAGGCATATTTGCAATTCTAAGTCGCATGGAAAAATAGATTTAATTGTATAGAAAGATAGTGCCGTAGTTTCAAAACAGAATAGAAATGTATACTATTCTAATATTCCCTCACGCCAATATCAAATTTATGGGGGTGATTTTGTATTATGCAGACTCTGATCTATAATTATTCTGATCATCGTCATCACCATTTATTTATATAGCGCCACTAATTCCGCAGCGCCGTACAGAGAACTTACTCACATCAGTCCCTGCCCCATTGGAGCTTGCAGTCTAAATCCCTAACATACACACGCAGACTAGGGTCAATTTTGATAGCAGCCAATTAACCTACTAGTATGTTTTTGGAGTGTGGGAGGAAACCGGACCCCCCGGAGGAAACCCCCGCAAACACGGGGAGAACAAACAAACTCCACACAGATAAAGCCATGGTCAGGAATTCAACTCATGACCCCAGCGCTGTGAGGCAGAAGTGCTAATCACTTAGCCACCGTGCTGCCATGTATAGCAGGAATCATTTAGCGTTATATTTTTGTGTTAAACCAGGATGTTATCTAGATATGTGTTAACCACAAGGAAGGACTAATGATATTATCATTCTGTGAATTAATGTTGGTATGTAAAAATTAAAATCTATTTGAATTTTGATCTCTAGGTCATTTGTTGCTGATAAAATAATTAGTAATCCTGTAATTATATCTTTATTGCTGGCCCATCCTCCACATGCCTTGAAAAATAATCAACAGAATCGAAACTATTAGGCAGCATGTGAGGGCTTTGTATATGAGCTTGTTATCAGTGGAGCTGATATTCACCTACCCTGCACTATATTATCCTGGGCTAAATATTTTGATTTCTATGGGAGATGAATGTGCTTTTCAGCCCTTTTTTCTGGTAGGAGTCTAATTTATACAACCACATACTGGAGTATTTTAGGATACTGAATATTCGATTTGGAATAATTTTTATATTTTCTATGTTTTTTTACTTTATATGTTTTTTTCATGTTTTATGTTTTTTTAACAATAAATACCAAAACGTTATGCACTAGATTCTTCTCCCTTTTTCTATTTTTTTCTCCATGGGAGTTCATTTGGAGTGGTAACTACTGGTCAGCCACAGACAGGTGGAATAAATATTCCATCTGATCAGCCTTTGGAAAGTTTACTTTGTAGAAAACGTTTTGAGAAAATATGAAATGATTCCCTGTAATTCTAGGAGCTTCAGGACATGCTGAATGTCTACTATCTAACTGTAAGTGCAATTACAAAGGTGCAGAATAAAAATCATCTGTATTTTCTTGATGTTTAAAACAAGATATGGGGATATTTTAAGAAGATTTTTAATAACTTTTATATCTAATAGAATGCATGTTATTTTGACACATATGATATATTGTTTAATTATGCCATTTAGACACACTCATTTTACTGGAGAGAGCTGCATAGTGTTCTTAATTTTTCCAATATTAAGTTTACTGTGTTGCAGCACATTTAGATCACTATAGCTCCACTCCTTTGAGCGCTGAATCTCAGTAATTCTATATCACAAAATCATAATTGACTCCAGCAGACACCAGAGAGGTGTGCATTACCTGGTGCATTGGAAGGGCTTCGATCCTGAGGACCACTCTTGAATTAAGTCGACTGATGTTCACCTGCTCTGCTCGCCAAATCCTTCAGACTGCATTCTGCCAAGCCTAAATGATCTCTTCCAGAGTCTGCTTTTAAAGAGGTGGGGGAAGTTTTAAGATGTGCAGCATTACCAGCAACAGATGACAGGTGGCAGTGCCCCGTCAATACTGAGAAGAGAAACATGTGAGGATCTGCCGCAATACCAGCTACAAACAACGGGTGGTAATGTACCATCAGCACTGGCCACTGCACATTCTCAGTTACTGCAATGAGAACTTTGCTAAAGGTCAAGTCAATTAGGCCTCGGATACCTCATCTGAATGCAGCTTTTATAAGGCCTTCACTCCTAATTTTGTTTCTCTGCTGAAGTTTTGTTTTATCAACTTTGCTTTTGTCCCCCATGATTCTACATTCTCCAACCCATCGACATTGGCTTTGTACCTCACGATTTTACCTTATCCAAGTCATGAACTTCAGCTTCGTCCGCTCAGGACTAAGCAACTTGCTCTTTCCTGTAGTGTCTGTCATAGATATCCCAGCCATTTATTTCTCTCCTGGGAACAACCATAACCGTGACACAGCTTATTTCCTGACCTTCCTATTATAATATAGTTAGAAGTTCCTTCTTTCCCCATTTAGTTGAATCCAGATTTGTCATCTTTGATCTAATCCCTTGGAGTCCCCATATTGTTATGTTGTCAGAATCACTCTGTGGAATTGATGATACCTGCCAGCAGTTGGCGCTACTGAGTACTGAGGTGCGGAGTCTAACACGCCCCTGGTTTTCACCAGCAACCCCCGCAAGGAGGTATGGACTTTGCTGCAAGGGATGTGCAGGTCGCGGCCCTCAGTATCAGTCAGCTGGCAAGGTAAAAATTGAGGCAGCGGTGACAGCCCACCAGGATGCAGGATGGAAGAGTAGTCAACAAGCTGGGTCAAAACCAGAGGAACTGATATAGCCAAATCAGAAGCAGGAGAATGGTCAGGAAGCCGGGTCAATGCCAAATATCAGTCTAAGCCAGAATCAGGAACCAAAGGAGAAGTCAGGAACAAGCCGGGGTCAGAATCCAAATAACAGCAACACAGGAACAAACGCTGGAGCAAATCTGAAGACCAAATACTCTGGCACTAGACATGTGTCAGAGGCTGCTTTATATACCCTAAGGCGCCTCCTGATAGGGTTAGGGAGATTTTGGCGGTAAGACATGCTGGCTGCAGACAGGTGAGCAGAGATAGCGTCCCGCTGCTAGGCAACAGGACTTGGTTGCTGAGAAGATGCAGGCGTCCGTCTCCTGAACCAAGTGTCAGCGCGGAGACGGCGCCTGACATATGTATCTCGAAAATGTAGTTGGTAGGTCAAAAATCCTCCAAGTCTTAATATTATGACTGCACCTGATAAATTTCCCTATGCTACATGTAATGTAGTGTACATGCTAAAAGTAAGGGTTTACACTTTAATAATCAATATAATATTGTATTGTTTCACCCAATCAGTGACATAACTCATAAGACAGATGTACTAAACATTCTCACATTACGATTACTCTCGCCTCCAACTTTGCTAGATATAGATAACAGTCATAAAATCCATGTATTTGGATGTTATAATGATATGTTCAGACTTACAAAAAATATTTGTATTTATTCTTTTTTCTAATGCATTATAGTATTTAATGTCATCGCAAATCATTAAGTACATTCTCTAATTTCCAATTTATCATTACTATGATAAATTTGAAATTAGCTAGTCTAATAATCATTAATTTACCTACTTTTGTTACATAGTTCTAAAACATGTGGTATCTATGTTTATAATCCTATTTGTATTGAATTTGCTCACTCTAATTTATTCAAATGTTTTAGTGCTATACTTTATACATTTTTATGTACCTTATGGTTGTCACAGTACTGGCCCGAGGTACAAGGTGAAGTCAAAGGATTAGAAGGTGGGATGAAGCCACGGTCAAAGTATTGGAAAAGGTAGACTCATGATGTACAGTCAAACAAAACAAGTTTTCTTCAAAGCACAAGCAGAGAGATCCAAAACAAATCTTTGCTCCTACAAAGGTTTGGTAGAAATGAGGGACTTCATAAGGCTGCAAACAGGTGAGATAAATATTCTGATTGACTTGACCTTTTCACTGAAGGGCTGGTAGCAGATTAAAGAAAGCTTTGCAGTATCCCAGATGGGGTGGCTGAGAAATGTGATTTTGCTAAGCTGACGCCATCTTGTTGCCTTATAGCCATTTTGTTCTGTTATAGCTTAAATACAAATTAGATGCACCTGTTTTGTAGGAGTAATTCATTATTTGCAAGGCTATGCTTATAACCTTGGACATACCAGACAGGAGATAAGCAACCCCCCCTGTGGAGTTTTCCTGTCTGATAATGCGAGACTGTATTATCATCTGTGTGAAGGGAACATGAGTGGTTAAAACCTGTTGGGGCGTAGTTTTCTGTAATACGTAATTTTTGCTATATAGATAGGGACTTGTAACTAATAAAGCATAGTTTATTGTACACTCAAACCATGCAGTGTATTTAATTCTCTCCAGCTGATGAGCTCATAACTGATAAACTGACACTTACAGGTGAACAATCTGATTTAGATTCGACATGGCTAACTAAATTACTGATCTTAGCAGAGTGCCAATGTGTGTGTGTATATATATATATATATATATATATATAAAAAGGGGCATAGATGCAAGGGAAGATAGTGTAATTTTGACACTGTATAAATCGATGGTAAGACCTCATCTTGAATAGAGTGGAGGAAATGTGTATTCTGCAACTCTCTGAAGAAAGGCCTCCATGTTAGTCTCATGTTAATTAGAACTTTTGATGTGTGAGTGTCCAACAGAACTGAAGGCACATGAAGGTTTAATTAGACTTGCTATTATATTTTCTCTGTGTCTAAAACAGGAAATCACAGCAAGTTTTAGGATATCACAGATAAGTGTACATTTTTTTAAGTATGAATTGCATTTAAATCTATGTTTGGGGAAACATATATTTCATCCTGATACTAAAAATAACTCAGGGGGCTGGCTTACCCTGTGAGGCTGTGTCCAAAACTGTATAAAAAGAGAGCCCTTGTACACTGAAAGTTATCATTCTTGTACCATCTATACTTCTGGAAAGATTGCTAGTACCACAGACTGGCGTGTGAACTGTCCTTGTTAGGACTACTTGAGCTAATAAACCATCTTTTTCTTCAAGAACCGACTACTTACCCTGCTGTAAATTCCTACAGACAGGTGCAAGCTGTCAGGTTTCAGCCCGGGGGGTGCACAGGCGGCCACATCGCGTGACAAGTGATGCGGCCGCCGGTAAAATTAAGCAAATACTGCATCCACTTGACGGCCGGCCTGAACAGCCGTTAGACTGAGCGGCCCGCTGCCCCCCTGCCCCCCCGGTCCAGCCCGCCCCTGCCTACAGATTAGACCCAAATCCAATCCGTTCTCCTGAGATGGACCCAGCATTCCAGTGCCAACGTTTTGCCCACTACCTGCAGCTCTGGCCAATGTGATAGACCAGGGGAAACCATCCACAGCAACCCTGATCTGAAGGCAAGTGGTCAGGTATACCAGCCCAGGTGTACCAGCAAGGGGGTACCCTAGCAGCGAGAGTTACCCAGAAGGAAGCGGTTGTAGGTGCCGGTGTAGGAGTCTAGTGGTGGCAGCAAGCACCTCCTATTGCCACAGGAGGGGCATATTTGGGATAAAGAAATTGGACGTTGACAGACAAAATAAGCCCAGCCGGTCCCCAGCGACAACAGACAGGGTGGCATAGGAAGTCCATCCTGTCACAGGCCTTTATCAAGTATTCATCTAGAATAAGTATATACTGAACATACTTCACAATAGGGACACTTCTATATGGTTATAAATAGGGATGTGCACCGGCGACTTTTGGTGTCTCGTGTTTTGTGTTTTGGATTCGGATGGATTTGTTTCGCAAAACACCTGCCGAAAGGTTTTGGTTCGGATTTAAGGTTTTGGATTCGGATTTTTTTTTAAAAAAGCATAAAAAGTTCAAAAATCAAGTTTTTGGGCTTATTTTCACTCCTACGCTATTATTAACCTCAATAACATTTATTAACAAGCATTTCCACTAATTTACAGTGTATTCTGAACACCTCCCAATATAGTTATTAGTCCAAAACGTTGCAACGAGGTATCTTTCTGGACTGCGTAGTGGAGTGGTCCCCACAATATAATAAGAAAACCATAAACTGGTCTTAATCGCACCAAAAAATGTACCTGGACTGCGTAGAGGAGTGGTCACCACAATATAATTTAAAAACCCTGAACTTGTATGATTCGCACCAATAAATGTATCTGGACTGCGTAGAGGAGTGGTCACCACAATATAATTTAAAAACCCTGAACTTGTATGATTCACACCAATAAATGTATCTGGACTGCGTAGAGGAGTGATCACCACAATATAAATTAAAAACCCTGAACTTGTATGAATCGCACCAATAAATGTATCTGGACTGCGTAGAGGAGTGGGTCACCACAAGATAATAAGAAAACCATCAACTGGTCTTAATCGCACCAAAAAATGTACCTGGACTGCGTAGAGGAGTGGGTCACCACAATATATGATAGTAGATGCTGCTACTGATGCAGTTGTTGCTGTTGCTGAGGAAGGCGATGCATCTACCCAGTGGGCTGTCACAGTCATATAGTCCTTCGTTTGCCCAGAACCACTTGTCCACATGTCCGTGGTTAAGTGGACAGTGGGTACAACCGCATTTTTCAGAGCACTGAGGACACTTGATCGTACTTCTCTGTACATTTTTGGTATCGCCTGCCTAGTGAAGTGGAATCTCGACGGGATTTGGTACCGGGGACACAATACATCCATCAACCCTCTAAATCCCACTCCACTGATGGCGGACACCGGGCGCAGGTCTAACACCAACATTGCAGTTACAGCCGCAGTTATACGCTTTGCAATAGGGTGACTACTATCGTATTTTGTGGTCATGGCAAACGACTGTTGGACGGTCAATTGTTTTGTGAAAGACTTAGCGGTCTTACGACTTCCCCTCTGGGAAGATGACCGACTAACAGCAGCAACAGCAGCAGTGGCAGTAGTAGGCATACCGCTGCAGGATTCCTCGGATGAATCCCGTATTGGAGAGGACTCAGTCTGGCTGTTGACTTGGGCTGCAGGACTGAATCTGATGGAGATCGTGGAGGAAGTTGACGAGGAGGGTGTTGCTGGTGTGTATCCAACTGGACCATGGGATTTAGGTGTCCCTGTACCGATGATGGTCCTAGCCCCAGTTCCTGAACTAACCACTGAACTATGAAGGTTATTCAGGGGACGTATAAGGGAGGATGTCCCTAGGTGGGCAAGATCCTTACCCCTGCTTATTTGAGCTTTACATAAGCTACATATGGCCATACATTGGTTGTCCGGATTTGGATAAAAATAACTCCAGACCGAAGAGGTGCATTTTTTGGTCTTCTGACCAGGCATGACGATGGGCTTTTTCATCCCATGGACATCAGCTGTTTCTCCCCCTGGTGCCTCATTTACAATAACCACATCACCATCCTCATCCTCAAGTTCCTCCACAGCGCCAGCTACATCATCAATAGCCTCCTCCCGAGCCACCTCTTCCCGTACAGTGATGGGAAGGTCAGGCTTGACAACCACCAACACCCTTGGACTCGCCTTGGGGATTTGTGATAATTTCTCTTTAGAAGGCAGAGTTGTTAGCTGTTTTGTTGCTGACAGCATAACTCTCTTCAATTTTTTGTAGGGGGGGAGGAGGAGGGGGGCTAAGATCCTTGGGTGAAGATGGACCACTAGTCATGAACACGGGCCAGGGCCTAAGCCGTTCCTTGCCACTACGTGTCGTAAATGGCATATTGCCAACTTTACGTTTCTCCTCAGATGATTTTAAGTTTCTCTTTTTGCTTTTTTTTGAGAACTTGGGCTTTTGGGATTTTACATGCTCTGTACTAGGAGATTGGGCATCGGGCTTGGAAGACGACGTTGATGGCATTTCATCGTCTATGTCATGACTAGTGGCAGCAGCTTCAGCATTAGGAGGAAGTGGGTCTTGATCTTTCCCTACTTTATCCTCCAAATTTTTGCTCTCCGTTATATGTAGCACAAGATACTGCAGAATGTGTGAACTTGGTAATATTGCAGTACCAATGGGCTTATACTGCAGGATTGGTTTTGCAAATTTTGTTGTAATTAAAAAAAAAATTAATTAGTTTTTTGTATATTTTTTTATTAACTTTTTTTAAATTTTTTAAACACTTGGGAATATTGGGGAAATAACTATGCCCTTAGAAGCACAGAGCACGGGACACAGGACCACTGGACTGAACAGGACACAGCACACAGGACCCAGCAGCACCACTGAACTCAAAATTGACAGAGCACAGCACACAGCACCACTGGACTGATACTGCAGAACACAGCACAGCACAGCACTAAACAGCACAGAACTAAACAGCACAGCACGAGATCTACCAGAACAGAGGACCACCTAACACACCCTTCCTCTACCCTGATCAATGCCCGAGTGAAGATGGCGGCGACTAGCGGGGAATTTATAGGATCCGAGTATCGCGAGATCCGACAACGGGATTATGACTCGGAGCCTCGCTTTCAAGTTTTCATTTGGCGCCAATACCCGGATCTGTCTCGGAACCGACTCGGATCGGCAACGTTCGGGTGGGCTCGGATTCAGGAAATCCGAGTGCGCTCATCTCTAGTTATAAAGGCTAGCAAACAAATTATTTACGCTTGTTATTTTCAACTGCTTTAACTATAAGTCATTCATCATTTAGGTATGTGTGTGCTGCCCTCAGCTTTTTAGCAGTTCTGTGATTTGCAGACACAATTTCGATATCCAAACACTGTCTCTGAGTGAATACCTTGGCAAAATTACTATTTATAGATACCTATTGTATTCCTCCATTATCCTCAGTGTCTTGCAACTTGTGGAGTATCAAGCACGGTTTTCAATCTGCTAACATTGTAAAAGACCCTATCTCCACCCACTCAAAGTAACTGGTTACATCAAACTAAATTGTGCACTGGATTTTGAGAGGGTAGATTACAGTTGCTTAAATGCTTTCTTTTTCATGTTCAATTGGCAGTCCATAATTTTTAGTAGCTTATTGCCATATATAAATAAATTTATGATTTGTATTCCCTTATTAAGACCTCCTCGTCTTAAAAATCTTTGCAATCAATGGCCAAGCATAAGTTTACTACAATTTCTTGTGTACAGGCCTAGAACCTGTGTGCTTGTTCAACCTTTTTAGTACCTGGTAGCCCAACAGTTCTAGGAAGCATTTTGAAAAAAATATTGTGTTTTTAGGACTGCCAATCAGTCATTTATTATTTCTTCTAGACCTGCTTTCTAAGTTGCATTACTACTTAATTATTCTGTCGGCAGATCTTGTGGGTTTTGGATTCCATAAGTACCTCTCTCCCCAGGAGATCCAGCACCATTGCTCACACAGATACAGGGGTAGTAGTGTTCTTGTCACTTTCCAGTCTCCAGTGCCATTGGTCAGTGCTATTGCTCATAGAGAAACAAGAGGGGTAGCAGTGTTCTTGTCACTAGACAAAAATTGACTGGAAATGACTGGAAATTAATGTTATTAAGATTAATAATAATGTAGGAACAAAAAAGAGCAATTTTTAGCTATTTTTGTAGAAAAAAAATACAGATCTAAAACCAAAACACGTGAGAGCGGTTTTGCCGAAAGCACAACCAAAACATGAAGTTAATACAGATCCAAAGCCAAAACCAAAACACGGAGGTGTCACTCACCGTACCGTGAGTGCCTCTTCCCGGACATTTAGGAACCGTGGCTGTCCTCCATCCTGAGGGTCTGCGCATGCGCAGCCCTTTCCTATACTTCTGTGTATGTCCCTTTAACTCAATTGGCAGATCAGGCAACACTCCCTATATTAAGCACCTGTGGTCAACACCACGTGGCCTGATCTTGGAGTCTCATTCCCTATGAGTCTCTGAAGGTGTTCCTGTATTCCTCGTGTTTTCAGCGCTGCTGATTCCTGTGGTTTCCAAACCACTTCTACCTCTGTGGTTTCCAAACCACTTCTACTACTGTGGTCCCCATACCACTTCTACCATCAACTATATCATCGTGACTGTTAGCTGATTTCTATCCGCTGCCTCCGTGCACTACAGTCTTCCAAACCACTTCAACGCTACTACTTATTATTGTGACTGTTTGCTGATTCCTATCCGCTGCCTCCGTGCACTTCAGTCCTCTAATCCACTTCATCGCTATTATTTTTCACTGTGACTGTTTGCTGGTTCCTACCCGCTGCCTCTGTGCACTCCAACCATTACTTTACATCCACTCACCTGTTCCTCATCAAGTCAGTGAGCTGATTCCTATCCGCTGCCTCCGTGCACTACTAGCCTTCAGCCTGCAACTCGCCTGGGTTCATTATCGTGACTGTTAGCTGTTGTCTATCCGCTGCTTCCGTGCACTACAGCCTCCAGCCTACAACTCGCCTGTGTTCATCATCGGGATTGTTAGCTGACGTCTACCCGCTGCTTCCGTGCACTACAGCCTCCAGCCTACAACTCGCCTGTGTTCATCAGCGTGACAAGTTAGCTGATTCCTATCCGCTGCTCCTGTGCACTGCAGTCTCTTCTCAGCTCTTCTGTGTTTCCTCGAGACTGCTGCTCTCATTGCCATTTGCTACTCTCCGTGATCAACAGCTCCTGGTCTGCTCTGCTATCCCGTGTGCCATCGCTACTGACAACTATTGGTTGCTACTGGTTACCTCCGTGTACCGCAGAGCCCTGCTGCTGCTGACCGCGCTATCATCCATCTACTGCTGATCCGCTCTCCACGCCTTCACGTGTCCCGCAGGTCTACCCTCCTGTCTGCATTGGATTTATATTTCATCTACTACTCCTCTGCTGGATCATCGCCACTCTCCTGGGTTCTGCGTGAGTCCAGTTCCACGTGTTATTGATTCCTGTGGATTCGTGTCCCGGTTGGTCTACTTATCTGTGCGCTGCACCTACTGACCGCTGCTTCAGGTATCCTGGGACTTCTCATCCAGCCGGCCTCCTGCCGCTCAGGTATCCCTGCACTCCTATTTGACTACCTGCTTCTGAACCACGGTATGCATACTTCTCATTGACTGTGCTGGTGTATTGCATATCTTGCTGGACTGTGTTGGTTCTCCTCTGGAGTCTGCTATACGCTGAGTCTATTGCCATCATTGACTGTGTTAACTTGTGCTGGACTGCTTCAAGAGACTTCCTATATTTGCAGACCTGTTCAGTCATTTATATATATATTGTGCATGTTACTGTGGATCGTATATAAGGTGCCTGTGTATATCCTGTGTTGCAGTCTCTCCCCGTGCACCTCCTCACATATATATTCAGTGGTACAACTTGCTAGTAGCAGACCACTGATCCCTGTTTCCGGTATCACCTGTTCCAGTATCCTCTCACATAGCAGTGGTACAACTTGCTATCGCAGACCACTGACTCCCCGGATACCTCCACTTGGATTCCATTCCTTCACTCAGACAGCGGTACAACTTGCTATCCGCAGACCGCTGACTCTCATCACCTCCTCGTTTCTGTTGGACATTCCTCCTCACTATAGCAGTGGTACAACTTGCTATCGCAGACCACTGACTACCTACACGTGTCCTTGTCCTACAGTTCCTCGTGTACTATTACCTCCATATTACCAGTGCTGCTAGTCATAGACTTTCCTGAGCATCTCATCATCTGCTGTTTCCTGTTCCGTGATCACCCCGCTACCAGAGTACCCTGTTACCATCTACATTGCTCTGGTAAGCCTACCACCTGGTGATCCCTGGGTAAAGACTCCTAGTGCCCGTGACAGTAAGATCAGGCCATGACAGACCCAGATACGGAACCTACAGCCAAAGAGATGCTGCAGCATCTGGTCAGCCGTGTAGAGCAACAGGATGCCCGCCAACAGCTGTTACTTCAGTGTTATCAATCCTTAACCTCCCAAGGAACATCTGGACAGACAGTGACAGCTACTACTGAGGCTCCTGTGCTTTCCTCCGTTTCCCCAGTGCCATCCCAGGTGTCTACAGCTTCTATGCTTCACCTGCCTACTCCGTCAAAGTACGATGGGGACCCCAAAACTTGTAGGGGTTTCCTTAACCAATGTTCAGTCCATTTTGAGCTCCAACCTCAAAATTTTTCTACCCATCGTTCCAGAGTGGCCTATCTTATCTCTTTGTTTTCTGGACAAGCCCTGGCTTGGGCCTCCCCTCTGTGGGAAAGAAACGACCCAATATTGCAAGATAGTGCCAAATTCATTGCTACATTTCGAAGTGTGTTCGATGAACCAGGTCGTGTGACCTCCGCTGCTTCCAGCATCCTCCGTCTGCGACAAGGATCTCATACAGTAGGACAGTACGTCATTCAATTTAGGATCTTAGCCTCTGAACTTCAGTGGAACACTGAAGCTCTAGTTGCCGCCTTCTGGCAGGGGCTCTCCGATACAATTAAAGATGCACTGACTACCCAGGAGCTTCCTTCGTCACTTGAAGATCTGATCTCTCTTTGCCATCGTGTTGATATGAGATTTCGTGAAAGAGAGGCTGAGAAAACAACTTCGGCTAAAACACCTCTTCGTTCTAACCCTCAATTTCGTCCAGTTTCACCCTCTGTGATTCCCATGGAGATAGGACGTTCCAAATTATCTTCAGAGGAGAGGAAACGAAGAGTAAAGAATAGACTCTGTATCTATTGTGCCGATTCCACTCATATGCTCAGCTCTTGCCCTAAGAGATCGGGAAATGCCAGGCCCTAACTAGTTCTGGAGAGGTGAAGTTAGGGTCCCTGGAGTCCTCTCCATCTTCCATGAAATCTAAAGTCTGTGCCTTTGACGTTACGATTTCCTGTGCTACCAAAACCTTTGAGTCACAGGCATTGATTGATTCCGGAGCAGCAGGAAATTTTATTTCCAAATCATTAGTAAATCAATGGTCTCTACCTGTGATTACCTTAAAAACACCCATTACTGTGACGGCTATAGATGGATCACGTCTCATCAACGGTCTCATCACTCAGAGTACGTCTCCAGTAACCCTTCAGATTGGTGCCCTGCATCATGAAGAAATATCGTTTTTAATCCTTCCTGTTACGACAAGTCCAATTGTCTTAGGCCTTCCATGGCTTCAGTGTCACTCTCCCCAGATTGACTGGCGCACCCCTCAAGTCACGTCTTGGGGGTCTGAATGTCACCATCGTTGCCTTTCCCAAGTCATTCCTCTCAAAGTACAGCAATCTTCCATCTCATCTACCTCACCGGGACTCCCTCCTCAATATGCTTCATTTACCGATGTTTTTGATAAAGCTCAGTCTGAACGTCTTCCTCCTCATCGTTCTTGGGATTGTCCGATCGATCTTCTACCTGGCAAGACTCCACCCAGGGGCCGGGTCTATCCACTCTCGTTACCTGAAACTCAAGCTACATCTGAGTATATACAGGAGAACCTCCAGCGTGGGTTTATTCGACCTTCCACCTCTCCCGCTGGAGCTGGGTTCTTCTTCGTTAAAAAGAAGGATGGATCTTTACGCCCTTGCATAGATTTTCGTGGACTCAATGCCATTACTATCAAGAATCGGTACCCCATTCCGCTGATCACTGAGCTATTCGATCGCATCAAGGGAGCCCGTATCTTTACTAAGTTGGATCTTCGTGGTGCCTACAATTTAATCAGAATTCGTTCCGGTGACGAATGGAAGACAGCGTTTAACACCAGAGACGGGCATTACGAATATCTGGTAATGCCTTTCGGGCTGTGTAATGCCCCCGCTGTTTTTCAAGGGTTCATTAATGAGATCTTCCGGGACTTATTATATGTATGTGTCGTCGTCTACCTGGACGACATATTGATCTTTTCACAGGACCTGCCTTCTCACCACCAACATGTGGCAGAAGTCCTTTCCAGGCTACGGAAAAATTCATTGTTCTGTAAATTAGAAAAATGTTCATTCGAATTACCCCAGATTCCATTCTTGGGGTATATAGTTTCCGGAGTTGGCCTGAAAATGGATCCCGACAAGGTGAATGCTGTACTACATTGGCCCCAGCCAACTACTCTTCGTGCCATCCAGCGTTTTTTAGGTTTTGCCAATTACTATAGACGCTTCATTCAAGACTTTTCTTCCATTGCATCTCCTATTGTGGCCTTGACTAGGAAGGGGGCTAATCCTAAGCAATGGTCACCTGAGGCTCTTCAAGCCTTCCAAATACTAAAAGAGTCCTTCTCTTCGGCTCCAATCCTTCGACAGCCTGATGTGACACTCCCCTTCTTCCTGGAAGTAGATGCCTCTAATGTGGGCTTAGGAGCTATTCTCTCCCAACGCTCGGAACAGCAAAAATTTCATCCTTGTGCCTTTTATTCTCGGGGTCTCCTGCCCGCAGAGAAGAATTATACTATCGGAGACAAGGAGTTACTGGCTATCAAAGCTGCATTAGAGGAATGGAGATACTTACTGGAAGGAGCTCGCCATCCGGTGACGATCTTCACAGATCATAAGAACTTGTCATATCTCCAGTCTGCCCAGTGCTTGAACCCTCGTCAAGCAAGATGGTCTCTTTTCTTTTCCCGTTTTGAATTAATAATAACCTTCAAACCAGCTGCCAAGAACAAAAAAGCTGACGCTTTATCTAGAGCTGTTATGACGTCCTCTGATATAGAAGAGGTTCCCAACCATACCATTCTAGACCCCAAATGTATCTCACTGGCTGCTTCATCCACCAAAACGCTACCATTTGGGAAGACCCTCGTGCCTCCTACTCTAAGGAGGAAAATCCTTTTGTGGTTCCATGCCTCTCGTTTTTCTGGGCACGCCGGTGAACACAAGACCTTTGAGATTCTCTCTCGAAGTTACTGGTGGCCTTCAATGAGGAGAGACGTCAAAGAGTTCATTGCTTCCTGTGAGCTATGTTCCCAGTTTAAATCCTCCCGCAGAACTCCAGCAGGGTTGCTGCGACCACTACCCATTCCGTCCAAACCGTGGACCCATATTAGTATGGATTTCGTTACTGACTTACCACCTAGTAAGAATCATAACACTATTTGGGTGGTGGTGGACAGATTTTCGAAGATGGCTCATTTCATTCCTCTGGCTGGTTTGCCTTCCTCATCCATTCTGGCTGAACATTTCATTAAAGAGATCTTCCGTATTCATGGATGTCCGTCTGAGATTGTGTCGGATAGAGGAGTACAATTCGTTTCCAGATTCTGGCGAGCCCTTTGTAAAACCTTGGGCATACGATTAGCACTCTCATCTTCTTACCATCCGCAATCTAACGGACAAACTGAACGTGTCAATCAAGATCTTGAGACTTTTATAAGGATGTTCTCATCAGCCAATCAAGACAACTGGGTAGAGTTGCTCCCTTGGGCTGAATTCGCCCATAACAACATGTATCATGAGTCATCATCCAAAACTCCATTTTTTGTGGTCTACGGTCACCATCCGTCTTTTCCGGAATTTCCTGCCCTCCCGCCCACCCAAGTTCCTGCGGTGGAGATTGCTTGTCAGACCTTTAAAAATATCTGGTCTCAGGTCAAAACCTGTTTAAAGAAGACATCTATCAAATATAAATCTTTCGCAGATAAGAAGAGGCGGGCTATTCCACCACTAAAAATTGGAGATCGTGTCTGGTTATCTACTAAAAACATTCGTTTGAAGGTTCCATCTATGAAATTCGCCCCTCGTTTTATTGGTCCATATAGGATCATTCAAGTAATCAATCCAGTATGTGTGAAACTTCTTCTTCCTAAGAATCTTCGGATTTCCAATGCCTTCCATGTGTCTTTACTCAAACCTCTTATCATCAACCGTTTCTCAACTCCTCCCTCAGCTCCGCAGCCAGTTCAAGTTCATCAGGAGGAGGATTTCGAGATTACTGAGGTATTGGATGCAAAAATTTCGCGAGGAGTCCTCCGTTTCCTCGTTCATTGGAAGGGCTTTGGTCCTGAGGAGCGTTCGTGGATCAAAGCCGAAGATCTTAATGCTCCTGCCCTTTTGAAGAAGTTCTACTCCAAAAATCCGGACAAGCCCGGTTCCAGGCGTTCTGTGCCCACCTTTAAAAGGGGGGGTACTGTCACTCACCGTACCGTGAGTGCCTCTTCCCGGACATTTAGGAACTGTGGCCGTCCTCCATCCTGAGGGTCTGCGCATGCGCAGCCCTTTCCTATACTTCTGTGTATGTCCCTTTAACTCAATTGGCAGATCAGGCAACACTCCCTATATTAAGCACCTGTGGTCAACACCACGTGGCCTGATCTTGGAGTCTCATTCCCTATGAGTCTCTGAAGGTGTTCCTGTATTCCTCGTGTTTTCAGCGCTGCTGATTCCTGTGGTTTCCAAACCACTTCTACCTCTGTGGTTTCCAAACCACTTCTACTACTGTGGTCCCCATACCACTTCTACCATCAACTATATCATCGTGACTGTTAGCTGATTTCTATCCGCTGCCTCCGTGCACTACAGTCTTCCAAACCACTTCAACGCTACTACTTATTATTGTGACTGTTTGCTGATTCCTATCCGCTGCCTCCGTGCACTTCAGTCCTCTAATCCACTTCATCGCTATTATTTTTCACTGTGACTGTTTGCTGGTTCCTACCCGCTGCCTCTGTGCACTCCAACCGTTACTTTACATCCACTCACCTGTTCCTCATCAAGTCAGTGAGCTGATTCCTATCCGCTGCCTCCGTGCACTACTAGCCTTCAGCCTGCAACTCGCCTGGGTTCATTATCGTGACTGTTAGCTGTTGTCTATCCGCTGCTTCCGTGCACTACAGCCTCCAGCCTACAACTCGCCTGTGTTCATCATCGGGATTGTTAGCTGACGTCTACCCGCTGCTTCCGTGCACTACAGCCTCCAGCCTACAACTCGCCTGTGTTCATCAGCGTGACAAGTTAGCTGATTCCTATCCGCTGCTCCTGTGCACTGCAGTCTCTTCTCAGCTCTTCTGTGTTTCCTCGAGACTGCTGCTCTCATTGCCATTTGCTACTCTCCGTGATCAACAGCTCCTGGTCTGCTCTGCTATCCCGTGTGCCATCGCTACTGACAACTATTGGTTGCTACTGGTTACCTCCGTGTACCGCAGAGCCCTGCTGCTGCTGACCGCGCTATCATCCATCTACTGCTGATCCGCTCTCCACGCCTTCACGTGTCCCGCAGGTCTACCCTCCTGTCTGCATTGGATTTATATTTCATCTACTACTCCTCTGCTGGATCATCGCCACTCTCCTGGGTTCTGCGTGAGTCCAGTTCCACGTGTTATTGATTCCTGTGGATTCGTGTCCCGGTTGGTCTACTTATCTGTGCGCTGCACCTACTGACCGCTGCTTCAGGTATCCTGGGACTTCTCATCCAGCCGGCCTCCTGCCGCTCAGGTATCCCTGCACTCCTATTTGACTACCTGCTTCTGAACCACGGTATGCATACTTCTCATTGACTGTGCTGGTGTATTGCATATCTTGCTGGACTGTGTTGGTTCTCCTCTGGAGTCTGCTATACGCTGAGTCTATTGCCATCATTGACTGTGTTAACTTGTGCTGGACTGCTTCAAGAGACTTCCTATATTTGCAGACCTGTTCAGTCATTTATATATATATTGTGCATGTTACTGTGGATCGTATATAAGGTGCCTGTGTATATCCTGTGTTGCAGTCTCTCCCCGTGCACCTCCTCACATATATATTCAGTGGTACAACTTGCTAGTAGCAGACCACTGATCCCTGTTTCCGGTATCACCTGTTCCAGTATCCTCTCACATAGCAGTGGTACAACTTGCTATCGCAGACCACTGACTCCCCGGATACCTCCACTTGGATTCCATTCCTTCACTCAGACAGCGGTACAACTTGCTATCCGCAGACCGCTGACTCTCATCACCTCCTCGTTTCTGTTGGACATTCCTCCTCACTATAGCAGTGGTACAACTTGCTATCGCAGACCACTGACTACCTACACGTATCCTTGTCCTACAGTTCCTCGTGTACTATTACCTCCATATTACCAGTGCTGCTAGTCATAGACTTTCCTGAGCATCTCATCATCTGCTGTTTCCTGTTCCGTGATCACCCCGCTACCAGAGTACCCTGTTACCATCTACATTGCTCTGGTAAGCCTACCACCTGGTGATCCCTGGGTAAAGACTCCTAGTGCCCGTGACAGGAGGTCAGTGAACATCCCTAGCTTGGAATGGCTACAAAACGGCCTGAAATACTATGTACTTCTATTAACATTCTTATGGTACAATTGGCTACATGTTGCTCTAGCCCCATCTACTTGGTCACCTGATTGCCAAAAGTCCTCAGTTTTCAAGAATGAATGCAATAATTGTTCTGACCATAGTTAAATGCACCTAAAAACGTATTAAAAGGAGGAGGAAGATCGATACAAAACTACACCTATAAAAAAATTGTTAGGATCCGGCAGAGAATCAGGACTGTGTAATCAGTCCATACAGCTGTTATGAGCCTTAGTCACATCATAATATGTAGCTTCTAATTGTTATCTTGATGATTAGATAGTTTCTTCCCTGGGTGCAGGCAGACTGATATCAGCTGTGTAATTTGTTCTATCACTACATATTATACACAGCTGTCAATCATTCAATTAGGCTGCTGCTATTGTATATCTGGGCCTTAAAAGGCTTCCTGTTCCTGGTTCCAGTGCAGGTTGTAGTTTTATCTCTGCTAGTGCGTGTCTGTGTCTATAGTACTCTGTTTGGACTTTGCTCCTGTTACGATTTTGATGCCTTAGTCAGTATTAGCACAGGCTTACCTAGGGCGCGGAGTCTAACGGCCTTCCGGTCTTCACCAAGAACCACCGCAAGGTAGTGTGGGCTTAGCTGCCGAAGAACCGCAGGTCGCGGCCCCCAGATTAGCCTACTGACGTAAGGGAGAAAGTTCTAAGTGATGGCAGGCAGACAAGAAAATAGACAATGCGGTGCAAGTACAGGCACTAACCGTTAATTCCAGGCGTAGTAGGTCTGGAACAGTAACCGGTAGATGCACGGAGGCAATGGGTGCGTGGCAGGATCCAGAGAATAGTTGGTAACACAGCCGGGTCGGTACACAGAAGGTATCAGTTATACGGTGCCAGAGGGAGATCCAGAGAATAGTTGGTAACACAGCCGGGTCGGTACACAGAAGGTATCAGGTATACGGTGCCAGAGGGAGATCCAGAGAATAGTTGGTAACACAGCCGAGTCGGTACACAGAAGGTATCAGGTATGCGGTGCCAGAGGGAGATCCAGAGAATAGTCAGGTCACAGCCAGGTAGGTACACAGGAGTAGGAGGAATAGAGGGGTTAACAGGGAGCAGGTTCACAGGAGTCAGGACACAGGAACGGTAGCCAGGAACAGGAAACACATTGCTCTGACACAGGCAGCGTGTCAGAGCAGGGAAGATATAGGAGTTTGAATTCCCCGCCCAGGAGTCACATGATCAGCAGCAGAGAGAACCCGGAAGTGCGGCAGCGCTAACAGAAGAAGCGCTGAAGAGATGGACACCGCTGTCAGCTCCCGCTGACAGCGCAGTGGAACGGGAACAAGGTAAGTTCCTAACAGTACCCCCCCCCTTCAGGGGTGGCCTCCGGACAACCTATAAGGCTTTAGAGGGATCTTGGTATGGAATTTCTTCAACAAACTCGGAGCATGAAGGTCTCGTGCAGGAATCCAAGAACGCTCTTCAGGACCGTAACCTTTCCAGTCAACCAGGAACTGCAAGGAACCTCTGGAAATCCGAGAATCTAGAATCTCCTTCACCTCAAATTCCTGATCTGGTGCAGAAATAGCAGCAGGAGGTCTTCTTGAAGAGAAGAATTTGTTAACAACAAGTGGTTTGAGAAGGGAAATGTGGAAGACATTGGGAATCCTCAAGGTAGGGGGTAATTTTAATCTAAAGGCCACCGGATTAATGACCTCAATGATCTTGAAGGGACCGATAAATCGGGGAGCGAATTTCCTAGAAGGAACCAACAAGCGAAGATTCTTTGTAGACAACCACACTTTGTCACCAGGAGTAAGTAGTGGAGACGGTCTTCTTCTTTTGTCAAATGCTTTTTTACTGATGGCAGAGGTGTGAAGTAATTTGCGTTTGATAAGATCCCACCTAGACGAGAAGTCCGATAGAAGGGAATCCACTGCAGGAACCCCAGAAGCGGTTAACTCTTTGAAGGGTGGAACTTTAGGATGAAATCCCTGAAGAGCAAAAAAGGGAGAAATGGAGGTAGAGTCGTGTGAATTATTATTGTGGGCGAATTCTGCCCAAGGTAATAAATCAACCCAATCATCATGTTTAGCTGAAATGAAACATCTGAGGAATTTCTCCAATTCTTGATTCGTCCTTTCCGTGAGACCATTACTTTGCGGATGATATGCAGAAGAGAAATTTAACTTAATTCCACAAAGACGAGAAAAGGCCCTCCAAAATCTTGCCACGAACTGAGTTCCTCGATCAGAAACGATAATATCTGGACAGCCATGTAGGCGGAAAATTTCTTTAATGAAGAGTTGAGCCAGAATAGGAGCAGAAGGGAGACCTTTTAATGGCACAAAATGAGCGGCTCGGGAAAGGCGATCGGTGACCACCCACACTACTGAGAACCCTCTGGAGTAGGGGAAAATCTGTGATAAAATCCATGGAGAGATGACTCCAAGGTCGATCCGGAATTGGCAGAGGCTGCAGCAGACCGTATGGAGCTTGACGAGGAACTTTATTCTGAGCGCAAGTGGAACACGCCGTCACAAACTGTCGAACGTCCGAACGGATAGCCGGCCACCAATAACTACGGGAGATAAATTCCAAGGTCTTCTTTATACCGGCATGACCAGAAAAACGGGAGGCATGAGCCCATTTAAGGAGTTTAGTTTGGAGATGTGGAGGAACCAAAGTCTTCCCGTGAGGAATGATCACCCGAGTAGGAGTAGTAGCCAAAATACATTCTGGATCTAGAATAGACCTAACACTCTCTTCTTCGGTATCCATAGAATCAAAGGAACGAGAGAGAGCTTCAGCCTTCTTGTTCTTGGACCCTGGTCTGAAGGTAATGATCATATTGAATCGTGAAAAAAATAAAGACCATCTGGCCTGACGGGGATTGAGGCAGGATGCAGTTTGTAGATAAAGCAGGTTCTTGTGATCCGTAAAAATAGTAACAGGAAATCTGGCTCCCTCCAAATGATGTCTCCAGGCCTCCAAGGCCAATTTGATAGCAAGTAGTTCTCTGTCTCCAATGCCGTAGTTTTTTTCAGTGGATGAGAATTTACGAGAAAAGAAGCCACAGGGAGAAAACTTTCCAGTAGAATTCTTCTGAGACAAAATAGCTCCTACTCCAGTGGAGGATGCGTCAACTTCGAGAAAAAAGGGGAAGGAAGAATCTGACTGTTGAAGAATAGGTGCCGATATGAAGGCTTCTTTAAGATACTTGAAGGCCTCTACCGCCTCTGGTGGCCAGGTCTTAGCGTTGGCAGATTTCTTGGTCAGGGAAGTGATGGGTGCAATAACAGACGAAAACCCTTTGATAAAGTGGCGGTAATAATTAGAGAACCCAATAAAACGCTGGATGGCCTTAAGTCCAACCGGTTGGGGCCAATCGGAAATCGCCTTTAATTTCTCAGGGTCCATACGTAATCCGGAGCCAGAAACCACGTGACCAAGAAAAGGAAGATGCGTTTTTTCAAAGACACACTTGTCCACATTACAGTACAGATGATGCGACCGAAGGCGTTGAAGAATCAAGGAGACATGATGGCGATGAGTAATAATATCAGGTGAAAAAATAAGAATATCGTCTAGGTAGATGACAACAAATTGATACAGGAAATCCTGAAAAACTTCGTTAATGAAATTTTGAAAAACCGCAGGAGCGTTACAAAGTCCAAATGGCATGACAAGATACTCAAAATGCCCATCGTGCGTATTGAACGCCGTCTTCCATTCATCCCCTTGTTTAATACGGATAAGGTTGTAGGCCCCTTTCAAATCCAGTTTAGAAAAAATTGAAGCTCCCTTGATCCTATCAAAGAGTTCAGAGATTAATGGTAAGGGGTACCTATTCTTTTTCGTTATGGCGTTGAGGCCACGGTAGTCTATGCAAGGACGTAATCCGCCGTCCTTCTTTTTTACGAAAAAGAAACCTGCTCCTGCTGGTGACGAGGATTTCCGGATAAAACCCCTGTTTAAATTCTCCTTAATATATAGGGACATGGCCTCTGATTCGGGTAGAGATAATGGAAATACCCGTCCTCTAGGTGGTATCTTATCCGGCAACAATTCAATGGAGCAATCCCAAGGTCTATGAGGGGGTAACTTGGAAGCCTCCTTTTCACAAAAGACATCAGAAAACGAATGATATTGAGGAGGAATACCGGAGGGTGTTGGAAGACAGCCCATAGCGGGTCTATGAATCCTGGGAAGACATCGGGAATGACACTCTGAACCCCATGCAAGAACTTCCGGTTTCTGCAAATCTAAAGTGGGGGAGTGAAGTCTGAGCCAAGGTAGGCCTAAGATCAACGGGTTGATAGCCTTTGGAATGACTAAGAAGGAGATTTCCTCAGTGTGCAAGGCTCCAATGCATAGAGACATGTTGACAGTTCTGTTCTTAATGGATCCTCCAATGATACGACTGCCATCTATAGCTGTAATGGCAATAGGTGGATCTAAGGGTTGCCTAGGCAATGATAACCGCTCTACAATGTCAGCTCGTAAAAAGTTCCCCGCTGCACCGGAGTCAATAAGCGCTGGAAGAGACAATTGTTTATCAGTATATTGCAGAATAACTTGGATAGAAAAACTAGAATCCATAGGAGAGAGAATGTTCATACCTAACTTAGTCTCTCCGTCATCAGTTAGGTCCGATCGTTTCCCGGGCGCTTCCCACATTGACTCAGGACATGACCGGGTTCCCCGCAATAAAGGCATAAACGATTCTTGAACCACCTCTCTCTTTCCTCCTGGGATAAACGTGCTCTTCCCAACTGCATAGGCTCTTCCTCCGGTGTAATAGGACTTTGGAAGCGAGGAGCCAAACGGAAAGTAGATCGACGGGAACTCTCTCTCTCCTGAGTGCGTTCACGGAAACGTATATCAATCTGGTTACAGAGAGAGATCAAAGCATCCAGGGTAGTGGGTAACTCTCGGGCTGCTAGCTCGTCCTTAATACGATCGGACAAGCCTTGCCAAAATGTGGCCACTAAAGCTTCATTGTTCCAACGAAGTTCGGCCGCCATAGTGCGAAATTGAAGGGCATACTGGCCCAGAGTAAGGGTACCCTGGCGCAGACGGAGGAGTCCAGAAGCTGCACTGGAGACTCGTCCGGGTTCATCAAAGATGCGTCTGAAGGTTTCCAAGAAAGTGGCACAATTATGGAGAATGGGGTCATCATGTTCCCAGAGAGGAGAAGCCCAGGCAAGCGCTTGACCAGACAATAAGGAAATAATATATGCGACTTTAGTTTTCTGTGTGGGAAAGTTTCCGGGCAAAAGTTCGAATTGAATAGCACACTGGTTCAAGAAGCCTCGGCATTCCTTAGGATCCCCATTGAACTTGGGTGGGTTAGGTATGCGGAGTTGAGAGGTGGTGGGAGCAGATACAGCTGAACCGCTTGGAGCGGGGGAAGGCTGTGGGGCCGGAGCAGGTGGAGGATTAGGAGCTGCCACCTGAGCTGCTTGGAGTGTATCCAACCTGTTAGACAGAGTCTGCAGAATCTGTAATAACTGTTCTTGATTTTTTCCCTGTTCCTCAACCTGAGCCGCTAAGTTATCCAGTAGTACTCTCGCAGTGGGATTCCCTGTCGCTTCCATCAGTTAGATAAGGGTCAGAGCAAACTGTTACGATTTTGATGCCTTAGTCAGTATTAGCACAGGCTTACCTAGGGCGCGGAGTCTAACGGCCTTCTGGTCTTCACCAAGAACCACCGCAAGGTAGTGTGGGCTTAGCTGCCGAAGAACCGCAGGTCGCGGCCCCCAGATTAGCCTACTGACGTAAGGGAGAAAGTTCTAAGTGATGGCAGGCAGACAAGAAAATAGACAATGCGGTGCAAGTACAGGCACTAACCGTTAATTCCAGGCGTAGTAGGTCTGGAACAGTAACCGGTAGATGCACGGAGGCAATGGGTGCGTGGCAGGATCCAGAGAATAGTTGGTAACACAGCCGGGTCGGTACACAGAAGGTATCAGGTATACGGTGCCAGAGGGAGATCCAGAGAATAGTTGGTAACACAGCCGGGTCGGTACACAGAAGGTATCAGGTATACGGTGCCAGAGGGAGATCCAGAGAATAGTTGGTAACACAGCCGAGTCGGTACACAGAAGGTATCAGGTATGCGGTGCCAGAGGGAGATCCAGAGAATAGTCAGGTCACAGCCAGGTAGGTACACAGGAGTAGGAGGAATAGAGCGGTTAACAGGGAGCAGGTTCACAGGAGTCAGGACACAGGAACGGTAGCCAGGAACAGGAAACACATTGCTCTGACACAGGCAGCGTGTCAGAGCAGGGGAGATATAGGAGTTTGAATTCCCCGCCCAGGAGTCACATGATCAGCAGCAGAGAGAACCCGGAAGTGCGGCAGCGCTAACAGAAGAAGCGCTGAAGAGATGGACACCGCTGTCAGCTCCCGCTGACAGCGCAGCGGAACGGGAACAAGGTAAGTTCCTAACAGCTCCCGGCTTGAATTTTTGGATCTTGTGCTGCCCTGACCTTTTGATTGCATTTTGATCTTTGCCTGACTTTGAATTTGAATTGAGTTCTGATCTGCACCATTATTTCTGGACTTTTGTTAGACACCGGTTCTTGTTCTCTTTTGGCCTTCCCGCGTCATGTCCTCAACGCACGATACTTGTCAACCTAAGTCTGCCCTACCAAGAGATTAAGACCTGTGGGCATCCAAATGCTGGTGAGCAACTCATGCTCTATAAGAACGGTGGCTGCATTAGGTGAAGAGCTCTGCAAGCTAATTATGCAGATCTTGGAGTCTGCATACCAGTAAGGTAACACAAACAATATTTTTTTTTAATGAGACCTTCCCTGTGTTTTCCTCCTTATAACCTGCCTTTTATTTCACCATCCGACAATCACACCCTACTACTTACTTTCTTTACAAAACAATATTATTTATCTAAACAAATTCTGATGATTGTGTCCTTTTTAAAAACTAAGGAGAGTGAAGAAATCTTTTTCTCAGACCTCAGCGGTTTTCTTTTGTTAGGATGTTGATGATATGAACATACTTTGCGTGATATTGAGGATCTACAACTGTAACCGATAGATGACGTGGGCCCATGATATAAACATTTTTCTGCATGACCTACATTTCCATAAATATGAGTCAGTGCTATTTCATTTCAGATCGTGAAGTGAGCACAAAAAAGTGAAATTAGCTTACAGTAAAGGAAAAAAAAGATTAACATGATTACAGAAGAGAGATACCTATTGGGTATTGGGTCTGAGGAGTTAAACAGAATAATATATTTCTTTCTGCACAGGAAAAGTAAATGAGGTATGGTGGCCTATGTATTAATAGCATAAATAAACTACCACAATCTGTACTCATAATGCATTATAATGTCATCATACAATTCTATGTTACAGCAAATAAACTTGTTATAATGTTTCTGAGCCCTGGAAGCCCTGCATATAAATATATGTCTGTGGCTGATCCAAAGAGGGGCAATCAGGTCGATAGCGCCCCCGACCCTTACCCCTTAGCAGGGCTGGGAGGGTGCTTGTGGCCGCACACTATGTACACTATGTACGTGTACCTGCCACCCGAGAGGCAGGGAAAAAATCCTACCCTGCCACACAGAATGTGTTTTAAAACACATTTGTTTTAAAAGTTGTTTATTTATGTTTGTATGATTCTCTGTTTGCAATAATTCTTTAGCAAAGTGTTTATTTTGTTTCTATCTTTTTCTGTTAAAATTCTTCAGACCAAAGACTGTGGATATATTTTGAATTCCAAAGATTTCTAGAAATAGTACCCAATTAAATGATGGCATTGGCTCTTTAATTTCTGCTAGGATTGAACTAAGATTTTAAAACAATGCTAGTCCGTTCAAGACTTCAAAAATCATCTATAGTACACTGGTGCAAATGTGTGACAGTAAGACCTGTTTCCCACTGACATGACATTTACAAAACGCAAGTGCAAACCACATATAAAAAAAAGCATATAAACCATACTTGCCAACTCTCCCGGAATGTCCGGGAGACTCCCTCATTTTGTGAGAGTCTCAGGGACTCCCGGGAGAGTGTGGCAATCTCCCGGATCTGCCCATTTCACTAGGAAGTGCCCACTTCCTAGTGAAGTGGGCAGAATTAGCTCCCAAACGCCGCAATTCCCTGAGAATCGCTGGAAGCTATTAATGCTAGATTAGATATTAAAATATTTTATTTCAGAACAACCTCAAATGTTTAATAAGTCGGGGACACTAAAGAATGCATTAGCACCAAGTAAGCTTAAAATTATGAGAGATCCAACAGTTAAAGGGATTTTAACCTCTAACCATTGTAAAGTGTGCAAATACTACCACAAGAATCACATTTTTAAAAGATTGTTTTGACATTTTCTGTGGGCAGTGGCATCAAGTATGGCCACATTTTAGCTCACCTCCAGACTCCACTTTAAAATCTATTGAAATCCACCAGTTTTCGCCGATCATCTCCACCTGCTCTTGGCATATTATTTCCTAACGACATTGAGGGTCCCTTTGGTGATACCTGGGAGTCTGGAGCCTGTATATTTTTCCCCGGAGCCAAGACACTGCATTGTGGCCACTGAGAACAAATTCCTGCCACACCACCACGGATGCTCCTATGAGTAAGGTAGGGCGCCGTCTCTTTCTAATTATGGCTGTAGGAGGGTCTACACATATTTGTGACTTAGTCTAAGGGGATAACTGCCTGACTTTCTTGACACCCACCAGAAAATAGCTGGTGGACGGCCACTGCATGGGACAGAAGTGATAGTGTAGAAGTGGGGCCAAGTTACACATAGATTTATGTGGAGCTGCCTCTTACCCTCCCTGCAGACTACCGGAAACTATAAGGTGAGTGACTAACCTCCTATTGTAGAGGTGCGACTGTTGACCCAGGGCTCAACCTTACCTGTGTCCACCACCTCAAACATCTTGCAACGCTGAGCTCACCTCTCTCCTGATGGGCCTTGTCCTGGAGACGTCCCAGGACCGCAGGATGCTGATCTCCTCTCCTTGAAATATGCCTGCAGAGCACTTGTGACAGACTTGGCCACTGCCTTGACTATCAGAGAGGATACGTGACTCCTGCGGTCGGTGGTGCTGGACTGGACTATATGGTCGCTTCTACTGAGAGCTCCACAGTGACTTGGTGAGTGCACACTTGGGATGCGAGGTGAGGAGTTCTGCATGAAATTAGGTGGCATTATTTGCACTTTGATCTGTAATCTCCCTACCTGATTTCTGCATGACTTAGAAGAATGCCTAATACTGCCCTGAGGGACATAATACACCTACATATGTTGAAGTGGTGATGCCCCCAATGGGGCTAGATTCCACTGTTTATTTCTTTTTATGTTAATGGCCACCACCTCGCAATAGTGGAAGTTTAATGGCTTATTACCAAGACAGGGTCCTACGTGGTTAAATTATTTATTGGGTCACAAAGGATTTGGTACTACTTGCTTCCAGCTCTTACAGAGACACTTTGCAGGACTCACGCTCATACTGAAATATTGCCTTCACATCCTATACTACATGAAAGACTGCATTCCCCTGACCACTGGGGAGAACTTGGTGCAGACACTTCTCTACATTGCTATGCTATTGCAGCTTGGCCTATGCTAGTCTGCTACATATATGCTGGATATGGGCAGCACAGTGGCCTAGTGGTTAGCACTTCTGCCTCACAGCACTAGGGTCATGAGTTCGATTCCCGACCATGGCCTTATCTGTGTGGAGTTTGTATGTTCTCCCTGTGTTTGCGTGGGTTTCCTCCCACACTCCAAAAACACACTAGTAGATTAATTGGCTGCTATCAAAATTGACCCTAGTCTCTCTTTCTCTGTCTGTGTGTCTGTGTGTGAGTGTGTGTCAATCCTAGGGAATTTAGACTGTAAGCTCCAATGGGGAAGGGACTGATGTGAGTTCTCTGTACAGCGCTGCATAATTAGTGGCGCTATATAAATAAATGATGATGATGATGATATTCCTTTATGGCTGATAATTGTACTCAGGATTAACTGTGATGCAGATTTGTTGCTCCTGCCTGCCATCTAGTGGACATCTGGAGGACAATGCGCTTTTGTGTTCCTGTTATACATGGGACTTTATAACTATTCCCAAAGGCAACATTGTTGTTCTCACCATCTGAATGGACAAGGCCAGGATAGGAAAAGTATACTGGCTGTTTCCAACATGTGCCCTAATCTCTTCCTTCCCCTTTTTAAGAGCAGCGAGTAACAGCCTTAGCACTCTCCCAGGTACACGATAATAGAGGTTCGGCTGTGCCCTTATATGTATCATTTCCCTGTAGTTCATGTTATCCCTATACAGCCAGTTTTCCATACAGTGAACTGATTTTGTTTTATTATAGAGTGTAGCAACACTGGCCAGTCTTGCAATTTAAGAATACATACATCAGTTCACTACTAGCTGTATTGCTTTCTAAAGACCTCAACGCTTCAGTTCACTGCCGTTTACCTGAACCTCTTCATTTATCTTCCAGAAGGCCTGCTCCACTCCACGGTTCCATCTCACTCTGCTCTAATTCCCCTTAGAGGACCACGACCTGCGGCTAAAGAGCAGCTAAGTCCATATTCTCTTGCGGGGATCCCTGGTGAATACCTCTCTACCGTTAGACTCCGCACCTCTCTGGGGGTAAGTCTATCTAGAGCGGGGCTTCGAGGTCTATTCCAAACTCAGGCTCTGTGACAATATTGGATGGGACCAATTGATCTACCCTTGTCAGCCCCACGATGGTATGGATAGATATCTAGACAGAGCATCTTCTTCCGGCTTCTGGACACACCCCATACGTCTCTAGAATGGGTAAATCTAAACAAAACTAGGGCAAGCAAGCCCCCCTACCCTCTCCCCCGAAGGCTGATGCTAACTCTCTTGACACTCATTATATGTCTAACAAGAACTCTCCAATGTTATTAATACCCTCTATTACAGACCTGGAGTTTGATATTTCAAGATTCCGTATGCCCCTCATCGCCATAAAGCTAGAGGATTTGCAAACTCGGTACGATTCTACACTGGCTAAGATTGATGCTGACAGTGCTAGGATTGCTACGCTTGAAGAACGAATCAATAATATTGAGGATCAGACCCACGCCCAACAAAATTTAGTGGACGTTCCGGCTAGAACCATTCAATCCCTGATAGACAAGATTGATGATTTTGAAAATAGAAGAATCTACCTTTCATAGGTATTCCTGGGTCGCCAGGGGCCAATTGATGGATTACTTAGGTCAATCCATACTGGAGGCACAGGGTATTCGCAATGAGTTGGGGCCCCTCAAACTGAGAGGGCTCACACACTAGGCCCATATAGAGAAAAGAACCTAACCAAACCACGATCAGTGATAGCAAAATTCTTGCATGTTAGAGTCAAAGACAAACTACTAACGGCATACTGCAAGGTATCCAGATTGATAGTGGCTGAGGATATTGATATTTCAAGATTTTTCTACTCTGGTGTCACAGATGCGTAAAGAACTTTCAGAAGTGAGTCAATATCACCATACTAAAAAAAAAATTGCTTTAATGTACCCAGCTATACTTTGTATCATTGAGAATGGTAGATCAGTATTTTTCACTGACCCTATTCTGGCAAAAAATCACTTTCTCACTCCCCCTTCACTGCAGAGATCCCCTGACCATCCATAGAGATTCTCTCTCACTCATTTAGATAACGACAATTTGCCCATTATATCCACTATCCACTTATATCTCTTCTCCTCAGCTTTATATTTAATAGGAGGGAGACTAACTACTGCATTACTGATTTGTTTAGTGTGTGCAAAAGCGTGTTACCTTTGTATCACAACAAGGACACCCTGGTAATATACACTTGACGTACCTATTATAAAGTTTTCACAATCAATTTTTGATAAATTTTCAAATGCTCCAACCCCCTTACCACTCTCCTGCTGTTGCCACCACCACCCTGGACCCTGTGATCCCTCCCGCGGTTTCACAATCACCCTTTATATCTTTTGGAGCTAACAAGATTTACTAAAGTTCATGTTCAATATTTGGCTGTGTGCGTTGTTTTACATGACAGTGCACACTTACTATTCTTTTGGTTTGGTTAATTTTGGAAAATGGAGTAAGAAACTTGATGTGATAAATTTACTACATCTGGTTAGTCTGTTCATGGTTTGTTATTTTTTTCATTGTTAATCCTGACAATATATATACCGTTTGCCACTGACCACATGGGACCTGACTGTTTTGGGGATCTCTCTACTCAATGGTTCTATTCATGATGGAATGTTTTTAATAAAAAAGGAATAGGATGACTGATCACCCTAATTTAACTGCTGCCTCATCAGATGGTCGCTCTACTATTCTAGGTCCTACATGCTTTGACCAATAATAAACATGGCAATTAATCCCAGTTTTTAACATCTTTAGCTACAACCTTTTTTAATGTAAAATAACTCTTGGCACTCCACAGGTTCAATAGGGCATGTACACAAAGTGATGGCTTACACAGATGTATGATTCTGGCCAGAATCGATATTCATGCTCATTAAAATAGCATGCAACTGCACAGGAGCTATGGGTCACATTATGTCAACAATAGGTGTTCACAATGCTAGAACATGAGTCTTCCGAGCCTGAAGAAATATCAAGAGTCCTGTATATTGCACCAATACAATAAGTCTCCTATAATTACTTCAGTTCCAATCGGATGTGAGCACGTCTCGAGTAATAGATCCTTATGCTTGGAAATGTCAGTATAAAAATATTCGTCCAGTGGATATATGGAAGTCACACTTAGTAGCAGGGTAGGCCCCCGGTGTACCTGATTCTTCCTCCACAACTTTCCTCCCTCACCTCCTTCCGATGTGTAGGAGGCAATGTACGGGGAAGTTATGCCATTTACAGATTGTCAACCCTAGCGCATGCGCAGTATGCTCCATCGGTGTCTGTGCTGTTCTAGCTGTTACTCCTCTCTGTCTGCAGCCGCTTGTGTCCTGCAAGCTGGTGAATCATCTGAGCAGGGCCTGATTAAGGGTTCTGGCCACCCTAGACTAATACACCCATAGCGCCCCCACTCCCCCCCCCCCCAAACCCCCATCCCTTCCTGCAAAAAAAAAATCATTAAAGGAAAATTCAGGAGTATTTTCCAGAAAACAAATTTAGACAGATTATCTTACCTGTTCTTGTTGTTTTGCTGTTCTTTCTTGCTTGCTTTGTTGTCGTTTAGCTATCTTCTGGAAAGTTGTGGTCGTGCTTTGAAAATGTGCAAACATTACAAACCCTCAATGATTAGGCTCTTTAGAGAGGATCCTCATGAACATCACACAATGCAAGGTTCATAACCCCCCACAAGTGGCCAATTCATGACCCCCCCAGCCTTTTCATCACACCGCAACAGCCAATTCACGACTCCCCTGCGCACTGCCCTCCTCAGAACACACACTCTGTCCACCTTTCTGCACGCTGTCCCCAGAACACACACTGTCCCCCTTTGTGCACACTGTCCCCCACAGAACACACTCTGTCCCCATTTCTGCACACTGTCCCGCCAGAACACACTCTGTCCCCCTTTCTGCATGCTGTCCCCCCAGAACACACTCTGTCCCCCTTTCTGCACTCTGTACCCCTCAGAACACTCTATGTCCCCCTTCAAAACACACATTTTGTCCCCCTTTCTGCATGCTGTCCCCTTCAAAACACACACTCTGTCCCCCTTTGTGCACGCTGTACTCCCAGAAAAAACTCTGTCCCCCTTTCTGCCTGCTTTCCCCCAAAACACACTCTGTCCCCATTTCTTTACTCTGTCCCACAGAACACATTCTGTCCCCCTTCAAAACAGACTCTGTCCCCCACAGAACACACTCTGTCCTCCTTTCTTCACTCTGTCCCCCTTTCTGCACTCTGTCCCCCCAGAACACACTCTGTCCCCCTTCAAAACAGACTCTGTCCCCCACAGAACACACTCTGTCCTCCTTACTTCACTCTGTCCCCCCAGAACACACTCTGTCCCCCTTCAAAACAGACTCTGTCCCCCACAGAACACACTCTGTCCTCCTTTCTTCACTCTGTCCCCCCAGAACACACTCTGTCCCCCTTTCTGCACTCTGTCCCCCAGAACACACTCTGTCCCCCTTCAAAACAGACTCTGTCCCCCACAGAACACACTCTGTCCTCCTTACTTCACTCTATCCCCCCAGAACACACTCTGTCCCCCTTCAAAACAGACTCTGTCCCCATTTCTGCATACTGTCCCCCCCGAACACACTCTGTCTGCCTTTCTGCATGCTGTCCCCCCAGAACACACACTGTCCCCCTTCCTGCACTCTGTACCCCTCAGAACACTCTCTGTCCCCCTTCAAAACACTAATTTTGTCCCCCTTTCTGCATGCTGTCCCCCCGTAATACACTCTGTCCCCCTTTCTGCACTCTGTCCCCTTCAAAACACACACTCTCTCCCCCTTCAAAACACACACTCTGTCCCCCTTTGTGCACGCTGTCCTCCCAGAAAAAACTCTGTCCCCCTTTCTGCCTGCTTTCCCCCAAAACACACTCTGTCCCCCTTCAAAACAGACTCTGTCCCCCACAGAACACACTCTGTCCTCCTTTCTTCACTCTGTCCCCCCAGAACACACTCTGTCCCCATTTCTGCACTCTGTCCCTCCAGAACACACTCTGTCCCCCTTCAAAACAGACTCTGTCCCCCAAGGAAAACACTCTGTCCTCTTTAGTTCACTCTGTCCCCCCAGAACACACTCTGTCCCCCTTCAAAACAGACTCTGTCCCCATTTCTGCATACTGTCCCCCCCCAGAACACACTCTGTCCCCCTTTCTGCATGCTGTCCCCCCAGAACACACACTGTCCCCCTTTCTGCACTCTGTCTCCCCAGAACACACTCTGTCCCCCACAGAACACACTCTGTCCCCCTTTCTTCACTCTGTCCCCCCAGAACACATTTTGTTCCCCTGCATAAGCACACACGCTGTCCCCCTGCATAAGCACACACGCTGTCCCCCTGCATAAGCACACACGCTGTCCCCCTGCATAAGCACACACGCTGTCCCCCTGCATAAGCACACACACTCTGTCCCCCTGCATAAGCACACACACTCTGTCCCCCTGCATAAGCACACACTTTGTCCCCCTGCATAAGCACACACACTCTGTCCCCCTTCATAAACACACACACACTGTCCCCCTGCAAAACAAGAGAAAAAACAAGCCCGCGCTCGGTATATCCCACATTATATATGGTACCAGCTGCTTGGCAATAAGCCCGCGCTCAGTATATCCCATATTGTATGTGGTACCAGCTGCGTGGCAATATAAATGCCCATATATGTATACAAAACAAAAAGACAGTTGTCAGCGCTTATCCTTTACACTGCATATCTATGTGTGTCTAGCAAAATGAAAACATGAGGTATTAGTTCATATTTTGATCAAAACATTTAAGCCTGCATCCCAGCGTCAAGGGCACCTCATTATATGCAGGTCCTACACTGACCTATATGCTTTAAACACCATTAAAATGCAGTTAAAATCAGATGCACTCACCTCCCAGGTATAGGGGTTTACATCTAGCAAAGGCTGGCTTGTGAGCCACACCCAAATGTGCCCTAAATAGGCTTGATGGACAGCTGCTATGACAATAAGGCAATATTTTGAATCAAAACCAGAGAAAAAACAAGCCCATGCTCAGTATATCCCACATAATATATGGTACCAGCTGCTTGGCAATAAGCCCGCGCTCGGTATATTCCATATTATATGTAGGGATGTGCACCGGCGACTTTTGAGGTCTCGTGTTTTGTGTTTTGGATCCGGATTTTCGTTATTTTTGAGGTTCGGATTTGTCTCGCAAAACACTTGACGAAAGGTCTCGGTTCGGATTTAAGGTTTTGGATTCGGATTTTTTTTGAAAAAAACATAAAAAGTTTAAAAATCAAGTTTTTGGCCTTATTTTCACTCCTAGGCTATTATTAACCTCAATAACATTCAATAACAAGCATTTCCACTAATTTACAGTGTATTCTGAACACCTCACAATATAGTTATTAGTCCAAAACGTTGCAACAAGGTATCTTTCTGGACTGCGTAGAGGAGTGGGTCACCACAATATATATTAAAAACCCTGAACTTTTATGATTCGCACCAATAAATGTACCTGGACTGCGTAGAGGAGTGGGTCACCACAATATATATTAAAAACCCTGAACTTTTATGATTCGCACCAATAAATGTACCTGGACTGCGTAGAGGAGTGGGTCACCACAATATATTAAAAACCCTGAACTTTTATGAATCGCACCAATAATTGTACCTGGACTGCGTAGAGGAGTGGGTCACCACAATATATATTAAAAACCCTGAACTTTTATGATTCGCACCAATAAATGTACCTGGACTGCGTAGAGGAGTGGGTCACCACAATATCTTAAAAACCCCGAACTTTTATGAATCGCACCAATAAATGTACCTGGACTGCGTAGAGGAGTGGGTCACCACAATATCTTAAAAACCCTGAACTTTTATGATTCGCACCAATAAATGTACCTGGACTGCGTAGAGGAGTGGGTCACCACAATATCTTAAAAACCCCGAACTTTTATGATTCGCACCAATAAATGTACCTGGACTGCGTAGAGGAGTGGGTCACCACAATATCCTAAAAACCCCGAACTTTTATGAATCGCACCAATAAATGTACCTGGACTGCGTAGAGGAGTGGGTCACCACAATATCTTAAAAACCCTGAACTTTTATGAATCGCACCAATAAATGTACCTGGACTGCGTAGAGGAGTGGGTCACCACAATATCTTAAAAACCCCGAACTTTTATGAATCGCACCAATAAATGTACCTGGACTGCGTAGAGGAGTGGGTCACCACAATATATTAAAAACCCTGAACTTTTATGATTCGCACCAATAATTGTACCTGGACTGCGTAGAGGAGTGGGTCACCACAATATATTAAAAACCCTGAACTTTTATGATTCGCACCAATAATTGTACCTGGACTGCGTAGAGGAGTGGGTCACCACAATATATTAAAAACCCTGAACTTTTATGATTCGCACCAATAAATGTACCTGGACTGCGTAGAGGAGTGGGCACTGGGCACCACAATAAAATATATAAAAAACCTTCAACAGATCTGCATTACACTACACATACGGCTGCTCCTCCATCCTCTCCATCATATACATGTTGGAGTTTTAGCGTGTGACAACCTCTTGTTTTTGATAATGTCAGTGCATTTTGAATATTTTTCAATTTGCCCCACACCACTGAATGTACTTTATCTATGATACGCAATACGCATCTATCTATCTTGACTGCGTAGTGTGGTGGCCCCGGTACACAATTTGGTACCGAGGCCACAATATAATTAAAAAACCCTCCACGTGTCAGAATTCCACCAAACAAGTATCTGGACTGCATAGTGGGGTGGCCCCGGTACCCAATTTGATACCGGGGCCACAATACCTCCTCCAAACATGGTACAGACAATTCGTCATTGAGATCCCAGACAGACAGGGTCAAAGTGTTATTGTTTGACTTTGTAAACCCAAAAAACTGTCCCTGTTGCACATAGTCGTGCAATGAAGACTGACTTTTTCATTTAAAGGCACGATCTTTCAAGTGTAGTGTTTGTAAGTCTAAGTCATATTATACTTTTGGTAAAATTGGTTTATTTTGTTCCTCTTTATGGTAATTAGTAATAGAATTAAAGTATGAAATAGAATTAAAGTATGAAATAGAATTAAAGTATGAAATAGAATTAAAGTATGAAATAGAATTAAAGTATGAAATAGAGTGGTATAGAGTTGTAGTGTGGTATAGATAGAGTGGTCCACACAATATAATAATAAAACCCTCAACTGGTCTGAATTCCACCAAACAAGTATCTGGACTGCGTAGTGTGGTGGCCCCGGTACACAATTTGGTACCGAGGCCACAATATAATTAAAAAATTGGGCATCAACTGTCACCGTTGTTTAATATCTGATACACCTAAATATGGACTGCACAGTGGAGTGGCCCCGGTAGTAAATTTGGTGCCGGGGCCACAATACCTCCTCCAACTTCCAAGTGTAGTGTTTATAAAGACAGACAGCGTCGAAGTGTTATTAGTTGACTTTCTTAACCCTAAAATTGTCCCTGTTGCAAATATTCGTGCAATGGACAGTTACTTTTTTATTGAAAGACTCAAGCTGTCAAGTGTAGTGTTTATAAAATATAAACAACAATACAGTAGTTTTAGAGCACGTCAATACCTCTTGTTTTAAATTATGACACGGCATTTTACTTTTGGTTTAATTTCTTGTATTTTTTTAAATTTGGTTTTACTTTTTGAACATGGCAAACGACTGTTGATTGGTCATATAATGCAAAAAAAAAAGGTCCAAGATGGAATTGTCCTTGGGCCCTCACACCCACCCTTATGTTGTTTAAATAGGACATGCACACTTTAACAAACCAATCATTTCAGCGACAGGGCCTACCAAACAACTTTGGCTGAAATGATTGGTTTGTTTGGGCCCCCACACCAAAAAAGCTATTCATCTCTCCCTGTACAGACTAAACAGGCTCTACTGAGGCAAGATGTCGTCCTCATCCTCAACCTCTGATTCCTCTCCCCCTACAGTGTGTACTTCCTCCTCATCACACATTATCAATTCGTCCCCGCTGGACTCCACAACCACAGGTGCCTCTGTACTATCTGGAGTGCAGTGCTGTACTTCATTGAGGAATTGATTATTCATTTTTATAAACATCATTTTTTCAACGTTGTGAGGAAGCAACCTCCTTCTCCGCTCACTGACCAGGTTCCCCGCTGCACTAAAAACTCTTTCCGAGTACACACTGGAGGGGGGACAACTCAGGTAAAATAGAGCCAGTTTGTACAGGGGCTTCCAAACTGCCTTTTTTTCCTGCCAGTAACAATATGGACTGTCTGACATGTCTACTTGGATGGTGTCAGCAAAGTAATCATCCACAATTTTTTCTATTGTGACAGCATCCAATGCAGCGAGAGTAGACATGTTTGCAATGGTTGGCAGGTCCTTCAGTCCGGACCAGATGTTATCAGCATCCCCGCCAGTGCCTCTTTTGGGAAAACTGAGCTTTTTCCTCGCAGCCATAGATGTGGAAGAAAATGAGGGTGGAGCTGTTGGGATGTCACGGTCCTCTTCAGAGGACAATCTCCTGACCAGCAGGTCTTTGCACCGCTGTAGACTTGTGTCCGCCGGAAACAGAGACACAACATACGCTTTAAACCGAGGATCGAGCACGGTGGCCAGAATGTATTCCTCTGACTTTAAAAGAGTGACCACCCTCGGATCCTGGCAAAGCGTACGAAGGGCTACATCCACAAGAGCTACATGCTTGGTGTAATCGCAATGGCTTACCAGCTCCTCCCTCACTTTCTCCAGCTGCTTCTGCAACAGCCTGATCAGGGGAATGACCTGACTCAAGCTGGCAGTGTCAGAACTGACTTCTCGTGTGGCAAGTTCAAATGGCTGCAGAACCTTGCACAACACGGAAATCAGTCTCCACTGCGCTTGACTGAGGCGCATCCCCACTCCTTTGCCTATGTCGTAGGTGGCTGTGTAGGCCTGAATGGCCTTTTGCTGCTCCTCCATCCTCTGCAGCATATAGAGGGTGGAGTTCCAGCGCGTCACAACCTCTTGTTTGAGGTGATGGCAGGGCAGGTTCATGCTTTTTTGATGTGCCTCTAGTCTGCGGTAGGCACTGGCTGAATGCCGAAAGTGTCCAGCAATTTTGCGCGCCACCGCAAGCATCTCCTGCACACCCCTGTCACTCTTGAGGTAATGCTGCACCACCAAATTAATGGTGTGGGCAAAACATGGGACGTGCTGGAAATTGCCCATATTTAATGCCCGCACAATGTTACTGGCATTGTCTGACACCACAAATCCCCATGAGAGTCTAAGTGGGGTAAGCCACTGGGAGATAATTTCCCTCATTTTCTCTAATATGTTGTCAGCGTTGTGCCTCTTATTAAAGCCTGTAATGCACAATGTTGCCTGCCTTTGCATGAGCAGCCATTTTGTAGATGCTGCTACTGATGCAGCTGTTGCTGTTGCTGCGGAAGGGGATGCATCTACCCAGTGGGCTGTCACAGTCATATAGTCCTTCGTTTGCCCAGAACCACTTGTCCACATGTCCGTGGTTAAGTGGACAGTGGGTACAACCGCATTTTTAAGAGCACTGAGGACACTTGATCGTACTTCTCTGTACATTTTTGGTATCGCCTGCCTAGTGAAGTGGAATCTCGAGGGGATTTGGTACCGGGGACACAATACCTCCATCAACCCTCTAAATCCCACTCCACTGATGGCGGACACCGGGCGCACGTCTAACACCAACATTGCAGTTACAGCCGCAGTTATACGCTTTGCAATAGGGTGACTACTATCGTATTTTGTGGTCATGGCAAACGACTGTTGGACGGTCAATTGTTTTGTGAAAGACTTAGCGGTCTTACGACTTCCCCTCTGGGAAGATGACCGACTAACAGCAGCAACAGCAGCAGTGGCAGTAGTAGGCGTACCGCTGCAGGATTCCTCGGAAGAATCCCGTATTGAGGAGGACTCAGTCTGGCTGCTGACTTGGGCTGCAGGACTGAATCTGATGGAGATTGTGGAGGAAGTTGACGAGGAGGGTGTTGCTGGTGTGTATCCAACTGGACCATGGGATTTAGGTGTCCCTGTACCGATGAGGGTCCTAGCCCCAGTTCCTGAACTAACCACTGAACTATGAAGGTTATTCAGGTGACGTATAAGGGAGGATGTTCCTAGGTGGGCAAGATCCTTACCCCTGCTTATTTGAGCTTTACATAAGCTACATATGGCCATACATTGGTTGTCTGGATTTGGATAAAAATAACTCCAGACCGAAGAGGTGCATTTTTTGGTCTTCTGACCAGGCATGACGATGGGCTTTTTCATCCCATGGACATCAGCTGTTTCCCCCCCTGGTGCCTCATTTACAATAACCACATCACCATCCTCATCATCAAGTTCCTCCACAGCGCCAGCTACATCATCAATAGCCTCCTCCCGAGCCACCTCTTCCCGTACAGTGATGGGAAGGTCAGGCTTGACAACCACCAACACCCTTGGACTCGCCTTGGGGATTTGTGATAATTTCTCTTTAGAAGGCAGAGTTGTTTGCTGTTTTGTTGCTGACAGCATAACTCTCTTCAATTTTTTGTAGGGGGGGGAGGAGGAGGAGGGCTAAGATCCGTGGGTGAAGCTGAACCACTAGTCATGAACACGGGCCAGGGCCTAAGCCGTTCCTTGCCACTCCGTGTCGTAAATGGCATATTGGCAACTTTACGTTTCTCCTCAGATGATTTAAAGTTTCTCTTTTTGCTACTTTTTCTTAACTTGGGCTTTTTGGATTTTACATGCCCGGTACTACGAGATTGGGCATCGGGCTTGGAAGACGACGTTGATGGCATTTCATCGTCTATGTCATGACTAGTGGCAGCAGCTTCAGCATTAGGAGGAAGTGGGTCTTGATCTTTCCCTACTTTATCCTCCAAATTTTTGGTCTCCATTATATGTAGCACAAGATACTGCAGAATGTGTGAACTTGGTAATATTGCAGTACCAATGGACTTATACTGCTGGATTGGTTTTGCAAATTTGGTTATAATTATTATATATTTTATTTTTTTTTATTTTTTTATTTTTTTTTACTTTTTTTTTATTTTTAAAAAACTTGGGAATAGTGGGGAAATAACTATGCCCTTAGAAGCACAGAGCACAGGACACAGCACCACTGGACTGAACAGGACACGGCACAGGACCCAGCAGCACTACGGAACTCAGCAGGACAGAGCACAGGACACAGCACCACTGGACTGATACTGCAGAATGTGTGAACTTGGTAATATTGCAGTACCAATGGACTTATACTGCTGGATTGGTTTTGCAAATTTGGTTATAATTATTATATATTTTTATTTTTTTTTAAATTTTTTATTTTTTTTTACTTTTTTTTATTTTTTAAAAACTTGGGAATAATGGGGAAATAACTATGCCCTTAGAAGCACAGAGCACAGGACACAGCACCACTGGACTGAACAGGACACGGCACAGGACCCAGCAGCACTACGGAACTCAGCAGGACAGAGCACAGGACACAGCACCACTGGACTGATACTGCAGAATGTGTAAACTTTGTAATATTGCAGTACCACTGGACTTTTACTGCTGAATGTGTGAACTTGGTAATATTGCAGTACCAATGGGCTTATACTGCAGGATTGGTTGTGCAAATTTTGTGGTAATTAAAAAAAATTAAAGTAGTTTTTGGTATTTTTTTAAAAAACTTTTTTTTATTTTTTTAAACACAGGGGAATATTGGGGAAATAACTATGCCCTTAGAAGCACAGAGCACAGGACACAGCACCACTGGACTGAACAGGACACAGCACAGGACCCAGCAGCACCACTGACCTCAGAAGGACAGAGCACAGCACACAGCACCACTGGACTGATACTGCAGAACACAGCACAGCACAGCACAGCACAGCACAGCACAGCACAGCACTAAACAGCACAGAACTAAACAGCACAGAACTAAACAGCACAGAACTAAACAGCACAGAACTAAACAGCACAGAACTAAACAGCACAGAGGACCACCTAACACACCCTCCCTCTACCCTGATCAATGCCCGAGTGAAGATGGCGGCGACTAGCGGGGAATTTATAGGATCCGAGTATCGCGAGATCCGACAACGGGATTATGAGTCAGAGCCTCAGTTTCACTTTTGAATTTGGCGCCAATACCCGGATCTGTCTCGGATCCGACTCGGATCCGCAACGTTCGGGTGGGCTCGGATTTCATAAATCTGAGTGCGCTCATCCCTAATTATATGTGGTACCAGCTGCGTGGCAATATACATGCCCATATATGGGGACAGTGTCTGAGTGTTTATGCAGGGGGATAGTGTCTGTGTGTTCTGCAGGGGAAAAAGACAGTTGTCAGTGCTTATCCTTTACACTGCATATCTGTGTGTGTCTCGGTATATCCCACATATGGTACCAGCTGCTTGGCAATAAGCCTGCTGGGATGCAGGCTTAAATGTTTTGATCAAAATATGAACTAATACCTCATGTTTTCATTTTGCTAGACACACACAGATATGCAGTGTAAAGGATAAGCGCTGACAACTGTCTTTTTTCCCTGCATAGCACACAGACACTGTCCCCCTGTATAGCACACAGACACTGTCCTCCTGCATAAATACACACACTCTTTCCCCTTGCATAACACATATCTACATACCTGTCTTCTTCTTTTCCACAAGCAGCCAGCTCCTCTCACTGTAGCACCTCACTGACAGAGTCGGGACGTGATGATGACATCACGCCCGACAGGCAGTAAGTGAGTGAGGGGGGGGTAGGGAGGAGAGGGGAGAGGAGTGGGTAGGAGGAGAGGGGAGGAGGGAGCGATAGTATGGAGGAGGGGGCAGGGGTGGTTCCAAAAATCAATAGTACACAAATAAATGTAAAAAAAATAAATCTTACATGCTGCCTCGTTGCTTCCACCCAGGTCCCAGTGCCCCAGGCTGCAGCCTGATCAGCCTATTAGTTGCTCAGGCCCTGCTTCTGGGGTTGCAGTGAGGAAGGTTAAATAATGTCTATTGCCCTTAACAGAAGTATGTGGGGAGTCTAAGTACAGCAATCAGTTTGATAAATAATAGTTAAACCAACCCGTTTCTCCTTGGTATAGAGTCTTCTTCAGGGATGTAGCAATATGAGTCTGTAGTCAGAGTGCATGTTTAAATATTCCTCCTCTCAATCCATGATTGGTCATTTGGGGAGAGTAAGAGGCAGTGATAGGTGATTCATCAATCAATAGGTGAATACATAAATCAGTGTGACTTGCTACAGAAGAGTCTTTTAGCATAATGAAATGGATACAATATAAACAAATTGGAGTCAGGCTAGGATGTATACACAGACAAGACTGAAAAGAGGTTTTATTTGCTGGTGGTCAGGGGCCGATGTAAGTAACGGATGATGATGTTGACAAACACTGAACTAGCAGACTACTTTTAATAATAGATTTGCAAATCATTTGCAGATGCTTATTGAGACTTTAGTAGTCGCTCAGCCCTAGATTATGTTTTGCCCAGAGTGTTGAGTAAAAGATGAAAAAATATATTGTATGCATGTCGAGAAGTTGTTCCTGCTGTATTAGCTAGGTTATTAAAGTTTAAATGATGGTTCATAGCTATTGCATTCGTAACATATAAAATAAAAAAAAAAAAGTATATATTAGGAAGTTGGGTGTCACGGAATTGCAGAGATGGCCGCTAACCTTTATTAACGCAACTGAACAGGGAGTCTAATGCACCCTGGTATTCACCAGGGACCCCCGCAAGGGAGTTTGGGCTTAGCTGCAGAGGGTACGCAGGTCGCGGTTCTCCAAGACAGTGTAGCAACAGTGGTAGACAGGCAGTCCAGGTCAAAGTCAGACGAGTGATGCGGTACACAGGGAGAATCCAGAGAGAAGTCAGGTCAAGCCAAATAGTCAAATCAGCTGAGCAGGGAAGTACCAAAACGTAACACAGGAGAATGGTAACAGGCCGAGTGAGAACCGAATGTCACTCAATGGACCGCTAGTTCCTCTGGTTCAAGATCTAGGTCTCTCTCTGCTCTGCCGGCGCCTGTCTTGCGCCGCGGCCATCCGCCATCTTGACCAGGGGTCTGCGCATGTGCAGACCTATAGGACTGATAAAATCTTGTTCCTCTCCTCATTGGATGATTAATTACTTCTCACTATTTAAGACACTTGCTGCCCTACTACCTTTGCCTGTTCTTGGTCCTCATTCCTCTGAGGTAACCAAGGAGTTCATTGCTCCTGTTAGTGGTTCCTGCCTGCCGTGGAAGCTCTCCTGCACTTCAGTGGTAATACCTGTCAGTCGCAGACCGTTCCACGCTACCCTGTATCTTACCTGAAATCTGGACAAGTCTCTACTCCATGCCAGTGGTAATACCTGTCAGCCGCAGATCGTTTCACGCTACATTGTATTTTACCTGCAATCTGGACAAGTCTCTACTCCACGCCAGTAGTAATGCCTGTCAAGCCACAGATCGTGCCATGCCACCTTGTAGGTTACTTGTAATCTGGACTAAGTTTCTTCTCCGCATAAGTGGTAATAACTGCCAGCCTCATACTACTCCGATACTTTGTAGTACGTTGGCAGCTTGAATAAGTCTTCCTCCATATTAGTGACGTATCTATCGGCTACAGTTCATCCGCATTCTAGTTACTCCTGAACTACCCATTCTCCGCTTCTAATGGTCATTACACTCGCTGTGTCAGTACAACTCCTACTACCCAGAGACTTTCTACTCTCTCACATTCCTCCTTCTACCCAGCTCAAGGAGGTCCCTGCTCCCATCATGTATAGCTGTATCCGTCAGTTTATCATAATCTCCAGAGGGCCGCGACCTGCACAGTGGAAGCCGCTAAAACCCATACTTCCTTGTGGGAGTTCTTGGAGAAGACCAGCCGCTGTTTTAGACTCCGCGCCTCTGGTGAGTAAAGCTCTATTCTGGTAAACTCTGGGTCGAGACTCCTAGTGACCGTGACACCGAAGAACACAGGAGGAGTAGTTCAGGAAGCGCTGGAGTAGGAGTGAACCCTACAGGTGTCAGAGGGCGCATTATAAACCATAAGATGCACCTTGAATGGGTGAGCTAGGCAATGGGACGAGGCTGAACTGAGCATGCGCACGCACAGCGTTCTGAAAAACAAGAAAGCATCCAGTTGCTAGGCAACATGATTCGGCTGCCGAGAGGGTGCAGGCGTCCATCTCCTGCACCAAGTGTCCGTACGGAGACGGCACCTGACATTGGACTTAAAAGTCTGAGCAGTCTGTTTTCAAGTTGATGCAAACTTCCCATTCAGTTTCCCATTCAGATCTGGATGCATTTTCAATTCTGAATAAAGTGTAAATACACATTCACTGAAATGAAGCTTTTTAAAATGCAATTTATGCTTGTGTCCCACTCTGAATCAGGCTCTGAGTGTTCACAACTCCACCAATCAAGTCACAAAACGGTAGAGAGGCTTGGATCCTTCTACAGCCAGAAGCTGCAAGGTTACGGTAATCACCTGGGATGAACAGGCACTTTGACATTGGTGATTGGTCACCACCCATGACTGTACAACCCAGTTCTCATCTGAGAAGAGTTCAGGGAGCTGCAAAGTCCAGGCAAAAATGGCGAGCTGGATAGCCACAGAATAGTTTCTGCTGTCCTGAGTACCACCAGCAAGCCTTGAAGCCAGAGTACTCAAGTGAGGGCAGATAAGTGGTGATGTTATTTTAGATGGCCTTTCAGGCTTAGTTTGTACATGTGATCCCTATATTGCGGAGGCAACAGAGTGAAATTACCTGGGCCCGGGGCCCCACTGGAACACAAACTATTTTAAAAAAAGTAGGGGGTTTTTTGCCAGTGAATAGGGGGAGCTGTCCAGTGTGTAATGACAGTGTCTGTCATCACCCACTGTCTAGCAGCCTGCAGAGCAAACTGACTCCAACTCTTATGAGATTACAAAAACCCGCAAGACTAAGAGCTTCCCTGCTCAATCTGCAGGATGTTTTCTACTTTTATGTCAGCAGCATGTAGGTAAGTAATGTGTCTGGGGGGTTACAATGTGCCTTGGAGAGGTCATATTGTGTCTGGGGTAGTGGTAGTCACTAACATGACTACCACTACACCGACAAGAACGTATCCGACTTCAGAATCCAGAAGCTGCCAATCACGAAAAGATGGTAACAGGGAAGCTTTGAAATCACTATTTCCCAGAATCGTGATGAATGCACATGCCGGCGCACAACAAGACATGTGACTTTTGTGGGACTGTACTATTAGGGGTGTTAAATGACTCATGCAGGGAGCCGCGCCTCCCTGCATCAGTCATTTAACAACCCTAATGATAGCACAGTCCCACTAAGTCACATGACTTGTTGATTGTGTTGTCAGTGGGTTGACTGGGAGATGTGAAACATGCAAAGGGTAATTTATATAGGCTATTATGATAATTTTCAGCATTCAGATCGGACGTTTGTGGGATTTCGGTAGTTTTTAAAAGAGATTATATTTTTTGCACCTTCTCCACTCTCAGACTCTCAGGCTTGGTGTTAGAACTCTATCTGCCTTGTCCCCCTTCTATTAAAAAGTTTGGTTTAACCATTTGATTGGAGTGGAAGAAGTTAAGTTCCTATTTTGGGAGCAAATCTATGTGGCATACTATAAATTGGGGGCCCATTTATGTAGCATGCTATGAATTGGGGGCCAAGAGGGAGGGCGGGTACTAATTACCCGGGCCCGGACATGCCAGGGGGCTCGGCGCACCGTTTTTGTTTTGTTTTTTAACAGAAATTGTCTTTGATTTTGTCTTTTTTTTTGGGTGGGGGGGGGCTTGGTGGCTCCACCCCCTTCGTTGGTGGGGGGAGCAGGGCACTTTAAAAATAGAAACACTTACAAGATCACAGCGCCGGTGTCCCTTTTCCCCCCTTCCTGCTCTGATGAGCGGCGCAGAGAGGACCCAGCAAGAAGACAGAAGTCAGAAGAGAGTAGAGAAGAAAAGAAAAGGGATGAAAGAAGCCAATACAAAGATAAGTAAAGGAAAGGAGGAAAGCAGAAAGGCTCAGTGTGATGAAGAATGGAGGAAAAGGAAAGAAAGGCATAGTGTGATGAAGAAGGGGGGGGAGAGAAAGGCACAGTGTGATGAAGGAGAGGGATAGCAGCATGGCACAGTGTAAGGGCAGCATGGCACAGTGTGATGAAGAAAAAAGAGGGGAGAAGCATGGCACAGTGAGATGGAGGGGGGAGCAGCATGGAACAGTGATGAAGGGGGGGCAGCAGCATGGAACAGTGTGATGAAGGGGGGGAAGCAGCATGGCACAGTGATGAAGGGGAGGGGGGCAGCAGCATGGCACAGTGTGATGGAGGGGGGGAAGCAGCATGGCACAGTGATGAAGGGGAGGGGGGGCAGCAGCATGGCACAGTGTGATGGAGGGGGGGAAGCAGCATGGCACAGTGTGATGAACTGGGTTTAGGCTTGTGAATAAATCGACATTTTGTCTCAGGGGTGGGGCTGAAATTATGCGATTCCCCGCAAATCACGTTATTGAAGCTCCCAACGAACAGGATGTGGGAGAAATGCCTGCTCCCTGGGAGAAATGCCTGCTCCCTGGGAGACCTACCCGGAATTCAGGGGTCTCCCAAACATTCCGGGATATACCTCAGACACTGAGACTCTGAACAGACATTCTTCAGGTATTAAGATAGAGAGATGTACCTCAGACACAGAGGGCCTGAGTCATTAAGGAGAGCAAAACAAAAAAAAAGGAGTAACTTTGTTCTTGCACAAACCATGTTATAATGCAAGGGGTGCAAATTAGTTTATTAATTTGCATATAAGGAAATGATTGGCTGCTTTTTTATGTAGCACACAAATATTTGATAGCTTTATTTTTACACTGAACTTTAAAGATAATCTAGGAAATGCACTACTCCAACTATAAATCTGTCCCCACATTTTAAATTTACCTCCAACTCACCTGATAGTTTGCATGCTGTTCCACAGCATTGGTCTTATATCATCTATAGTATTCAGGATTGGTGCAGCCAGTTCCCATACAAAATCTCATCAGTGCAACATATTTCCTATTCCCAGTTACCATCAACCAGGGAGTGACCTAGACTTTTTTTTAGGGGGGTGATTTAGCATAGCCCTGCCCCTTCTTCACTCTGATTGGTTGACCCCACCCCCTCCTTTGCTTTGATCGGATCTCTCGGCCACCATGCAAAGATCCAAAGGTATGTAGTGGGCTGCTAATCACTCTGGAAGTCCTGTATGCCACAATCATTGAAAAAAGAATTTAGTTATTCAACAACTTTATTTAATTTAAAACAAAAGCAATTAAATATAAAGTGGTTATTATAACGCAACTAAATTTCACTTAGGAGTTGTTACAGAAAGGTAAAGGCCACAGGTTAAGATCCTTTATACATAACACAGATAGAGCCAATAGGAGCCACAGACCCTAAACATAGGACATATTTTACAACCTACCAGAGCTCAACTGCATGGGGGGGAAGTGATGGGAGTTGAGTAACAGGGGAGGAGATGCTGTCAGCAGTAGGGACCATCCAATGCAGCCTCACACCAAGAGAGAGGACATTGGTGCCAGATCAGAGGGTGATCAGAGGAAGAAAGTGTGGAAGCGCAGGAGTACGGTAGAGGACGTAGTAGGGAGGCACCATTGCCAGATCAGTCCTCATACCAGGAGGAGACGCAGATGTGCAGAAACCAGTACAGCTGCTGAGCATGCTAAAGCAGAGGAAACACACATTGAAAGTGAGTACTGTGCACCAAAGGGCCGTGAAGCCAAGGAGTACGGCAGAAGAGTAGAAAGAGTACACTGCTCTTAGAGAGTGTAGGAGATGAGAAGGGCTACACATCTCCGAGAAAGAGCTGCAAGTCTTACAAAGAAAGCTGCCAGCCTTACAAAAAGGCCTGCTTGTCTAGTCCAAAAATTTGCCAAACTATAAGGGAGAGCATTTAGATTGTTAGGTCTAGCTGTGAGACTTAGAAAGCGACTGCTAATCTCAGAGTCTGTGACTGCCAGAGAGTAAGTTGCTAGCGGAACAGAGGGAGTCCATTTACAGCCCAGTGGAACAAGAATCCAAACTCGGTACAGAGATCCAGGGAGAGTCCAAAATTGTTCCAGTTGTCTGTTGCTTGTCCTGTCGCTATACCAATGTTCCAGATTTCTGCTACTGCTATTGCCAATACCCCATCTACATAGTAAAGTCACTGATAGCCATGTAAGGCTTTGATATGTGTATACCTCCAGATTTCCAGAAGTGAATTAGTGTCTGCTGCATGTGTGGGCAACCGGCCTAGCACTCACTATATCTCATCTAGAGCCATTTGCCCATTCTATAGTCTGTGTGAGGCATTACCCTACACTGCTGCAACTACACCACCCCTCATCCTTTACTCTATAGCGCTTAGTGAGTGATAAAACTCCAGTTATTGTTACAACTGAGTGTATTACCCCACATATTATCTTCTTCAATATCTACTAGTGTCAAGACTACAACTCCCATAATCATCATCTTCTTCACATTGCAAGTTATGTTCTACCATATTGTTATGCTGTAGGGTTGCTACCATTTTCATTTCTGATATTAAGGTTGTAATAGTACCTATTGTTACCTCCTCTTCTATAAAGCCAAACCCATTTTTGGAAGGAATATATACTTGCCATTAATGGTAGTTTCTCATGTTATCCAGGTGTCCTGCTTTTTATCTCTTGTATCTGGGTGTGTACCCATAGGTAACTCAAGTGTTATATCTCATTTTGCTACCATGCTAGCCCATGAGCTAAGCAAAGAGTCCTTGAGTAATGTGATATCCGTATACCGTCTCATGCTTCATATGCAGAACACTGTATGTTTCCTTGTTTAAGAGTTATTTAAAGTGTCTTATGTGGGATTCTGTGTACACATCATTATTACTGTTCATCAATCATTGTATTGAATCTTGCCTATTTCTTTTACATTTAGGTATTGTCAAACTGTATTGTCTTTCTACATACTGGTAGGTTAATTGGCTGCTAACAAATTGACCCTAGTCTGTTTGTCTGTCTATGTCTGTGTGTATAGCTGGGTACACACTACAGAAATTTCGACCAACTTTTTATGCCGAGCGATTTTACATGCGATCGATGTTCCGATCGCTCGGTCCATGGACTGCATACACACTAGCCTTGTTTAGGACGATAAAGGGAAGAGCGGACGTCCCTTTAGCGACTTTTTACAGCCATGTTGTCCTGAGCAATGACTGTAATTTCATACTCACTGTTGTGGATCGGTCCGAAGTTTATACACACTACACAACGGAAACGAGATTGGAACGAAAATATTGAACGGTACGACCAACCAAATGAGGCGGCAATCGTTCATTTGGGCAGACTTTCGACCATCGTGTCACTGTACACACTCACCCGACTTTTGAACTAGAGGTCGTATGTCGGCTGATTTAGCCGATTATTGGATGAAAACTGTGTAGTGTGTACCCAGCTTAAGTTAGGGAATTTAGACTGTAAGTCCCAATGGGGCAGGGACTGATTTGACTGAGTTCTCTGTACAGCGCTGTGGAATTAGTGGCGCTATATAAATAAATGGTGATAAAAATAATAATTGTTATTGTTCAGATAATCTTATTCTGCCAGTGTATTGTTACTATACATGTATCATATTGCGGTTACATTTATGTACATTATTACAACCACATCAGAGATTAACCTTGTACCAGGTTACAGAGTGTTATAATAAAAGTGTTGTAGGTCACACACATCTAATCAGGTTACAGGCCTATATGTTACACATCCTTATAATAAATGTGTTGTATACCGCCAAATACTAATCAGGTTACAGGCTCAAGGGTTATATGCCTGTATAATAGACGTGTTCTACTCTGCCCACTACATATCAGGTTACAGGCCCATAGGTTACACGGGCCTGTAATAAATATGCTGTACAACAAGGGCTGCCAAGAGGAATTTGGCACCCTGGTACAGCAAGTTTTGGGGTCCTCCCTCCACAGATGAGCAGGAAAAGGGTTGTGTGCCGGCAGTGGCACAAAAAGGGGTGTGACCACATAGTGTTGGGGGTGTGGTGAAGATGTGGTGTGGCTGCGACTTTTTAGACATGCCATATTATGTATTACATGGTGTTGCTCTCACCTACCTGTTATTGCAGCTTGCTCAACCTGATACTGGATTCTTGTATGGATCCTGGAATTTTGGGATCTGTTTGGAAAATGAGCCTTAAGCCCGGGCTGCAACTATATCTAGGCTTAGAGTCTAGTTGGTCAGCACATCATTCAGGCTCAGAGCCTGTGGGGACAGTTAGTTTGATCAAGTAAGGAGCCTGGGGGCACTCAACTTTTTAAAGGAACCCAGGAAATCTTTTTCACTCATTTCGTTTTCATTAAAATCAAAACTGTATGGCAAAACAGAAGCATGAACGTGCACTACAGGGGGTGAAAATATTTAGGGGGCTGTAACATCTGCACCTGTCACCAGGGCTGATAAGAGGAATTCAGGGCCACAGTACAACAATTTCAAGGGGCCCCCCTTATAGTTGAGTGTGGGGAAAAAGTGTTACTGTATTTTCATACAATTGGGTGTATGCCTATGCTTCATTGGGGCATAGCTAGCAGATGAAAAGTGCTAGCCCACCCTCCTACCAGAAAAAAAAACCTGCTTTGTTGTGCGCACCATTGCCACAAGGATGCAGTGCCTACTCGCCGGAGCGTGACATATGTCCCAGTACTCCTGACTTTCAGGACATTTCTAGCACCATAGTGTGGTATATAAAGAATGCAGTGTGTACATAAAGAGTTCACAGTCTTGGCCTGCCCCTTACATTGGGCAGAAGAGTCACCAAAAATTGGGATTGTCCAACTAGAATCTCAACATTTCACCGTCCTTCACTGTCCTGCTCTCTCCTACCTGTTCTTGTCACTTTCACCACCTGTGGATGCAGGTTTCTTTAGTTGCGGCTTATTTGGATCCTGGATTGTTGGGGGCCCTGTTTTGGAGGGGAAAAAAATGGGTAAATTTAGAAAATTCCAACCAGCCTCGGCAATAAATCAATAGCACCCACAAGTAATAATTAGGCCGTCCTCCAGCCCCAACAATAAAATAGTATTCCCATTTAATAAATAAACCTTTTTCACTCCTGCAAACAGCCCCAGCAATAAATTAATAGTATTTACATTTCATAAATATACCTATTTCCCGCAACCATCGCTGCCATTAAATAATTCAAAGTCACATTTAATAAAGATACCTCATTCTTCCTAAACTAACCCCACATTCAATAGCCCCCAAACCAGCCCATCTTAAATTAGTAGTCCCCACTATTAAATTGCCCCACCATCATCCCACAAACAAAATTGCACCCATTAATTAGCCATACACATTACACAAGCCCCCTGTACCATCACAGACACATTACCACAAGCCTCCTGTGCCATCAAACACACATTACTGTGCCCCCTTATGATTACACACTGCGCCCTCCATGCTGCTTTTCCCCCTTCACCTGGCCCCCCCTTCATCACACTGTGCCATGCTGCTCCCCCCCTCATCACACTGTGCCATGCTGCTCCCCCCCCCTCATCACACTGTGCCATGCTGCTCTCCCCCCATCACACTCTCCTTCATCACTGTGCCATCCTGCCCCCCTCTCCTTCATCACTGTGCCATGCTGCCCCCCTCTCCTTCATCACTGTGCCATCCTGCCCCCCGCTCCTTCATCACTGTGCCATCCTGCCCCACTTCATCACTGTTCCATCCCGTCCCACTCCTCTTCATCACTGTGCCATGCTGCCCCCCTCTCCTTCATCCCTGTGCCATGCTGCCCCCCTCTCCTTCATCACTGTGCCATCCTGCCCCCCTCTCCTTCATCACTGTGCCATCCTGCCCCCCGCTCCTTCATCACTGTGCCATCCTGCCCCACTTCATCACTGTTCCATCCCGTCCCACTCCTCTTCATCACTGTGCCATGCTGCCCCCCTCTCCTTCATCCCTGTGCCATGCTGCCCCCCTCTCCTTCATCACTGTGCCATCCAGCCCCCCTCTCCTTCATCACTGTGCCATACTGCCCCTCTCTCCTTCATCACTGTGCCATGCTGCCCCCCCTCTTCTTCATTATTGTGCCATGCTGCCCCCCTCTTCTTCATCACTGTGCCATGCTGCCCCCCTCTTCTTCATCACTGTGCCATGCTGCCCCCCTCTTCTTCATCACTGTGCCATGCTGCCCCCCTCTTCTTCATCACTGTGCCATGCTGCCCCCCTCTCCATCACTGTGCCATGCTGCCTCCCCCTCTCCTTCATCACTGTGCCATGCTGCCATGCTGCCTTCCCCTCTCCTTCCTTGCAACCCCCAAAATTTTTGCATCCCACCCAAAACCTTGCACCCTAGGTTGCAGCCTAGTCAGACTGTAATATATAACCACCTAGTTATATCCTGGTGGTTATATAGATACCTATCAATATTCCTGGGTCCGGCAATTTCTGTACCCTGCACAGGCGCGGGCTGGGATACTTCAGGCAGGGGGGCACACAGGCGGCCGCATCCCGTGTCATGGGATGCGGCCACCTGTGCACTGACGCGGCAGCATCTGATGTCATCAGATGTGGCCACAGGTAAAAATCCGGAGAAATTGCATCGGGGGGCGGGCGGCCGGCCAGCCTACCCCCGGCAATAAAAGCGGAAAGTCTGGGGGGGCGATGCCCAGCCCGCCCCTGACCCTGCAGGCTGTACATTCAAGGTAGACTGAGGCCTTTGGTCTGTTTTGTAAACTTTTTCTTCTGTTCCTCCTTCCCTGTTTTTACATTTATTGTTATTTGGCATGGTTGTGGGTGGCCTTGTCTGGCCATGCTGAGCTTATTATTGTCAGCCCTAACAATGATGTCCTTCCTGGTGGCTGGCCCCTTCTCAGGGACTAGCCATCTATTAAATGGCTTACTGCTGTCAGCAGGCATCAGCCCCCAGACCTGGCTGGTTATTAATTTAATATGAGTTCTCTTTTTTTAAATGTGGATTCCTCAAGCAAAGCTAAATCATGTATCATGTTATATAAGCTTCCTGGCATGTAACTTAGTACGTATGTTTGTGGCATCAGAAAACAAAGTCATTCCTTGCCCATAAGTTCCCACGATCAACGATTATCGTTCCAAAGCACATTATATCATTTAATTTGATTCTAGAAATAGACTAAAACTCTCTGTAATCAATTGATCGATTAGCCATCAAACAGCAGCAAATAAATGGTGTCTTAAAATGCATTCTGTAATTTATAAATTAAATTAGAACTATTATCAAGTTTTATCAATTTTAGCATTAAACTTTATTTATCAAAATAAACTATATTGAATATATTTGTTTCACTGTTTCATTTCATCGTTTTGTAGTTATATCATATCGCCTGGAGGTGGCACTGTTGCCCCTCAACAGCAGCATTCTGTGAGGAATATCTACTCATACTACTGGATCCTTGTCTTAAACATAGTTGAAGTGTTTTAAGGCAATCTGATAATTGCACTATCATCAAAATAAAGCTAATTACTATTAATTTTATTTATTTGAGAAATAAAGCATTTACTTTGATATTTGATTTACAGTATATGTGTTGTTGTAGTATTAAATTATAATATCATCAAAGAGCTGTTTTGTGTTAGACATTGTTTGAAATAGGAAAAAGTGAAAGTGATACCCTTTATTGGCTGACTGTATAGATTTAAATTGCAAGCTTTTATTATTATTATTCTCATTTATTTATATAGCGCCACTAATTCCACAGCACTGTACAGAGAACTCACATCAGTCCCTTCCCCATTGGGGATTACAGTCTAAATTCCCTAACACACACACAGACAGACAGACAGACAGAGACAGACTAGGATCAATTTGTTAGCAGCCAATTAACCTACCAGTATGTTTTGGAGTATGGGAGAAAACCGGAGCACCCGGAGGAAACCCAAACAAACACGGGGAGAACATACATACTCTACACAGATAAGGCCAGGATCGGGAATTAAACTCATGACCCCAGTGCTGTAAGGCAGAAGTGCTAACCACTTAGCCACCATGCTGCTTTTGAGATTACTTAGGTCTCTTTGAAGGTATCATGTGTGATCATATAAGACTTAGGGGTACATTTATCAAGCTGTGGGTTTGAAAAAGTGGAGATGTTGCCTATAGCAACCAATAAGATTCTAGTTATCATTTTGTAGGTAAAAATAAATGATAACTAGAATCTGATTGCTACATGAACTTTTTCAAACCCACAGCTTGATAAATTTACCCATTAGTCTTGAAAACTTGCAATTCAAATCTATGTAGTCGGCCATTAAAGTGTATCACTTTAACTCCACTTTCTCTGCTGTCATGTTTAATGCTAGTGCTAATGAACAAAGTGTATTATTAGCATTAAAAATAATATTATAGACAGAAAAGTATAGTATTATCTATTTATTTAGAAAGCACTGACTTATTACGCCACACTGTACACTGAGGGGACAATGACATAATGACATAACACAAAGTACATACAATCATCATCATCATCATTTATTTATATAGCGCCACTAATTCCGCAGCGCTGTACGGAGAACTCATTCACATCAGTCCCTGCCCCATTGGAGCTTACAGTCATGACATGAAACGGAAGGTAAAGATGAACTTACATTTATGAAGTGTGGAGAATACATTGTAGAGAAGTTAATGGAGTGATAATTGGTGGGGAAAGTGCAGATGGTTATTGTTAGACAGCAGCATTAACAGACTCCAATAATAAATGATAAAGTAATCATTGGCGACTGGCAGGTCTGTACCGCTATGCAGCGGTGATGTTGTACTGAACGAGGAGAAACAGCAGAAGGCTAACAGAAAATATAAACCAGTCACTGTAGAAATCTGTCAGCTGCTGGTAACTATAGCTGGCCTCCAGGGCCGGTGCTAGGGTCCATGGCGCCCTAGGCATTTTGAAAAAATCGGCACCTCCTCCCCCCTCACCCCGTCTTTCCTTACCTTGTCACACCACCGCCGCCTCTCTGCTCCGTCTCCTCCCCTCCACTCACTGACACTAGTGACTGGAGGGGAGGAGACGGAGCAGAGAGGCGGCGGTGGTGAGCAATAGCCTCCCCCCCCCTCCCCCGTGCATCTGAATGCTGTGCAGCGGCCGTGACAGGTATGGTCAGCGGTCGCCGCACAGTTTTAAAGTAATTTACATTCTTGTGGCGCCCTCCAAGCCTGGCGCCCTAGGCAAGTGCCTAACCTTGCCTAATGGGAGCGCCTGCTGGCCTCCACCATTTATCATAACAGAGGTTCCTTCCACTGCTGGTTCTAGAGGAGGCTTTTGCTTTGTGCTGTACCTGATTATTTGTCAGTTTGGAGTTGCCCGGTGTTTTTTCTTTAGTGTTCTAGCCGCTGCTGAAGAAAGACCCTGGACAGTTGTTCCCCATAACTAACCATGAGGAGAGGAAAGTTTGTAAACGCCTTTGTATGGTACACAGAGATACCAGTCACTTCTAGCCATATATTGCACAGAGATAAGCCCCATCACCCGCCTTATATTCCCCAGATGATCTCCCCTACTGCACCCCTACTTTTAGCCATTTATTACACTGGGATCCTCCCTCCCCACTAACTTTTAACTTTACATTGCACAGATTCTCACCATCCCCCAGTTTGCTGGCCATATATTGCACAGAGATTTCCTTATTATACAACTAGTAATTAGTGCACAGATGCACAGCCCCACACGTTACATAGTGAATCTGTGTCTGGGGAATCCATCACAGACAGAACTTTAGACGGAACAGATCCCAAAAATGGGGATTTTGCTCAGAAAATGGGATCATCTTATAACCATAAGATATGCAGTTGGGGGACCATAGTCTTGCACCCTCCCCCCAATACTGGAGGGCTTCATGGGTACCACATGAGCCTGGAAAAACAATAGGCTAGTTATGTCATTGATAACAATGAGACAATGCATTGCCAAATAATTGATCAGACAAAATATAGCTGGATACATACCACAGAATATGTCACATTACAGTATCTGTCTGCTACCTGTCTCCACACTTATTATACTATTTCATAAATATGTGCAATAAATATGTGTTAACTGGCACTAAAATCATCAATGATTTAACTCAGTACAGGTTACTGTAATTAAAAAAAGGTAAGAGCTGTGCTGAGGGACCAATGCTAATAACCAGACACCTGGTCTATCATCATCATCATCATCATTTATTTATATAGCTCCACTAATTCCGCAGCGCTGTACAGAGAACTCATTCACATCAGTCCCTGCCCCATTGGAGCTTACAGTCTAAATTCCATAATATAGACACACACACAGACAGACAAAGAGGGAGATAGACAAACAGACAGAGACTAGGGTCAATTTTTGATAGCAGCCAATTAACCTAGCAGTATGTTTTTGGATTGTGGGAGGAAACTGGAGCACCCAGAGGAAACCCATGCAAACACAGGGAGAACATACAAACTCCACACAGATAAGGCCATGGTTGGGAATCGAACTCATGACCCCAGTGCTGTGAGGCAGAGGTGCTAACCACTAGGCCACTGTGCTGCCCCATAATATAACTTATGGAATGAAGTAAACCGAAATGGAAGGAAATGGGATGTGACCCTGGTCACATCCCAATTGCAGGCACTTGTATATTTCGGGGCTCATTTAGAACCGGATGTTTGTCCAGGTACCTGTGTGGAGGGGTATCTCTTGCTGGTGCTACGAGTTGCGCTGATGACGTGATGATTAGCTGATTGCGTCACCACCCATCTCACTGATCTCACTGGTAGTGTGGATGCTGTATTATATGACGTCATGCCATCTATTCCCACTACTTAACTGATATTTCCATTGAAACTGCGTCAGGAAAGAACATTCCCATTTGATTCTTAAAGAAGAAAACACTGTCAAGCTACATATCTGTGCATATTAAATGGTTTACTTACTAGCATCATCCAGTTCCTGGTAGGATTTGTGATATGGATGGACTCATAACGAGATTTAATAATGATGCACTACCTCACCCAATCTGCCTTACCATATTCAGATACTAGTTTACTGTATGTACATAGTCTTTACACTGATGTTATGTAAGGTAGGCACCAGGGGGCGCATCAACATTATAAATCTCTCTTACACACTCATTTACAAAGCACACAATTAAGAGCGAAGTGGCTCCGGAACAGACCAGTAGGCACTTCTCGTTGCAGATTTCCGCTTGCCCCCCCATAGGGTTGCGAAGGGAAAACTACATTGTTGCGGTACCGTATTACCTGATGTAATGTTCAGCCGCGCGTAGCCGCGATGTCCGCAGCTAATTAAATATGCCCCATGATGCACAGTACCTGAGGTCTGCCCAGTGCCCATCAAGGTGCACACCTACACTTCACTCTCAGGAGATGTTTCCGCAGTCTAGGACTGCGCCTAGTTTTGTGCAGAGGTGGAAAAATCTGAAGAGACACATTGTGCACAGGTGTAAACGTCACATCCAAGGCCAGTCTTCTACCACTTTAGAACCCCCCATTTCATTAAATAAAAATGTAAAAATCAAATTTTTCCACTACTCCACAAAATTGTTTAGCAAGGGACGTCCTCACTCCACTAAAATTCTGCTCCTCCACTTATGCTGCGCTTTGGATGAAATCCTGGCTCACATGTGCAAACTGAGTATGAGGCACCAACAAAGGACATTTTGCACTGTACTCTGGCTATTTTGCACTTTGGAAATTATGGTCAATATGTTCACTGGGTGAAAATGCCATTTACACTTTCAAGTTATTGGGGGGAATTCAATTGGCCTCTTTTCGGGTAAAAGTAACGCGGCCTGCACTTTATTATCGTTATTACGGTAGTTATAACGCCGGCTTTCTGCTCGCAGCTCGCATTCCCCCCATTGTGTTTTATGCTGAATTTTCTTTTAATAAATGTAAATCTTCTATATTTTTCATTTTAATATATTGCAATCTATATTGGGGATTCTATTGCATTGAAATCACAAGCAGTTTAGGGCTACCAAATTGCAGCCAGGGGGTAAATGTATCACGCTGTGAGTTTCCGACTACCATTTAGTAGAATGTACTAAATAAATCATCATCATCATCATTTATTTATATAGCGCCACTGACTCTGCAGCGCTGTACAGAGAACTCATTCACATCTGTCCCTGCCCCATTGGAGCTTACAGTCTAAATTCCCTAATATAGACACACACTCACACACATAGAGAGGGAGACAGACAGACAGGTAGAGACTAGGGTCAATTTTGATAGCAACCAATTAACCTACTAGTATGTTTTTGGAGTGTGGGAGGAAACCAGAGCACCCGGAGGAAACCCACACAATCACAGGGAGAACATACAAACTCCGCACAGATAAGGCCGTGGTTGGGAATTGAACTCATGACCCTAGCGCTGTGAGGCAGAAGTGCTACCACTTCGCCACTGTGCTGCCCTTAAATAGAATCTGATTTGTTGCTATTGGCAAAATCTCCACTTTTCAAACCCACCGAAAACCCCCAGAAATTTCAAGGGACCCACCAGTACCATATTATTATAATTATTATTTATTATTATTAGTTAGACCTCTCCCACCTTAAAAACGTCTGTGTTCTCTCTACACATGTAAGAGTAAACACACTTGCATGCTATTAGAATTAAACATGCTTGCATGTAAAGATCAATCAGCATAGCAATGTTATGTGATTTAGTGTCAATAGTGTAAATTTCTTGCAAAACTAATTGCACTTGACACATAGTTTGCAATCAAAAATTAATGGTCTATCAATGGTTATATATATATATATATATATATATATATATATATATATATATATATATATATATATATATATATATATATATATATATATATAAATGTCAGATAAACTAAGGACAATATTGATAAAAAAAAATTAGCTTTTCCCTGCAAGGTTTTATTAAGTTAGCAGTAACATAATACAGAATGTTTTACAAAAAAATGGAAAAAAATATAAATTTCCAAACGAATACATTTAAGCACAATGAGCAGAGTTCAGTGACTGTTAGAACATTTCTAAGTCTTGTAAAGCACATAATTTATTTCAAGAGTATTTACTATGGAGCACAACAGCTAAATTCCCGTCACTGTGAGCATAGCAAACAGTTACTGTAAAGGGCATATTTACTAAGCGGCGGTTCCGTCATTTTTTATTTTTTTTTGAATGGCAATTTTATTAAAGGCAAAGCCCATCTGGTTTTGTCTTTAATAAAAATGCTGTTTTAATGACTGCTAACCGCCACTTAGTAAATATACCCCATAGTCTCTAAAAAAGCCTACGCTCAAAACCAATTGCATATTGTACACCTTCTTTGTTACCTACACACAGCTACTGCAGTTATATCTACTATTGATAAAAGGCTGGTACACAGTACAGGTTTGTCACCCAATTATCGGACCAATTAGACAATAAATGACCGTTAGGTCCGATAGCACATTACTATGTACGCTCCAATGATCATGTTTTACCATTCCAAAGCACATCATATTGGTTGATTTGATTTTATATACGAACTTAAAGTATCTATAAACAATGGAACAATGTCAGGCAAATTCTGCAGTGTGTACGTACCCACAACCAGCAGTGTCGGCAGATCTCCATAGAGCTTACAGAGTCACAATCTTTTCAGCTGATAGTTATGACATATGAAGAGCACAGGTATGAAGGTAAATATTGTAAAATGTGTATAGTGTGTACACATGGATCAGCGGGACTTTCAGTCGTTAAAGATATCACTTTGGGAGAAATGTTTTCCTGTAGTGTGTACCTAGCCTTAGTCATGCCATCAGCTAATATTTCATTGCCCAGCCAATTGCAATGATTATACAGAGCTATTTGACATCAATAAAATTGTAAGTTTGTATCTCCCTTGATTCTCAGGATGGTGTTGCCCTAACACACAGTAGCTTCTCTAAACAGAAGGATTTGTTATGCACACTATAGAGGCAGAACTGCTGTGAAGAGGAAGGTAGAGTTGTAGGCCCAGCAGGGGCAGGAGGGTTTCCCGCTGAGAGGACACAGGTACAGAACAAACACAGAGGCCACAGGAAGGCACAGGCAGATCCCTGCTGTGACCAAGGAACTGACCCTGTCACGGGAAACTACCACATTGGTCTTTGTCAACTTTACAAACTGGTGATACAACTATTACTAATATTTTCTGGCAGACCTAGTAACTTATCCAGAGTATCCAAAGCTCCTATATAGGACACTTTTGTAACAAATTTATAACTGTATTACAAATTAAATATTATTGGATACAATCCTGTTAACCTTAAACAGCAATTTGCTAAAAACCTGCCTATACTTTATTGTACCTTTGTAGGTGACCTTGTGATCCCTTACATGATGCATATTGCGAAAGGGACGTTGATGAAACTGCACTTTTTGCGAAATTCATAGGGGTACATTTACTAAATTGCAGGTTTGAAAAAGTAGAGATGTTGCCTATAGCAACCAATCAGATTCTAGCTGTCATTTTGTAGAATGTGCTAAATAAATGATAACTAGATTCTGATTGGTTGCTATAGACAACATCTCCACTTTTTCTGAAGTTAAGAAAATATACCCTGTAGTCTTTAATAAAGTTTTTTTAATATATTATTTCTATTTACAGGCTGAGATTTTTGTTTATTCAGTAAGTGGTCAGCACACGTGGATTTGTTTGATGTGCTTTCTAATTTTTTGAGGCTTTGCAGTACCTCATTCCTCCATCTGCTATTTTCTATAGATCCCCTTTAATTCCTGCAAGATATCACTTTGTATTCTCCCTAGTGCAGAGACACAAGCCATGGCAGCGGGCCCAAACTGTTATCAGTTTACCGTTTAAGTTACCAGGGAACCAACCAGTGAGCCCCAATCCCTAGTGAGCTTAACTAGCATGGGTGGTAGAGGAAAACTGACAAGTGACTTTATTTTCCATTTGTCTCTTAATACTATTTCCCAGCCATACCTTTATTGATGATTAAGTGTGATAATGATTTTATTATATAATTGGCATGCTACTTATAACACATTGGTTTTGACTCAGCGGAGGGCCCTTCCAAGATTGCCTAGTGTTTTATTCATACAGAACAATGTATAACATTTTGTGAACTAAAACTAAATCATAATTTCCCTGTGGTATTATTAGGCAGGTAGGCAGGTTGCAGAGCTTATTAAGATCCTAAAATTAGTTATTATTGAACCATTTATGTCCTTTCTGCTTCATTTTTGTATGTAAATAATAACTCAGATTCAGTTGACGTCTTGTCAGACTTTTGTAAAAAGAATCAATATTGACCCAAAACCTGAAATATGGATTTTACTAGTCTATATATGAATATTGTTGTTAAACTATTTATCATAATGATTTTATTGATTGCTGTTAGTTACACCACAGTCACATGTTAAACCACTCAGCGTGACTAGCCTTCATTATTATATTTTCCACATGATGTGCCTGATTCCTTAGGGAAAGTTAAGCAAAATCATGTTGCATTGGAGGGGGGAGGTAAATTTAAAATGTGATGGCAGATTTATTTTTGGGGTAGGGCATGTCCTAGATCAACTTTAAATTTCAGTGTACAAATAAGCTATCAAGTTTTCGTGTGCTACAAGAAAACGTAGACAGTATTTTCCTTATGTGCAAAATAATAAACTAATTCATACTTGCCAACTCTCCCGGAATGTCCGGGAGACTCCCGAAATTCGGTTCAGTCTCCCGGGCTCCCGGGCTCGTTGGCATTTCTCCCGCATCCTGGATGATTGACGCCATTTTGGAGGGCGGGAGGGGGCGGGACGAGGCCAATCGCTTCATTTTGGCTCCGCCCCCGCGACGTAAATTACGTTTTCGCGGGGGGCGGGACCAAAATGACACGTTTGGCCTCGTCCCGCCCCCTCCCGCCCCTCCAGTCACGCCCCTCTCCCGGAAACTTGTTTCCGAGAGTTGGCAAGTATGAACTAATTTGCACCCCTTCCATTGCAATATGGTTTTGTCCAGAAAATTTGAGTAAGAAAACTTACTAAATTTTTTGCTTAACATTCCTTAATGAATCAGGCCTGATATGTTTTTCATCTAGCTGGTCCTTGTATATAAATTAGTTTGGGATCTTGCAATTTGGATATTTTAACCAACCTATAACATGTTGCTTCCTGTCTATGTGATGACTCCATTGATAAGGAACTATTGTCACCTTAGCAGCCTAAATATCTCCTTCAGGCCACCCCAGTGAGCGAACCCAGTGTTTATGACACATTGATCCCTCACTTGATACTGCATCAAACAAGGCACCGCAACAGCAGGACACTGCAAGTAGGATCAAAACTCCATCTCCAAACTTCTAAGAGTAGAGCACTAGTGAAAATGGAAAGTGACACCTCGGATGAGACATGAGATGTCACAGACTTCTCTTATCAGACCTGGACCACAGATGGAAGCTTTATTAAATGGAAACTGCCTGTAACTTGGGCTATGTAACATCATTAAACATGAAATGTAGATTGATCTAGAGATGTGCAAAGAAGTATATGCTTAACTCTTTCATCACTGGCTGTAGTTTGCAGCGCCAGCACTTTATAAGCAAAACACCCTGCATAGCAGCTAATGTAACATCCAGCTCAAAACACAACATAAAAATAAATAAAACAAACTGTTGTATGTAATTGGGAAAGGGCAAAACTAGATAATTTTAGAGTCTGTAGTATTTTCAGGAGTGTGTCAATATCTATGTATTATCTTTTCATAATTGAGCCTGGATTTTGTATATGTTGCGTCAAAATAAAAAATGCAGCAGTTTAAAAAATGTTAGGAAATATAAGGATTTTTTTCACACAATATTCACAAAAGTTTGCAAGAATTTTATTGCTTTTATTGTAAGTTTTTAGAAGTCATCTTAAAAAATGGCTTTAGAATAATAATAATGACAAATTCACAAAAAAAAATTATTTGCAAATTTGAAAATAATTTTAAGACCATTTTTGACACAATAATAAACTCAACTTGTGTGAACTTCACCCATTATTATTATTATTAGTAGTAGTAGTAATCAACAGACACAATACACAATAACAGAATAAGCTAAGGCCAAAGGCCAAATGCAGGATATGCAAGAAGCATAAATGCAATAATACAATAATGCACTGCAATACTACCCCAAAAAATAATCGTAATACGCAAGATGTAATTGGTAAGATACAGAACAAACAGAAAGCACAAACTAATGAGGTGTGGGCCTCACTTATAATCAAATGGGGACATTTATTGTCTCATATATTCCTGATTTAAAAGATAGATATGATTTGCAAAATATTTCAATATGTTAATAGTTAGTTGGAAATGGACAAAGTTCTGATGATTTTTAGACATTTATTGCTATAACAAGCAATGGGAACATTGCAAAAATGGAGCTATGATATACTGGATTGTTAAAGTTTATAGGTCGATATGTTCAGTAAGAAATTAATTCTACTTGAGCTCCTGTATTTTATTCTGGCACTTCTTACAATGTAAAATAAAACCTTCCTGGGTGCTTCAAAGGGGACATAATGTCTTTTAGTTAAAATACTATTGTTGTCAAAAGGCCTCCAACTCTCACAGAGCTAGTCATAAATATTGCCTCCGCTGGCGGTGCAGGGGTTAACCCTTTGATCTCCGGAGTGACATACTGTGTGGCATATGGGTCTCCCCTCTGAATTCCTACTATACATTTCCTGGCTGCATTGACCTGGGGCAGATTTAAAAACAAGGGGCAATAAAGTTCCCCCCTCATTATTGGGATTAACAGTTAATGACAGACCGTACAGATGGGAAAGGAACAGAGCGAAGTCAAACAATGGCAGACAGGATACAGCCAAAAGCCATAAGAATGTCACATTGTTTCCTCCCTGTGACGGATATCATCTATTATTACACCGTGTACGCAGTGTGATTTCCAGAACCACAGACACCTAGTAATGCACTTCTGTCAAATATTTCAGTTTACAGAAGGGAAAAATCAGGTAAAATTTAATTGTTAATGAGATTGTTTAACGTCATACATGCAACGGCGCGGCACACTGGTTAGCATTGCTCCCTCACAATGCTGGGGCCATGGGGCCTATCAGGGCACTATCTGTGTTGAGGTTATATGTTCTCCCTATGCTTGCCTGGGTTTCCTCCAGGTACTCCAATTTCCTCCGACAGTCCTAAAACATACTGATAGGTTAACTGGCTTCCTACAAAAATGGACCCTAGTGTGTGTATGTGTGTATTTGTATGGTAGGAGCTTGAGAATGTTATCTCCTATGGGCAGATACTGATATGACTGAGTCATTATTCTCTGAAAAGCGTGGAATAATATGGCAGTGCTATACAATTCCTGAGCCATTCTTCTTAATCTATCTAGACTAATCTACCCACCCCAATAAACAATTTGCTCAAATCTTACGTTTATTCTCCATTCATACTAAGAGAATCCCTCTGATCCTTTGACCCAAAACCAGCATAGCTGTGTGTCTGGGTCACATTCTCCACTAATTTTTTAACCTGCCATCAGTCTGGACCATTATGCAATATGCGGCATGTATCTAACTCTTGTTTTCCTAGAGATTGTAAGCTTGTGAGCTGAGCCCTCTTACCTCTATGTCTGGTTGTTAACAGATAGATAGATAGATAGATAGATAGATAGATAGATAGATAGATAGATAGATAGATAGATAGATAAATAGATAGCAGCACGGTTGCGTAATGGTTAGCACCTCTGCCTCACAGCACTGGGGTCATGAGTTCAATTCCCGACCATGCCATGGCCTTATCTGTGAGGAGTTTGTATGTTCTCCCCGTGTTTGCGTGGGTTTCCTCCAGGTGCTCCGGTTTCCTCCCACACTCCAAAAAAAACCATACTGGTAGATTAATTGGCTGCTAACAAATTGACCCTAGTCTGTCTGTGTATGTGTGTGCGTGTGCATGTGTTAGGCAATTTAGACTGTAAGCCCCAATGGGGCAGGGACTGATGTGAGTGAGTTCTTTGTACAGTGCTGCAGAATTAGTGGCGCTATTTAAATAAATGATGATGATGATGATAGAAATATAGGAAGCAAATGGGGCATGTTGAAGTTAATTTAAATTATTAAATACACCCCTTCTTCATTTTTGAAAGCCAGAGAGGAAAGGGAGCTAATTTAAAGATTGATGCCGTAGTCAACCGCCTCAGTTTATTTAATGGTAGCGCCAACCCTGCTTCTTACAGCAGTAGGTTTTCACATGTTCACACCTACTTTCTATCATCATCATCATCAATTATTTATATAGCGCCAGCAAATTCCCTAGCGCTTTACAATTGGGAACAAACATTAATAAGACAATACTGTCTTATTAACAACAATCGGCAATATCTCATACAACCAAGCAGTGAATTGAAATTAGATTTGCATGGTCACCCAAACTCATCAGGGTGAAGTATAACTCTCCATTCTTTGCTTTTGAGGGATAATGCTGTTTGTTAAAAACTAGGGGCCTGATTGATTAAGGATCTTAACTTGAGAAACTTCTTATTTCAGTCTCCTGGACAAAACCATGTTACAATGTTTTGCACATAAGTTAAATACTGGCTGTTTTTTCATGTAGCACACAAATATCAACTTTATTTGTGTGCTACATGAAAAAACAGCCAATATATTAACTTATGTACAAAACAGAAAACTCATTTGCACCCCTTGCATTGTAACATGGTTTTGTCCAGGAGGCTGAAATAAGAAGTTTCTCAAGTTAAGATCCTTAATGAATCAGGCCCTAGATGTGAGTATTTCTATAACATTGTTTATAAGAAGTCACCTACTGCATTATATAAAATTTAGGGTTATTACCATAATATGTGCATTCATTCAGTTGGGATATTTGTGAATATGTTTGACAAAGGATATTGGAAGATGTGTATATGCTTTTAGTTTTAAGTTTGGGTTAATTCATTTACAAATAAGCAACAAATTGAAATAGCACCACAACATTTATTCCTCTTTACATCATGTCAACAGACCTACAGGGTGCATGAAACAGTGTTCCCTATGACTGCTTTGAAAATACAGATAGTGAGCTGATGACATTCAGGAGCAACATGAACCAAAGATGGATGAGTCTGATCAGCAGCCTTTAGGACAGCAACTGGTCACATCAAAAGCGCATGGTGTTTGACATTAAACTTACCATGTGATTGCTCAGGGCCCTTGTAGAAAACCTTGTATTACTTACTCTTATTTAATATGCAATTTGTAAATGTATCATTATGTGAAATGTACTAATGGTATTACATTGCATGACATGTTTTGCAGAGGTGCACACAGAATACATTTATATACTTCACATTATACATTTGTGTATGAACATATTTAAGTCTATATTTATTAAGGATGTGTATTTAGCATTTTCTAGGGAACGTTCTCTAAGGTCTGCCTATCGTGCAGGAACATGCTTAGATTCACCTGCTCAACAGTCACATATGGAACAGCCATATTGAGATGTAGGTCTTCCGGGTGACATGTCTGTTCATGTGTCTGGGAGAGAAAGGACCTTGCAGTGCTCCCAGCTTACAATTGTCATTCACATCAGGGTGCATTGAATTTGGGAGTGATGCCTCCTCCTGTATTGTGAAACATAGTAGCCCTGTTTTCTCTCATGGGTCGCAACAAGGTCATGACTGGTCCAGGAAGGTTATGTAGTCACAGTGAAGACTGCTGCAGCCGGTTTAATTATCCATTCCAAAGACTGGCTGCACTGCAGACTCCTGTAGTACTAAAGCCCTGGCAGGGGGCTAATGTATGCATCCATTGCAAGGGTGGCAGCTTGTCTTTGAAGTGGATAACCTACCAACAATGTGGTCTCTCTATGACCTTGAAAAGTTACTTTTTTTTTTTCATGATGGTCATCCATATAATTGAGAGCACTGGCACAGAAGTGTACTTCCAGTGTAATTATAGATCAGCAACATATAACCCAGCACGGTGCAAGCATACCTGTTCACTTATATGGCGATCTTTACCAGGGCACTTGGCAATCACATTTTTTTATTGCTATTCCCAATATATTTGTCTTACATACTGTGATAAGCTGCATAAAGCTTAAAGAGTTGGTTTTCTTTTATGCCCAATTTATTTATGCTGTACCTTTTATCTGTTTATAAAGTATTGAGTAGGTATATTGTTCCTTGTTTGAATTGTATTAACTCTCTCCATTGCTTGTAAATGTATTTAAAAATTTTATGAAATAAAACCTAAAAGAAAAACGTGTAAATGAGCCTTTAACGTGGAATTAACCAATTAAGTATAAATTAATTAATTGAAAATTTAATTAAATTGTACCTATGTTTTTAAGAATGTCAGTGTTCACTTCACTATATAATACTCTTGCTCATTGCACACAACCATATTTTTGTGAACATTTGTCGCACACCCTAGGCCCTTGACTTTGATAAACAGATACATAAACTGCTCGCTTAACAGATAACAGAAAAGTATGCTCAGGCAAAAAGGAAAATCTAGGAACTGATGTAAGACAGTGTATAATACTCTAGGCCACGGGCAGAGTCCTCTCTAGCTTTTGTAATAAATGATGTCACAATGTTGTCAATGGAGAGGAGCCCACAGGAGCCACCAACAAGAAGTAGAAAGGTCAGCAAAACACTGCAAGTGTAAATAGGACTGGGGATAGAGGGTTACTGAAGAGAATAGGGGCAAATGTTGGGTAAAGGATAACTTAAAATTGGGGTTGGGGTGAGAGAAGGAAGGATGACGACTCTGCCTGTTACATCAGTACTGGGCCCCGCAATTTCTGATGGCAGCCCTGATGGTGTTTAGGGTACGCTATATTGTGCTATTTACTATGTTAGCTATGTGTATTGTTCCATTTGTTTTATTCTAACTTGTGCCTAGATATAATCTGATTTATTATTACTATTGTATTATTGTTCTGGGACACTGCACAATCTATGGCACCTTATAAATAAACACTGATGTTTTATCACATTCCATGTATGTATGGATGCATTACACCTCTACCCGCATTGTGGTGTACATGCACAGTTCGGATATGTGAATATTTATGCCATACAAATTGTCGTACATCCAACATTGTGCCTTCCGGTTGTGCTCAGGCAGAGAATAAAGCAAACAGGTAGTCCTGATGCCCCTGGCTCTCATGATTAATTATGTCATACATGAGGCTAAACTAAGCAGTATTTTAGGGGTAAAAAATTAAAAGCTCTATTTACTGTAAGGGGTGGTTTTAAATTATCCACATTTATTTATATAGCGCCAGCAAATTCCATAGTGCTTTACAGTTGGGAAAAACAGTAATAATACTAGGTAATACATACAGAGAGGTGAGAGGGCCCTGCTTACAATCTATAAAACAATGGGTGTTTGATACAATAGGGTAAGTGCTACATCTTGTTGCATATTGTTCCAGCTAGAATGCAAAAGTAAAAGTCCGTCATGGCCTATATGATCAGTCACACAGCAATGCTGGTCAGAGGGTTGTTGTCTTGTGTTAGCTGTGTATAGGGTGGTAATAGGGTAACCTAGGGAGATTAAGATGGTGGTTGAGGAATATTATAAGCTTCCCTGAAGAGGTGAGTTTTCAGAGAAGGTTTATAGACCAGAGGAAAGTCTTATTGTGTGAGGGAGGGAATTCCACAAAGTGGGTGCAGCCTGAAAAAAGTCATGTAACCAGCAATGGGAGCATGTGATGAGTGTGGATGAGAGACACAGATCTTGTGCAGAACGGAGGTGTCAAGTTGGGAGATATTTTGAGACAAGTGAGGAGATGTATGTTGGTGCAATTTTGTTGATATCCTTGTTAGAAAAAAATATTTTTATATTGGATTCGTTGAAAAACAGGTAACCAATGTAGAGACTGACAGAGCGGTTCAGCAGAGGAACAACGGTTTGCAAGGAAAATCAATCTAGCCGCTGCTTGCAAAATAGACTGTAGCAGTAAGAGTCTGATTTGGGGAAGACAAGTTAGGAGGGAATTGCAAAAGTCAATGCGGAAGATGATGAGTGCATGAATTAAAATTAATTCTATTTTTGAAAGACTGAGTTGGCAAGAGGACATCTGAGAAGAAGAGGCAGAAAGACAATCAGTAACGCAAGACAACACAGATGGTGAGAGAGCAGGAAAGGATACATTTCTGCATCATCTGCATAAAGATGATACTGAATGCAAAGGAGCTTATTAGTTTTCCTAGAGAAGTGGTATAGATAGAGAATAGCAGAGGACCTAGCACTGATCCTTGTGGTGCTCCAACTGATAAAGAAAGTGAAGCGGAGATGGATCCAGAGAAATGAACATTGAAAGAGTGATTATTAAGGTAGGATGAGAACCAGGATAGGCCAGTGTCTTGAAGCCCTAGGGATTGCAGTGTTTGTATGAGGAGAGAGTGGTCAACAGGGTCAAATGCAGCCGAGAGATCCAGGAGAATTAGAAGAAAGTAATGGCCTTTAGTTTTAGCTGTGATCAAATCATTGACAACCTTGGTTGACACAGTCTGTGTGGAGTTTTGAGAATGAAAGCCTGGCTGAAGAGAATCCAATAGGATGTTTGCAGAAAGGAAAAGTGTGAGGCGAGTATAGGCAATTCTCTTGAGAAGCTTAGAGGGGCATGGGAGCTGAGAGATGGGTGGTAATTTGAGAGAGAGTTTGGGTCAGATTTTTTTTTTTTTTTCAGAATGGGAGTAATCACTGCATGCTTGAATAGTGTTGGCAAGATACCAGTAGAGAGGGAAATTACAGATTTTAATTAGAGGTGGAATGAGCACAGGAGACATGGACCTACCAGAAGACAGGGACCGAAGTAGCTGCTGTAGTGGGGCCCGAAATTCCTTTTGGCTACCCTGTATGGTTGGACCATCTAAGCGCACCAGTCCAAAACCAAAGTGCTTTATGTTTTACATCCAGTGCACTTTGTAAACGAGGCCACCAGCATTCACTGTCCTTGTGTGCATTTATTTCCAGAAGTGATGCGTCGTTGATACTGCAAAAAATAAAACTCAGGAAGTGTTTGTTTACATAGACTGTGATTGGTAATTATCATCGTGTGTGTAACCAGTGGGCCATTGTAGTTGCATTTAAATATATATTTTGTTCTAACATTTTAAAGGAAGTAAATACAAACTATCAATTACAAGTAACGTGACAAATGGACAGTACATAAGTGAAGATGCTGACGTATTCAGGAGGGATAGGCAGTTTGCTTTTTCTGTACACAACAAATGATTTATCTGTACTATTTGGTCACTGTGAGACTCTGGAGCACTTTGAAGCACTGTCATCTGATATCTGACCACACAGAGAGAGTTGGCTGCCATGTTCTGTTTATTGACCTGTTGCTTACAATCCTGCTAAGTGCTATGCCAGAGGTGCACTAATTCATTACGTTCTGTTGTGTTGCATAAGCAAGACCCAATGCAGAAAAAGGACTCACTTTGGTCTGGGATCTGTCAAAGCAAAGGGACTTCCATATAGGAAAATTCAGATTTTACTTAAAATACAGATATACTATACTCACTTCTTCCTACATTTGAATACACTTTTTAGGAAAACTGAAATACTGGGCACATATCAAATTTTTCACGTAAGCACTGTGGCTTAGTGGTTAGCAATTCTGCCGCATTGGGGTCATGAGTTTTATTCCCGACCATGGGCTTATCTGTGTGGAGTTTGTATGTTCTCTCTTTGGGTTTCCTCTGGGTGCTTCGGTTTCCTCCCACACTCTAAAAACATACTTGTATTTTAGCTGCAACTAAATTGACCTTAATCTCTCTTAGTCTATAGGCTAGATTTACTAAGCTGCGGGTTTGAAAAGGTGGGGATGTTGCCTATAGCAACCAATCAGATTCTAGCTGTCATTTTGTAGAAGGTACTAAATAAATGAAAGCTAGAATCTGATTGGTTGCTATATATGTTATGTATATGTTAGGGAGTTTAGACTGTAAGCTCCAACGGGGCAGGGACTGATGTGAGTCAATTTTCTACACAATGCTGCGGAATTAGTGACGCTATATAAATAGATGATGATGATACATACACAATATACTTCTTTAGTTTGTTACACTCAACACAGATAGGGCCTTGGTATACCATATCACATATGATCAAGGTCGGACTGGCACGTCAGGGAGCTGGGGTATCCCCCGGTAGTCCCCGACCCTGACTGTTCCCCTCTTCATTGGCGAGGGGAGCGGGTACTTTAACAAAAAATAAATAAATAAATAAATATAGATTGTGACGCCGGTGCCCCTCCTCTCTGCTCCGTTCGCACTGAATGTTGGGCGTGACACCATCACGCCTGATGTTCAGAGAGGAGCGGCGCAGAGAGGAGTCGACAAGAAGACAGAAGAAGAGAAGAAAAGAAAGAAAACTGTAGAAAAGGTAAGTGAAGGAACGGAAGCAAGGAAGAGCAAAGGCAACATGGCACAGTGTGAAGAGGGGCAAAAGCAGCATGGCACAAGGTAATGAAGGGGGGCCAGGAGAAGGAGGGAGCAAAAGCAGCATACAGGGCGCAGTGTGATCATAAGGGAGCACAGCATGGTGTAGGGGCACAGTAATGTGTGTGTGATGGCACAGCGGGCTTCTGGCAATATAATGCGTGTGTGTGGTAAGTGGTGGCTAACTAATGGGTGCTATTTTGTTTGTGGGGTGATGGTGGGGCAATTTAAAGTGGGGACTATTAATTTAAGTTGGTTTGGGGTCTATTAATTGAATGTGGGGCTGAGTTTGAGGAGCATGAGGTCTATTTATTACATGTGAATATGAATTATTTAATGGCAGTGATGGTTACGGGAAATAGGTATATTTATTATACGTAAATGCTATTCATTTATTGCTGGGGCTGTTTGTAGGGAGGGAAATAGCTTTACATATTAAATGGGAATACTATTACAGTTGGGGCTGGAGGAAGGCCTAAGTATTAATCATGGTTGCTATAGATTTAACGCCGGGGCTGGTTGGAATTTTCTAAATGTACCCATTATTTTCCCAAATAGGGACCCCAACATTCCAGGATCCAGACAAGCCGCAACTAAAGAAACCAGCCGCCACAGGTGGTGAAAGTGACAAGAACAGGTAGGACAGTCTATCAAATGTTCTGATTCTAGTCGGACAATCCTGATTTTTGTTGACTGTTCTGCCCAATCTAAGGGGCAGGTCAAGACTGTGTACTCTTTATATACACACTGTATTCTTTATATACTATACTATAAAGAAGCTGTCCTTCGTAGGCTGACCACTCCCCCTCTAGTATTTGGTCTCTCCTCTATGATAGCTGGCCACATCCCCTCTGGTGGGCCCCTAGCGTTGCAGTCCCCCAGTGGGCCCTTCATGCCCCAGTCCGACGCTACATATGATACATTGTTTTAGGTCATAAAGCTCTTGACCATCCACCCTAAAATGGAGAGATCATGAAATATGTTAACTTTTAATAAAAAAAATATACAGCATTAAATCACATACAACATACAAAACAATAGAAGCGAGCTATGCAAACCAGTGACACAAGATTAAACCCTGGGATTGTCCTTAGAATTTTGGAACGATGTATTATGCTTGTAGTTCATTGTTCTTTATCTTCTAGGAACCTTGTGTGAGATTCACTTGGCAGTGATTAAACGTGCACCTCCATAGAGAGAGTTCCTATGCCATCCCATAAATGTGTGAAAGTTCTTTAATGAAAACAATTCTCCATGGAATTACATAGAAACTAAATGAGTTTCTCTGCAAATAATTGTCACTTGGTAATTCTATATGATATTTGCATACTGTACAGAAGGAACAATAGCAATCTACAAGAGTGTGAGTCACAGAGTTCTTTCTTCTCAGCATGACCCATATCACCGAGATAATGAGCAGCTCCTGCTCTTCACACACATTTTCCAACATTAAATAATTGATGTTAAAAGTGGCTTTCTTAACTCTCTTAAAGACAGTTATCACACAACTGAAGTAGGTCATGTTGGTAGGTATGGTTTGCTATAAAATAATAAAAGGTGGGGAGATGGATAAAAAATATATAAAAATAATAAAAATAGATGGATAAAAAATATACTCGATACAATAAAGAGGGCTGTATTATCTGTAGTTTGGAAAATATATGATTTTATCAATATACATTTTCAGGTCCACTTAATGGCTATGGGCCTGATTCATTAAGGAAACTTAAGCAAAAGTAAGGCAAAACCATGTTGCATTGGAGGGGGAGGTAAATTTAAAATGTGATGGCAGATTTATAGTTGGGATAGAGCATGTCCTAGATCAACATTAAATGTCTGTGTACAAATAAACTATCAAGTATTTGTGTGTTACATGTAAAAACAGACAGTATTTTCCTTATAATAATTAAATATAATATAATAAACTAATTTGCACCCATTGCATTTCAACATGGTTTTGTCCAGAAAACTTTAGTAAGAATACTTACTCAATTCTTTGCTTAACTTTGCTTAATGAATTAAGCCCCAGGTGTTTTACTAATCACTGCACTGTGTACTTTCCATGTTTATGTGGATAAATAGTGTGTAGTTCCTCTTGAGCCGTTTTAAAATAAGAGAGAGAAAGCCCCTGTCTACTTCTGCAGTCTGTTCTTTTGTATTATAATGTATGTGAATGGTGCATGGGTGTGACTACCATAGGTGCAGGGGGTATATGTGAGCTTTTCACCAATGGGCAGTAAGTACATGGGTGCTCTTACATGTTGCTCTTACATGTTGCTATGGGGCCCACAAATGTCTAGTTAGGCCCCTGGTATGGTAATTACATCCCTGGTCAGGGGAGGGCTGGGCCGGGGGGCAGGGGGGCATCGGTCCACCGGGCCGCTCAGAGTGACCGCATCAGCGCACAGGGGGCCGCATCACATGACATGCGATGTGGCTGCATCAATGATGCAGCCGCATCGCGTGTCATGTGATGCGGCCGCCTGTGCGCTCCCCGGGCTGCATGTTGCCAGCCCGCGCCTGTCCCTGGTAATTGGATGTATAATATACCTGGTGTTTTATTACTATAGGCTTATTAACAACATCATCATTTACAACCCTCAAGAACATCTGATCTCCGAGACCTTTAAAAACATTTAATGATTTGTCACATGGTCATGTCTATCAGCGTGTTGGTCTAATAGTCATTCATCCATGCATACAGTAGATGTGCTATGGGCCTATACACCTCCATTGGTTTGTGTGTACAGCACAGAGAACATAACATAAAACAGGAAAAAAGGAACACATATAAGAAGATAGCAGGTGGGTTGCTATTGATATGAAACACAATAGGAGTATTGGTGTCACTTCCTGTTTGTTTGTGGCAGGCCAATAAATCTGCCCCTTAGCCTTAGGCCAAAGGTTGTCTAATTCGGGTGGCACCTTATAACAGCCAGCAAGACTTCTCTTTTCCGTTCCCAATTTTTTTTTTTTCCCCTGGCCTTTAATGACAGCAGGACACTGGGAGGTGCCATTAACATCACAACACAGAGAAGAGGCCACCTTTTGAAATCCAAATGAAAGTGTGAATGGGGTGATAGTTTGAGGAGGGACAGAGGAAGAGGAGGGTGTGTACTGCAGATGAGGTGCTGCCTGTCTGGCTGGATAATGATGTATCTTTGTGTAAGTGGATGGATATGTTCTAAGAAAGACTGGACTTTCCAGTCCTTTATCTGATGTCGCTGTGCTTTGATCTCTGTGGGCACTAACTGCTGGCTTTACAAAGTATCCCAATTAAGGACAGATAAATCCACACAAGCCCTGTTCCAAAAACAAACTAAAAACATTCAAATGACATAGGTCAAGCACCAGACCACTGAAGGGGGGGTGTGGATGTAGAGAATGATTTAAATGTTCATAGTCTCAATGGTTAATCTACATCAAACAATTAGCAACAAACAAATTATTTATGTTCAAATTGATATGTTGCAGGTTCTTCAGGTCACTAATCCTTTATGTCAACAACATCTTTTGTGTCTGCAATGAGTGGTATATACACAGCATTATGTTTCCATGATATATTATAGACTGCTGATTTCTCCACTATACCATTAGATTGCACACAAATATATACTCCAGATAGGTTGTGAGAGGACAGCACTAACTGGCTGATTGGTGCAGGAGGTGATCAGCCGCATCTTGTCCAGTTTGGATAGGGCCTGAGTAAAGCTGGATACACAATGCAGAAAATTACTGTAGATACGATTTCTTTACTGATTCTACCAGCGATGGAAAGTCCTGACGAGCATGCAGAATTATGTGTACACAACTATACGATTTATCTTCAGATCTGTGATCTTCATCTGTCATAACCCTCTGCTGAACAGATTGTGACTCTGCACACTCTACAGAGATTTGCCTACACTGCTGGTTGTGACTGCGTACACACTTCCCCATTTGCCCAACATAGTTCCACCGTAGAACGTGATTTTCAGTCAGTTTATAAAATCAAATCAAACGATACATTTTGGAATGATAAAACATGATCGTGGGAGTGTACACACTATTGCGATATAGGACATAGTACATGCACAACAACCAAATTAATGCACATAGCGAGCTATATGGGCAGTGATCCTGTCGGTCAGCTCTCTGGTGCTGAGTGACAGGATCACAACTTGTGTGACCAGCTTACCATAAAATACAAGAAAAGATCACAGCAGCTAATCAGACTGAAGATATTGGAGTAAAAGATGTGATTGTGTACAGCAAAGCTGCCCAGACAAATGCTTTCACTTTTTATTATTATTATTACCATTTACTTATATAACACCACTAATTCCGCAGCGCTGTACAGAGAACTCGGTCACATTAGTCCCTGCCCCATTGGAGCTTACAGTCTAAATTCCCTAACACACACACACACACATACTGACACACACAGACAGACAGACTACGGTCAATTTGTTAGCAGCCAATTAACCTATCACTATGTTTTTGGAGTGTGGGAGGAAACGGGAGGACCCAGAGGAATCCCACGCAAACACGGGGAGAACATACAAACTCCTCACAGATAAGGCCATGGTCGGGAATTGAACTCATGACCCAGCACTGTGAGGCAGAAGTGCTAACCACTAAGCCACTGCGTTGCACTTTTTCATAGAAACAGAAATAATGTTGCCAATATGTTAAAATAATTTCCAGGGACACTTTGCTGCAGGGTAGGTGCACTCAACCACGTCACTTGTGGGCTATATAGGTCGACCTTTGTGCCCCTAATCTCCATCATGACGTGTTTACTGTACTTGGTTATAAAGTTATTTATTTATTTTTTATTAGATATTTCTCTTCAATAAACATTAACTTATAAATGTATAAAAATAGATAATGAGGAATGTGAATGCCATCAAAAGTGCTGGATGTATCACATATCTTAGAAACAAACTTCTTAGGATGAGTTTAAACTTGGATAAAGTCAGGAGGAGACAGGTATCCCTTGTGTAAATCACATACCTTTAATCGCTGCACTGTTGATTTATATAACTGGCATCTATATTCTCTATAACTAAGTTCATTGCCACACTATAACAAGCTATTTTTCAGCAAAGAGTGTTTAAAATATCTGCACTTAAATTTAGTGATACCAATTAAAGTGTTACTTACACTCTTGTTTTCTGTTGTGTACAGTGTAATAGTTAACAAAGGCAGATGTGTTTCTGCCATTCAACTGCCCACTGGGAATTCATGTGGAAATTTATGTGTCCCAGTTGTAATATAACATGGCTCGGTGTGGCTCTGAGGCAGTCATCTGGGGGAGAGCAGCGCACACAGAAGGCAGACCATTAACAGCCATTCAGCAATTAAAGAGTAGAGTCGAATTTTATGTGTTAATGGATTGCATGGTAACAAATAATTACACACATTGTGACATTGCTTTGTGTGAAAGGCCCAGGAGAGTGTTTACCGTTTAACAAAGCAGAGGATATAAATGATCGACTTTTCTCCAGTACTGATTAGTTACTAAAAATGCAAGGCATGTGTACTCTTTGTACCTAACCCACAATATCTAACATTTAGAATCGGTAAACAATAAAATAAAGAGGCATATTCACAGATTTTTTATTTGCACCAATGAGTTTCCATGCACAAAAATTGAAATCACTACAAAGTCTCAGCAGAGTCTGCAGGTTTGAATAAGTTGTGATGTTGCCTGTAGCAACCACAGTCTAGTTATCATTTAGTACATTCTACAAAATGACATCTAGAATCTGATTGGTTGCTATAGGTAACATCTCTACTTTTTCAAACCTGCAGCTTGATAAATTTACCCCTCAGTGTTGCTATACATTATTTGGAAAACAATGTGATGCATTAATGACATTGCTGATGAGGTAGAAACACACACTAACAACCAATTAGAACAAGCTTCAATACATGTTAAAAAAATAAAAGCAGTATCTGATTGGTTGCTATGTACACATTTCTAATATGATTATAAATCATCTCCAGCATATATGTTGTTTATAAAATTACTGAATTAAACATGTGTACTCCTATGTATGATACTTTGTCTTTAAGTGAATACTTGATAATTTATATTTTACAATGTTTTCCAATAATTTGTACTCCAAAAACATACTGGTAGGTTAATTGGCTGCTAACGTGTGTGTGTCTGTGTCTGTGTGTTTAGACTGTAAGCCCCAATGGGCCAGGGACTGATGTGAGTGAGTTCTCTGTACAGCGCTGCGGAATCAGTGGCGCTATATAAATAAATTATGATGCTGATGAATTTGCTGTGATCTATTACCTCAGCAAGTCAAATAAAGTGATCTACTGATATTTGTATATACAAAGAGGTAAATTATGGTACCTGTGAAGAAAATGTAAAATTTAAAGTTCATATCAATAAGTTAACAGTGCAGGTTTTCCATATCTCCTTGCTGGAGCACAGGTGTATTCATTACTGACTGACACATTGTAACACATCCACAGGTGGTCCTAATTATGTCACATGTGATCCGGAAAACCTGCACTGTTGGGGAGCCCTGAGGACTGGGTTTAGGAAACCCTGGACTAAGGTGTAGGTTTCATATCTCTCACCAATTCTGCTGAATAACTTATACCATTTTTAGAAACAAAAATGTACCGCCAAAAAGTAATAATAGAGTATTAAAGGTCGTTATTCAGATTGAAATTTCCACTAATCAGTGGTCGAAGTGGAAATATAGTTGCGGCAGTATGGCCATTCTAAGTATATGGAATTTGATAATTTTACAGTCAAAGCTGTAGGAGAAGTGGTGGTATGACACACCGCTATATACCAATCCACCTCGACCAATGACACTAGTTCTAAAAGAAAATATAAAAGTGAGAAGCAGGTCAATCTGAGTGCCCTCTTTAACAAATGGATAATGCAACAACAATATGGGCAGCACAATGGTATAGCTGTTACATTGTTACAGTGGTCAGCATTGCTGGTTCATAGCGGTGGGGTCATGAGTTTGATTCAAACCAGGACCCTATCTGCGGGCAGCTTCTATGTTCTCCCTGTGTCTGTGTGGGTTTCCTCCACGTGCTCTGGTTTCTACCCACATTCCAAAGACATTCTTGTAGGTTAATCAACTCCTGACAAAATAGACCCAAGTTCGTGTGTATATGTAATGGAAAACAGATTGTGTAATATGTAAGCTCAACATAAAATAGATAATAAATAATTAGAGAGAGAGAGTGTGTGAGTGTGAGTGTGAGTGTGAGTGTGTGTGTGTTAGAGATAGAGAGAGATCAAAGCAGTAGGAGAATTGACGATGGCATACCACCAGTGGTCGAAGTGGGGTTGTACACGGTGGCTTATCATACCCCCACTTCTCCTGCTGTCTTCAGTGTGAAACTATCAAATCCCATTCACTTACATTCCCATTACATTTTTCATACCGCCAATTCTAAATTTCCACTGCAACCACTGCATACCACTATAGAGCATATATATATATATATATATATATATATATATATATATATATATATATATATATATATATATATATATATATATGAGAATGTGTTTGATGAGTGCAAAAGATCCAATGTTTTATATAGAATATGAGCAGCTGTGCTGTGTATTGCTGTGGTAATTGTATTGTCCTGTAATGCTATTTGCTGTTCTGTTGCATGCTCTCTGTACGGTACTGTGGACTTTTTGCGGCGTCCTATAAATAAAAGATAATAGTAGTGAGTAAAAAAACAAACATAATAAATCAATACTAAACTGAACAATTTGATCAAAATTAAGTTATTCAATTGGAAATTCAAAACTGAATTAATAAGTTGCAGGCACAATTTGATTCATCTACATTTTAATTTTACTATTTTGGTAAACTCATGGCTAAGGAAGAGACCATGGTACAGGTCAGTGAGCCAGTAATTTGCACAAACTGTTAGTACAAGCCTGCAGTACAAACTGATATGGCAATTGCTATTTCCTAATGTGCAGACAATGGGATTATGGCACCTAAGTACTGCTACCTTAATGCTGTTAATTTGGTCTTTTACCTTCATAAAACAAACCTAATTCCAGCTCTACCAATAAGTCAGTAAGGTGAGATGACAACACCTCATTAGCATATACTTTGCAGCTCATTATCACTAAGGTCATGGTGGTACCAATTACTCTTTAGCTTCAGGTAGATGTGTCCACAAAGAGTCTTGTCCTGAAAGTAACATCAACAGCAACATAAGGATGTGTTAACACTTGCATATAATGTTGACAATTGTTTGATACTTGTCCATCTTAAATATTCAGAACAATAAATATTATTGTTATAGTTTATCCATAAAGTGGTACAAATAAGAGAATATGGAATCAACTGCAAAACTTGTAAAAGCATCATTATTTAAGAATTCCACACTCATGACCATAGACTTAATGCCCCTTGCTTCTCAAGCATTTCTTTTTGCTGCTTTGTGAAGTGACTCTCAATGTATGCTGAACATAGATGCATTAAGTACTGAAAGTACTTGCCAGTAAGCCTAAATATTGTTCTTTATCCACTAGGTGGCGGTCTTGCTTTTATTCATTTTGAATGCAGCCAATTGTCTACTATACTTTTTATTGTGGTAGAGGTGAAGCTTTTAAAGTGATGATGTTGTGTGTCCAAGTAAATCTTGTTTGGAAATAGGGCTCAATTCTCTTGGAATGTTTATATCACTGTTTAGAGTTTCTTTATAGTTATATTATAATAATCAATTACTAAACTACATTACACTGACAAAATTTTACTCAGCCTCCATACTTTTCCTTCCAATCTTGCCAACATACATGTGCGATATTAGGTCTAATTTAATTAACTCATCCACTAAAGGAACAGCCCCAGTTTACAGTGCATGCCAGATCTCAGTTGCAGCAGATGTGGGATGACTGGTTGTTTATTTCGCAGAAAAATTGGGGTGTGTTAAAATAGGACACTGATATCATCATTTTGTGATCAAATCATAGTGCCAGTGTACCAGTATTTAAATGACTAGAAAAAAGTAGAATATCTTTAGTATTATAACTGAATACATAGGATTTCCTTCTAAAGGGACATATAAGCTACACTTGGCGACTCTTGGAAAGCAACAGTTAAGCTTCACAACGTTTTTACAGCACTGGCTCCTTATGTAGGAATTTCATAGGGACTCACTGTGATCTCCCCAGTATCTTCTGATCAACTGGAATTGGGGGAAACACCTGTTTATACACCAGCATGCTCTTACAGAGAGTTATGAAGGAAAACTATTTACAATTAGCTGGCAGCATTAAAGTAAATGACACCCTACCAAAACTGTAACTGTAACCACTTGTAATTAGTGTACATCATTAATACAAAAAATGTCATAATTAATAAGAAAGCCCCTCTTATGAATAAATGCCAAATTCCCATCTCAACCCTGGTTACACCAGCTAAACAGACTCAAATTGTATACCCTACAAATTCATGTTCAGAAACTACAATTCTGCACTTACCCTGGCCAACAAACCCAGGGCCATCTTTTCCATTGGGCACGACGGGCAAGGGGGCCCCATAGGCAGGGCTCTTAATGAGAATAAATAATTCTGCAAAAGAAAAAAACCTGCAAAAAAACCTTCAAGGGTCACTGAGCAAGTACATCTATCTATCTATCTCTATATATCTATATCTAGATCTGTATACATCTATATATCTATATCTAGGGGCCCCGGTGCACTGCTTTGCCCGGGGGCCCATAATGTTGTTAAGATGGCCCTGAACAAACCTACTACTCATCATATACAGTTTATCTACAAAGGCACTAAACTTCCAAGTACAGGAATTCGCTATATGCCCGTGGGTCACAGAGTCTTCCCTCTAGGCATTGTGTGCTCAAACTAAAAAAAACTACACATGGATGACTTCAAACAGTTCTGGAATCCTTGTTTATATGTAAACACAGACGGGTTTCAAATGCTTCCATTAAGTAACACCCAGCTTTACAGAGGAAAGTATTTATATAGGAAGGTCAGACTCAAATTTATATATTAAGATTTCTATTTTGCGTACAGTGTTACCCACGTGAGTGATATTGTGCATGTTTTGTCAATACAATTTAATCACATCTTGTCCCATCCTGTCATTTCCTATTGGAGAATGCCACAAAAAAAGTGAGACTAATTGCAGCCTTTGCTGGATACAGCTGTTCAGCATTATATGCAGGGGCTTGGCCAGGATTTTCTCCTAGAGGCATGTTACATCAATTGCACAATACCAATTTTTAGAACACATTCAATATTTTCAGTCAGCCTGGTACCTTAATCAGTTCTGTATAACCCCTGTTCAGTTGGCTGTATATAGCTTCAGACCCAAATTAAAATCTATCCATCTCTGGTGGAAGCTCCATGGTATTGGAATTAAATAGGAGAGGTGTGCCAATTTAAACAGAAGGATTGGTGAAAGCCAGTGGCGGATCCAGGGGGGCGATCGGGGCAATCCCCGCCCCCCCCCCCCTTAAGGGGGCTTGCTGCCAGTGGCTGCGCACTATGTGCAGGTCCGTTCGGCAAAGACAGGCAGGGAGAGTGTGCTGCCCGACTGCTCTGATTGTTTTTTAAAAACAATAAAAGTGGCCAGGCAGCAAAACTCTCCCTGCCTGTCTCTGCAGAACAGACCTGCATATAGTGTGCAGCCATAGCTGTCAAAAAGGGGGTGGGGACTAAATCTCCCTTCCTAAATCGCCCCCGGTGAAATTATTTTCTAGATCCGCCCCTGGTGGAAGCTAACAGTTTTGTTAACACTGTGGATATTTTTTCCTTGTAAATCTAGGTAAGGCGTCTATACCCACGTATACATTGTGGTAGCCATTGCCCTGGTCAGCCTCCAAGAATGTTGCCCCGAATACAAGTAATAAGGTCTACCAGTGCTATACACACTGTCGTGGTCAAAGTGGATATTTAGGAGTAGTGGTATGAAAAATGTAATGGGAATGTAAGTGAATGGAATTTGATAGTTTTACAATGCAGAAGGTAGAAGTGGCTGTACAGCATACCACCATAGACACTTTCACTTCAACCACTGCACACTGTATAAAATAACTTGAGCACAAATTTAATAATACGTTGATTAGTCAGCATGGACAGACAATAGTAGAAGTTAGCGATGAGTCACAGATTAACTGTATTATATATGTCCCTATCATTATACATAATAACAGTATGAAAAGATATCCGGCACACTAAAACTAACAATGTATAAATCACTATGTGCCAGCATATACATAAATTAGGGATGTGCACCAGCGACTTTTGGTGTCTCGTGTTTTGTGTTTTGGATTTGGATTTTCTTGAGGTTTTGGGTTCGGATTTGTTTCGCAAAACACCTGCCGAAAGGTTTTGGTTCGGATTGAAGGTTTTGGATTCGGATTTTTTTTGAAAAAAGCATAAAAAGTTCAAAAATCAAGTTTTTGGGCTTATTTTCACTCCTACGCTATTATTAACCTCAATAACATTCAATAACAATCATTTCCACTAATTTACAGTGTATTCTGAACACCTCACAATATTGTTATTAGTCCAAAATGTTGCAACGAGGTATCTTTCTGGACTGCGTAGGGGAGTGGTCCCCACAATATAATAAAAAAACCATCAACTGGTCTGAATCGCACCAAAAAATGTACCTGGACTGCGTAGAGGAGTGGTCACCACAATATAATTTAAAAACCCTGAACTGGTCTTAATCGCACCAAAAAATGTATCTGGACTGCGTAGAGGAGTGGTTACCACAATATAATTTAAAAACCCTGAACTGGTCTTAATCGCACCAAAAAATATATCTGGACTATGTAGAGGAGTGGTCACCACAATATAATTTAAAAACCCTGAACTGGTCTTAATCACAACAAAAAATATATCTGGACTCCGTAGAGGATTGGTCCCTACAATATAATTAAAAAACCCTCCACGGGTCTGAATTCCAAAAAAAAAGTTTCTTGACTGCGTAGTGGGGTGGCCCCGGTACACAATTTTTTACCGGGGCCACAATATAATTAAAAAACCCTCCACGGGTCTGAATTCCACCAAAAAAGTTTATGGACTGCATAGTGTAGTGGCCCCGGTACTAAATTTGGTACCGGGGCCACAATACCTCCTCCATCTTCCAAGTGTAGTGTTTCTAACATATAACACTACAGTAATTCTAGCACGTCAATACCTCTTGTTTTAAATAATGACAGGGCATTTTACTTTTGGTTTAATTTTTGGAATTTGTTGACATTTTGTTCTACTTTTTGAACATGGCAAAACGACTGTTGAATGGTCACATAATGCCAAAAAAAGAGTTGCAAGATGGAATTGTCCTTGGGACCTCCCTCCCACCCTTATGTTGTTGAAATAGGACATGCACACTTTAACAAACCAATCATTTCAGCGACAGGGCCTACCAAACAACTGTGGCTAAAATGATTGGTTTGTTTGGGCCCCCACACCAAAAAAGCTATTCATCTCTCCCTGTACAAAATAAACAGGCTCTACTGAGGCAAGATGTCGTCCTCATCCTCAACCTCTGATTCCTCTCCCCCTACAGTGTGTACTTCCTCCTCCTCACACATTATCAATTCGTCCCCGCTGGACTCCACAACCCCAGGTCCCTCTGTACTATCTGGAGGGCAGTGCTGTACTTGATTGAGAAATTGATAATTCATTTTTATGAACATCATTTTTTCAACGTTCTGAGGAAGCAACCTCCTTCGCCGCTCACTGACCAGGTTCCCCGCTGCACTAAAAACTCTTTCCGAGTACACACTGGAGGGGGGACAACTCAGGTAAAATAGAGCCAGTTTGTACAGGGGCTTCCAAACTGGCTTTTTTTCCTGCCAGTAACAATATGGACTGTCTGACATGTCTATTTGGATGGTGTCAGCAAAATAATCCTCCACCATTTTTTCTGAATCAGTGAACTTTGTAATAGCAGTACCACTGGACTTATACTGCTGAATCAGTGAACTTTGTAATATAGCAGTACCACTGGACTTATACTGCAGAATCAGTGAACTTTGTAATATATCAGTACCACTGGACTTATACTGCTGAATCAGTGAACTTTGTAATATATATCAGTACCACTGGACTTATACTGCAGAATCAGTGAACTTTGTAATATATCAGTACCACTGGACTTATACTGCTGAATCAGTGAACTTTGTAATATATATCAGTACCACTGGACTTATACTGCTGAATCAGTGAACTTTGTAATATATCAGTACCACTGGACTTATACTGCTGAATCAGTGAACTTTGTAATATATCAGTACCACTGGACTTATACTGCTGAATCAGTGAACTTTGTAATATATCAGTACCACTGGACTTATACTGCTGAATCAGTGAACTTTGTAATATAGCAGTATACCAATGGACTTATACTGCAGGATTGTTTTGGGATATTTTTTTTTTTTTTTTACAATTTCCTTTTTTGTAATTTTTTTTATAACTTTTTTTGAAATTTGGGAATAATGGGGAAATAACTATGCCCTTAGAAGGACAGAGCACAGGACACAGCACCACTGGACTGAACAGGACACAGCACAGGACCCAGCAGCACCACTGAACTCAAAATTGACAGAGCACAGCACACAGCACCACTGGACTGATACTGCAGAACACAGCACAGCACAGCACAGAACTAAACAGCACAGCACGAGATCTACCAGAACAGAGGACCACCTAACACACCCTCCCTCTACCCTGATCAATGCCCGAGTGAAGATGGCGGCGACTAGCGGGGAATTTATAGGATCAGAGTATCGCGAGATCCGACAGCGGGATTATGACTCCGAGCCTCGGTTTCAGGTTTTCATTTGGCGCCAATACCCGGATCTGTCTCGGATCCGACTCGGCTCGGAAACGTTCGGGTGGGCTCGGATTCAGGAAATCCGAGTGCGCTCATCTCTAACATAAATAGGATAATTTTATGCACAATATAGTTATGTTCAGATAAGATAAGCTCACCTGCGAATATCAAGGCATCTCCTCTAGGTGAGGCCCTAGTTTGTGAAACAAATGTATATTCAGGGTGTCACAATTAAAACCTTCCCTGTCCTTCCGTTTTTAAAGCATGCAGCACCTATATTTGTTTTAGAGCGCCAAACTATCTATTCTTCTGTTTTCACATACACCGTTGTCTTAATTGTCCTGTTGCACTTTTTCAAATGATTTTATTCACTTGTACTCATTTCATTAATTTAAAGAAGCACACCTTGGTTTCACTGATTTCTATGATAATAGTATGAGCACATAATAAATCTAATGGCCTTCTTACAAATTGTAACCATACAAAAACTGTTGCAGGCAGAGAATAAAAAGAGGGGCAGTTGAGTGTATGATTATATATATTTTTTCTTGACAGGCTGTAATGAATGAAGGTATGGAATAACCAAGGTCGCACTCCTCTTTATGTGTACGCATGTGTGCTCCCTTCAGGGACATGTGTGAGAGCATTTGCATGACCAACAGTTTAATAGGGAGAAGAACCCTCAATCCCAGCCAACCCTAGCAGGAATGGGATCTTGATTGATGTTTCGAGTGATGCTAGTTTACACAGAAACAGAATTTGATGCAGACAAATACCGTTTGCCATCTAGTCTAAACATTAACCCTGATAACACCAGACCTTATTTGATCCTTAGTTTTTTCAGATATAGAATATATTTCTGTTGACTCTTCTCATGTTTAAATTTCTCTACTATTAGTCTCTACCACCTCTCTTTGGAGGCTATCTTACCTATCCACTGCCCTTTCAATGAGATAGTGTATATCCTTTTCTTCTAATACTTCTCTTGAAGAATATTTCCCTCCTGTCCTTCATTAAAACCCTTGATAAATTTGAAAGCATATACCCCCTCTCTCCATTTCCTGCTCCACTCTATATCTGTTAAGATCCCTAAGTCTTTTCTAGTAAGCTGTTGTGATTAAGGTTGGGTACACACTGCAGAAAATTTCTCCCATTGCGATATAATTATACCGCTTTCATACTGCCGCCCCGGCAATATCCCGGGTTTTTCAAGCCGGGTTTTTGCCGGGGCTCGGAGCGTCCCAGCTCAGAAACACCATTCATACTGCACCTCGGACCCGGGAATTTCCTGGGTTGACCCCATTCATACTGCACAAGTCTGTGCCCTGGCAATTTGTGGGAGTCATCACGAGTCGAAGATGACCCCTAGGCATTGGATTTGAGGGATAGAAAGGAGGGTAGTATTATTAACAGATATAGAGAGGGGGGAGTTTGTAGAGCCCTGGAAGGGGGAGGGGGAACTATTAGTTTAGTCTTGGAAATATTAATTGGGTAGGGGGAGAGGAGAGGTTGGAGCAATGGAGATTGGAGGTTTGGGAGGAAATGAGAGCCTTAAAGGATTGTTTAGAGAGTGATAGGGCAGACTTGTAAGAGGCAAGTATGAACTTGAAGTGGAGGAAGTCAGCATGAGTGCGTGACTTTCTCTAGAACCGTTCTGCTCTGTTGGAGACAGCCTCATCGGGGCAAATAAGAGTGGTGATGGGGAGAGGAGTGAGACCAAGGAGAAGGAGAACATGGTAGGATCAATGGTGTCCAGATTACACTTGGTGAGAGTAACTTTAGGCGATGGGGAAGGTGAGAGGGGTGGAGAGATGATAAAATAGAGTAAATGGTGGTCAGAGAGAGAAAGAGGTGAATTAATAAGGTCGGAGACATTACAGAGATGCGAGAAGACCAAAGTGGCAAGGGAGTGGCCACTGCTGTGTATGGGAGAGGAGGTCCATTGAGAGAGACCAAGGAAGGAGGAGAAAAGGGAGAGACATTTGGAAGCAGCAGGGTCTGAGGGATTGCCTATAGGGATATTAAAGTCCCCCAAGGAAGGGAAGGTCAAATTAGAGAAAGTGAGGGAGCCATTTGGCAAAGTGATCAAGGAATTGAGAGACAGGACCAGGAGGACGGTAGATAATAGCAACAAGAGGTGGGCTGGGTGGAAGAGGCAGATAGAGTATCTCAAAGGAGGAAAATTAGAGGGAAGGTTCAGGGGGAAGAACCTGGGAAGAGCAGCAGGGGGGGCAGAAGTATACCAACACCACCACCTTGCCGGTCCTGAGGTCTTTGTGTGTGGGAGAAGGACAAGCCCCCGAGTGTCCTCAGGGGATAGCCGGGTTTCAGTGATGGCAAGCAGGTTGAAAGCTCTAGAGATAAAGAGATCATGGATATAAGTCAGTTTGTTACAGACTTGGCATTCCAGAGACCACAGGATAGAGGAAGAAAGAAGAGATGTGGATGAGGTTGTTGAGGTTGCTGTACTGCAAGCATGTGTGCGATATTGAGCGAGGGGCATGAAAGGGAGAGAGGGTTGGAATAAGATGAGAAACAGAACTAGGAGGGGATCCATCAGCAGGCAGGGGACAGGGGGAAGGGGGCAAGACGTGGGGGAGGAGTGGAGATGGGGCTGATTAGGGAGGCAAGAACAGGAAAGGGAGAGGCAACAGAAGGAAGGAGTGATGCGAGGGAATAGATTTCCAGGGGGGGAAGAAGAGGGAGGGGGTAGGTAGGGACAGAAGGAAGCAGAGAGAAGAGCAACGAAGGGGACAAGAGGGAAAGGGTGTGAAAGGGGAACAGGAGGAGAGAGTCAGATCAGGGGCACAGAAGCAGAGGAGTGAAAAGAGGAGAGGGATAGGGAGGGAAATGGGCAAGGAGAGGGGGGGAGGTGGCAGAATATAGGAATGGAAAGAGGTGGATAGAAGGAGAGGACAGAAGTGTGAGAGCAGCAAAACATAATGTTAGAGATAAGCCCGGAATAGACAATTTAAAGTATGACAGAAACAAAGGAATGTGAGAGGTTACAATTGTGGTGAGGAATTAGTGAGAACAGGATAGGTGAGTACAGACTGTTACAGACAGTTCAGAGACTGCAGAGGTAGTAGGAGAGTAAAGTGGAATAAAATATGTGAAAGGATCAGCAAGGCAATGGGAAGTAGTTAGGACAGTAGAGATGAGGGATAGGTAAGTTAAAAAATGTTAGATTAGACAGTGACATTAGGCAGGAGTGGAGAGGTATTATATAACATTAGGGATAGTAGAAGTTGTATTGTGGTGGCTCTGTTTTATCACTGGGCAGGGGGGAGCTGGGGTGAATGTTAAAGATTCAGGGTAAATGGAGAAGCTGGTATGGTTTGAAGGTGGGAATAAAAGCAACAGCATAAGTGAAACCACAAGTCATAATAAAACTGCGTCTGCAAGAATTAGGGTTGAGAAACAGTTGTCCAGGTAGTGCAAAATGCAGATGCATGAGGTGGAGGATATCACAGCTCACAGATGAATGTTGTAGCTGTGTTTCCAGGAAGAATATTCTCCTTTTGTTCAACTCTTGTGAAACTCATACTATGCTATCTAAATTTGTCAATATACTTGTAAAAAATCCACATTCAGAAGAAATCCTCACTTCTCTGACTGCTAGTTAAATAGGGTCAGACAGCCATGTGATCATTTTCTTGAATTAACCCCCACTAATCTCACACACTACAAAGAAAGTGTCACACTTCGAAGTGCAGCAGTTGCTTTTCAAACCTGCTGTCCGGCACGCTCACTCTATTTGTCCCTCCCCTTCAGACTCAGAACCTTGTGTCATAATAATACTTTGTACAACAGACGCCTTGTGGCCCTTTAAGAGCTCTGTACCTGTGATCATGTGTTCTGTCCTGTGACACGCCCTGCTCTTCAGCTCAGCTATTTAAACCTGCTCAGTGCACAGGCCTGTGCCAGAGAATTAGGCTCCATACCTTTACTCCAGCGGTCCTGTGCTACATGTGGCTGATGTATCCTGACCTGGACTGTTTCTGACTGTTCTTCTGCCTGTCGTTGGGTGCTGTGTATTCCCGATTGTTGCTGACCCGGCTTGTTTTGACAATTCTTCAGTTTCCTGATTTGGCATTCTACAGTCTGTTGTGTACCGGTCCCGGTTATGTTGACTAATCTCTTGCACTAGGTTGCTGCAAAGGCAGCAACCTGCAAACTTACCTGCAGCAAAGCCCAAATCTCCTTGTGGGGGTCCCTGGTGAAAACCGGTGTTTTGTTAGACTCTGCGCCTCTGTTACTGCCAGCCCTAATCCAGGTAGACGAAAGTGAATCCACTATCTGCTAGAATTGTGACACTAGAATTGTGACAAAGTAATAACCTTCTTAAACAAACAAATAGTTAGAGGATAAGCATACCATATATCTAATAGATAATATTGCACATCTGATCCCTTTAAAGATAACTGGTGCAGTGAGATATGTACCATAGAAATCAAATGAAACCATACAATGTGCTTTGGAACAATAATCGTTCATCGTTGCAGCATACACACTAATGTGATATCAAGCCGAATGTCATTTATTGTCTGATTGGCCCGATAATCTGCTGAAAAACCTGTAGTGTGTACAAAGCCTCAGACCATGCACCATTTTAGTTACCCTTTCTATGCACAATTGCTAATTTACTTATGTCCGTCTGGAGATATGGTTCCAGAACTGAAAACAGTACTCTCTGTGTTCTCATCAATGACCTATATAGTGGCATCACTTCCACAACCTCACATCCAACTGGCTTTCCCCATTGCTTTGTTGTTTTGTTTGCCTACCTTTAAGTCTCTTGAAATACTGACTTCTAAATCCCTTTCACCTCAGTTGATATTTTAGTGCCATTAATACTATATTCAGCCTTTAAGATTTTGAAAGCTGAGTGCATGCTTTACTATTTTATTTCCACAGCCATCTGTAATTGACACATATTTTTGCATCAAACTGTAGCTCTTCACCCCACCTCCTGGTGTGTCTACCATGTTGCCTATCTGTATATCATCTGCAAAAAGGAAGACTTTGCCTTCAACACCATCAGTAATGTCACCAATAAAAATAATGAAGAGCACTGGTTCAGATCAAGCTCAGGGGGTAAATATACCAAATAGTGATTTTTGAAAACCATCGATATCTAAAGACTTTGCATTGTAAATTTAAAGTGGCATTGGCTTTTAAAGGCAAAACTTGCCTTGATTTAAAACAGCAATATATGTTACCCCCCCACCAAAAAAAAACAAAAAAACAGCTTAACTAGCCCTAGTACTGTCGGTCTTGGCTGGTACTAGCGAAATGGGGACAAATAACATGCCACACACACCCCCATTTTGGACTTGTAACACCAAAGCAGGGTGGGGTCCTGCCATAATCCCAAACCAGCTCCAGGCTGGTCAGCAGGGGCTGGATTCCCTAGGGAGACCAGGTTCGCCAAAAAAAACAAAAAACGAATCCCACCATGATTGGTAAACCTAGGTGGGAAGGGGGGGGGGGGGGGGGCGCAGGTTTTTTTTTTAACATGTATTTCCTTTTTAAATCTAGTGCTTTATGTGGACACATATTACATGATGACATTTTAACTGCATCGACCTTATAACTGTAGACATTTTCACTGTCTGAATTTTAACTGTCGACATTGCAACTACATCCCAATAGGTGGGGTGTTATAGTAGTCTACAAAGTTCACAAAGTAAATGGGATGGCCTGTAGAATTGGAACTATGTGGTTCTAAACTCTAAGTACAATTTTCTACTTTATAGTTGATTGAAATAATTGCTTATTAAATCACACACAACACAAAAACAATATGTCACGACTTCTTTTAATAGGAGCAAGCCATCCATCATAAGAACTACTAGATTTTATGAGATGTGAATCATCTCATTTTATGGTTGCTGTGGCAGATAGTATATTGTATTGTTTTCATTTTGTTTGTTTCTAGGACAACTAATGTTATGTTGCCGGAAAAATGTGTCAAGATGACACAATACAATTGCTGTGGCGCCACTTAAATATTGCCAATTCTAAATATTTAATGTGCTAAATGGGCACAGCAAGAAATAAACTGTCAGTTTTTTTTGTTTGTAATGGAAGAAAGGATTTTCCTCTACTCCTGACTTGTTTCTGTAATGTGTAATGCTCTTGCTGATAATAACAAGCATGTACATGAAACACAATGAGATATTACATGAGTCTTATGGTGTTATACACTGTGTTTTATCCAATCCAGAGATGTTATGTTATGCCTGATGGCTGTAAGTGAAGTGTGAGCACTGTCTGTGACATCATGGCTGCTGTTATCTAGAGGGACAAACTGACATGATCTAATCCTCTAAATTAAAGCTTTTTGGCAGTGGTAGGGCCAAAAACCATTAGGTTCATCACAATCAGGTAGGTGTATACAAATTTTTTTAACTTTTGAACACGATTTTGAATGTGCTTGGCTAACTCTGACCACAGCTACAGCCACATTATGTGCAGGGCTGCCGAGAGGAGGGGGGCAGGTACTAATTACCTAGGCATGCCGGGGCCCGGCCAGGGCCCTTACTGCCGACGTTTTTTTTAAAAAGCTACTTTTTTTGTTTTATCCGTGCGCTAGCGGGATGGCTCCGCCCCGATCGTTGGTGGAGGGAGCAGCGTAGTTAAAACAAAACACATAAACATACTCACGTCCCTCTTCCCTGCTCCGTTCACACTGATTGTTGGGAGTGACGTCATCAAGTCAGGCCCAACATTTAGTGAGGAGCGGCGCAGAGAGGACCCAGACAGAAGCAAGAAGAGAGAAGACAGAAGAAAAGAAAAGAGATGAAAGAAGCCTATACAAAGGTAAGTAAAGGAACACAGGCAAGGGGACGAAAACAGAAAAGCACAGTGTGTGGAAAAAGGGGGGGAGGAGAAAGGCATGGTGTGATTGAAAAAGGGGGGGAGAAAGGCACGGTGTGATTGAAAAGGGGGGGGGGGAGAAAGGCACGGTGTGATTGAAAAGGGGGGGGAGAAAGGCACGGTGTGATTGAAAAGGGGGGAGAAAGGCACGGTGTGATTGAAAAGGGGGGGGGGGGGAAGGCATGGTGTGATTGAAAAGGGGGGGAGATAGGCACGGTGTGATTGAAAAGGGAAGGAGAAAGGCACCGTGTGATTGAAAAGGGGGGGAGAAAGGCACTGTGTGATTGAAAAGGGGGGGAGAAAGGCACCGTGTGATTGAAAAGGGAGGGGAGAAAGGCACCGTGTGATTGAAAAGGGGGGGGGGAGAAAGGCACCGTGTGATTGAAAAGGGGGGGAGAAAGGCACGGTGTGATTGAAAAGGGAAGGAGAAAGGCACAGTGTGATTGAAAAGGGGGGGAGAAAGGCACTGTGTGATTGAAAAGGGGGGGAGAAAGGCAACGTGTGATTGAAAAGGGAGGGAGAAAGGCACGGGGTGATTGAAAAGGGGGGGAGAAAGGCACGGGGTGATTGAAAAGGGGGGAGAAAGGCACCGAGTGATTGAAAAGGGGGGGAGAAAGGCACGGGGTGATTGAAAAGGGGGGGAGAAAGGCACGGGGTGATTGAAAAGGGGGGGAGAAAGGCACGGGGTGATTGAAAAGGGGGGGAGAAAGGCACGGGGTGATTGAAAAGGGGGGGAGAAAGGCACGGGGTGATTGAAAAGGGGGGGAGAAAGGCACGGGGTGATTGAAAAAGGGGGGGGAGAAAGGCACAGTGTGATTGAAAAGGGGGGGAGAAAGGCACCGTGTGATTGAAAAGGGGGGGAGAAAGGCACCGTGTGATTGAAAAGGGGGGGAGAAAGGCACCGTGTGATTGAAAAGGGAAGGAGAAAGGCACCGTGTGATTGAAAAGGGGGGGAGAAAGGCACGGTGTGATTGAAAAGGGGGGAGAAAGGCACCGAGTGATTGAAAAGGGGGGGAGAAAGGCACGGGGTGATTGAAAAGGGGGGGAGAAAGGCACGGGGTGATTGAAAAGGGGGGGAGAAAGGCACGGGGTGATTGAAAAGGGGGGGAGAAAGGCACGGGGTGATTGAAAAAGGGGGGGGGAGAAAGGCACAGTGTGATTGAAAAGAGGGGGGAGAAAGGCACAGTGTGATTGAAAAGGGAGGGGGGAGAAAGGCACAGTGTGATGAAGGGGGGCCATGAGAAGGGGGGGAGCAAAAGCAGCATGGAGGGCACAGTGTGACCATAAGGGGGCACATTGTGGTGATGATGAAGGGGCACAGTAATGTGTGTGTGATGGCAAAGGGGCCTTGTGGCAATGTAGAGTGTGTGAGGTAGGTGGTGACTAATTAATGGGTGCTATTTTGCTTGTGGGGCGATGGTGGGGCAATTTAATAGTGGGACAATTAATTTACGATGGGGTGGTTTGGGGGCTATTGGATGTGGGGGTGAGTTTTGAGAGAATGAGGTCTCTTTATTAAATGTGACTATTAATTATTTAATGGCAGTGATGGTTGCGGGAAACAAGTATATTTATTAAATGTAAATACTATTAATTTATTGCTGGGGCTGTTTGCAGGGAGGGAAATAGATTAATTTATTAAAAGGGAATACTATAATTTTAATGTTGGGGCTGGAGGAAGGCCTAATTATTTATTTTGGGTACTACTGATTTAACGGCGGGGCTGGTTTGAATTTTCTAAATGTACCCATTTTTTTCCCCAAATAGGGCCCCCAACATTCCAGGATCCAGACAAGCTGCAACCAAAGAAACCAGCAGCCACAGGTGGTGAAAGTGACAAGAACAGGTAGGAGAGAGCAGAACAGTGTGTAAAATGTTGTGATTCTAGTGGGACAATCCCAATTTTTGGTGACTGTTCTGTCCAATGTAAGGGGCAGGCCAAGATTGTTAACTCTTTACATACACACTGCATTCTTTATATACTACACTATGGTGCTAGATGTCCTGAATGTCAGTAGTGCACAACAATGCATGTTTTTTTTTCTGTAGGAGGGTGGTCTAGCGGTTTTTAACCTGCTAGCCACGCCCCAATGATACATAGCCACGCCCCAAATCATATGAATACACCCACAGCTACCGCGGCGGCCCAATATTTTTTTTACCATGCTCAAATATAAGGGGGGCTCCATGAAGTTCCTCTTGGCAGCCTTGGTTATCTGCACACTTATGCAAACAGGATATTGTAGGTTTTTTTTATTTTCACTTTTTTCCCTAAAACTTTCTACTTGTTTTTCTTACTTGAATTGGTTGGTCTTAAAGTCACATTAAAGTGGGAAAAAGATCTGAGATGATTTATCTTGATTTCTGAATGTGTGCATGTGCACTTTCCCCAAGACCAGGCCTTATCAGAGGAGGAGGAGGAGGAGGGGGGGGGGGCTAGGGGGAAATATCCCCAGACCACAGACTAGCAGGGGGCCTCAAAATTTTCTGACTTTTTTTTATTTTTAGTTTTCCATTTGCCAATTTGGGAATTTCAAAGTAATTAAAGTTCAAGCACCTTAACATGTTAATTGCATGCTACATCTATCCACACAGACACATGAGAACATCACTTGTCCTTGAGATTTGCTGGGGTGAGTGACTCGCACCTTCGCAAGGAAATAATTTGTTAATAGTTAGGGAACTGGACTGGATAGCTTGATTAACGTTTACTCGAAGAATTGCAGAATTAGCGTGTTAGGTAAATTAATTTATGTTTATCTGTTCTTTATTATTACAATGCTCATGCTTGTATAGATGCAACAGGTTTTGTTTTTAATAATACATTTTAAAATATTACCTTATTTACGTGAACAACTGAACACTTTTAAAAGTAAACAGCATAAATTAGGTAATGGGGCCGTAACTAGAGCAGTGCGGCCGGTGCCCTAGCGCAGAGCATAGGCTTCCCTGGTGGCGGAACTGGCCAACGCTGCACTGTCCGTTTGCCAGGCACCTGCTGCAATGTTTTTATAGCTGTGCGCCTGGCTTATTCTCTGCAATCTCTTCCGGCTCCCTCAGGGCTGTCAGAACTTGAGGAGAGGGAGGGAGATGTGTGAGCATTGGGGCGGGGCTACATGGACTGAGCAGCAGCTGTCAGACTCACAGGGAGGAGGAGGAGGAAGAGGAGGAGCTGCAGCCAGGAAGACTCACTGTTTTCTGATGTAAATGTGTGTGTGATTGCTGGGGTAGAATTAGGGTAAGTGTGTTTATGTGTGTGGGGCAATTGAGATGCTGGGATAAATTAGGGTAGTTGGAGAAATGATTTGGAGTGCTGGAAAAGGTCAAGGGCATGAGGAGAGCAGTTTATAGTGTGAGGGGACAAGTATGAGCAATGAGAGGCGCAGTGAGGTGTGATGGGGCAGCGTGAGCTGTGCGGATGGGAGTGAGCTGTACGGGTGGGAGTGAGCTGTGTGGTGAGCAGTGAGTGTGATGGGGCAGTGTGAGCTGTGACAGGAGGGAGTGAGCAGTGAGGTGTGATGGGGCAGCGTGAGCTGTGAGGGGTGGGAGTGAGCTGTGTGATGGGGCAGAGTGAGCTGTTGAGGGAGGGAGCAAATGTGACATAAAGCCTTTAACACCTCCTCCAAGCGTATGTGTTTTCGGTTTCCAGAAACGTCAGAATATTGCTAGAAACCATATGATGTTGTCAAGGAAACTTTGAAGGTAGGGCATTTAAAAGGTGACAGAAACAATCAATGGAAGCCGAATCTAAAAAGTTAAGGCCAATAACTTCATTTTTTAAATCACTGGTACAAGAAAACGCTCCTCACCCAAGTGATCCAATAACAAGCGATTCAGGATCAGGAACTTCAGGTTCAAACCCAGTTGAAAGTGAAACGAGTCAAACCACCGCTGAAGGTCAACATGCGAATGAAGACATTTGTCGAGAAGGAAATGTGCCAACAGCATTACCGTCGACACCAAGACAAGCAGCAGAAGATCTAATTTACAATCCAGAAACTCTACAGCAAGAACACAGAGAACCAGAAGAGCGAGAATTAATTTCTCCTGAAAGTTTTACCACGATCAACACTGGTATTATCATCAAAAGCGATGCCGCCCAATTAAGTCATTTATTAAGATTCCTAGTTTTGAAACACCAAACAGCGTTCCACGAGATGCCAGTAAGCGGGCTTTCCCTTATCTTCTACTTTAGAAAAACCTTCTGAATGGTGATACCTGGACAAAAGACTGGTGGGGTGTAGCAAAATAATCACTCCACTGTGCCCCTTGCTTCATTTTTAATAAAAGTGCAGCAAATGCTTTGGTTTTATCTGCTCAATGGACCTTGAATAGGTTGGAAGAAATTGTATGACCGAATATCATCACATGAGAGTTCAGTGCTATACAAAGACAATTTTATGGCGTAGAAGTCGGGTGGGGTAGGAGTTTGCACCGATGAGAATCCCGACAGCACTTACAGCGGGAGTGAAATTCCAAATGCTGTAATTGAGACTTGCACTCAATTTTGACTTGCTTAAAAACTGACTGTCAACAATTCCGGCATTATAAGATAGCTACAGTGATATTGAACAGATGCACAGTAAATGAGATGAGATCATCATATATTGCAAAATTGTAGCAAAAAACATTGAGATTTCAACAGAGTTCTCCACCAGTAGCCACTTACCTACTCAATCTGATGCTGAAAACACTATAGCGTCAACGTTTTCTATGTAGTCGCAGACTCCATTCTGTCTGATCTTCATTGTACATTTACTTCATTGGAAGTAATTTGTAACTTGTTTAAGTTTCTTTGGGAGTTCAACAAAATGAGTAATGAAGACCTGTGCTCTGCAGCTGAAAACATTCAAAAACAATACAAGAAAGCTATTGCCCAATATGTCAATGACAAACTAATTTTCCTGAAGCAAATTTATAGACAGCAAGCCAGAGAAACTTCTTACAGAAATCCTAGAACTTGGACTTTGAGGGATGTTTCCCAACATCACAATAGCTTTGCACATTTTCCTCAGTTTGCCAGGATATATTGCTTCTGGTGAATGAATGTTCAGTGTGCTGAAGATCGTTAAAAACTCTCATCACTATGGGGCAAGAGCGATTGAAAGGCCTGGCATGCTCAATACTGACTGTAAAAGTTGGATTTTTCTAAATTGATTGCTGCGTTTACAGAAAAAAAAAGCTATAAAAACACTTCTAATTTGAAATCTCCAATAATCCAGTACATCGGTATATATATATATATATATATATATATATATATATATATACAGTATTTTATTTGTACATTGTAATAAAGTTAAGCATTAAAATCAATTTAAAATACATTTTAAATGCATTTTTAATGTTTTGTTTTTACGAAAGAGGTGGTGTAGTGCCTCTTAATATGGGTTTTCCCCAGGTCTCTATGAACCTCTGAACGGGTGTGCCCGAGACTGGCCTGGTGAAGTGGGAAGTGCCGCTCAGCTGCCTCTGCAAAATTATATTGATAAATTACGACGATAGAAGATTGTCTATCGATGCGATAACATTGAAATACATATTGAAAAAAAAGCCCATTCATTTCTAAAGCAACAAAAGGCTGTAACAATTTGCTATGAAATGCAGAGAAGTAATCTTTCATGAGGAGTGTTATTTTGGTTCTTTATTCGGGGGACATTAGCACGAGCTGGGATTAAAAATACATATATATTTTGATTGGACAAATATACATTTTCCAAGTCTAGACACAGTGCACTTTCAGCCTGATGTAGCATTGTAAATCTACTTCCAGCCTCCTCCTCTAGCCCACTGCTTGTTCCTCTGCCTTGTCAGGCTTGGCTCATGTGCAGCTGTTTAATATGTTTGGCAGAAGTAGAGCTGTGAGTATGACTTCAGTGCCAGTGATTATGAATAAGAGGAATCACACTATCCTGAGTGTTTACATGGGTTTTGGCAATCAGAGCCTGGGTAGAAATACAGAAATCAGACAATGCCACTCACTTATTCAATATTGGCACAAATTAGCTCTGAAAGTATTGCAAGCATCTTGCAATACTTTGCTTAAGTAATGTTAGTAAATAACCCTCACTGTCTGTTGTCACATCAGCTAACAATCCCATTGGTAAGACTTCATAGCCAGGGCCGCCGAGAGGGGGGGGGAGCGGGTACAGTTTACCCGGGCCCGGCCATGCCAGGGGGCCCGGGCCGGGCCCTCGCTGCTAATAAAATTTATTTATTTTCTTATTTTATTTTTCTCTCTTGCGGTATTTTTTTTTTAACTTTTTTTATTTTTTTTCCCGCGGGGGGGGGGGGGGGGGGGGATTGGGGGGTCTTGGGTTTCTTGGGAGCTGTAAGAAAAAATAAATAATAAAAAAAAAAAATACTCACGTGATCGCGCGGCGCCGTGTCCCTCCTCTCCTCCATTCACACTGACTGCCGGGCGTGACGTCATCAAGTCACGCCTGTCAGTCAGTGAGGAGCGCCGCAGCCAGCAGGAAGAAAGAAGACAGAAGAGGAGACAGAAGAGCAGAAAAGAAAAGAAAGAAGTTGACAAAAGGTAAGTAAAGAAACGGAGAGGCTAGGGGAGGAAAACAGGGAGGGACAGTACTATAAAGAAAGGGGACAGAGAAACAGAGGAGGAAAAAAAGGAGAGAGCCACAGAGTAATAAAAAAAAAAGTGGGAGAGAGGAACAGAGGAGGAAAAAAAGGAGAGAGCCACAGGGGAATAAAAAAAAAGTGGGAGAGAGGAACAGAGGAGGAAAAAAAGGAGAGAGCCACAGATGAATAAAAAAAAAATTGGGGAGAGAGGAACAGAGGAGGGAAAAAAAGTGGGAGAGAGGAACAGAGGAGGAAAAAAAAGGAGAGAGCCACAGAGGAATAAAAAAAAATTGGGGAGAGAGGAACAGAGGAGGGAAAAAAAGTGGGAGAGAGGAACAGAGGAGGAAAAAAAAGTGGGAGAGAGGAACAGAGGAGGAAAAAAAAGTGGGAGAGAGGAACAGAGGAGGAAAAAAAGTGGGAGAGAGGAACAGAGGAATAAAAAAAGTGGGAGAGAGGCACAAAGTAAAAAAGAAGGGGGAAAAGCAGCATGGAGGTCGCAGTGTGAGCATAAGGGGGTACAGTGTAGTTGTGATGAAGGGGCACAGTAATGTGTGTGATGGCACAGGGGGCTTGTTGCAATGTAGTGTGTGTGAGGTAGGTGGCGGCTAATTAATGGGCGCTATTTTGTTTGTAGGGTGATGGTGAGGCAATTTAATAGTAGGGACTATTAATTTAAGATGGGGTGGTTTGGGGGCTATTGAATCTTGGGGTGAGTTTAGGGAGAATGAGGTCTATTTATTAAATGTGACTATGAATTATTTAATGGCAGTGATGGTTGCGGGAAATAGGTATTGCTGGGGCTGTTTGCAGGAAGTGAAATAGGTTTATTTATTAAATGTGAATACTATTATTTTAATGTTGGGGCTGGAGGAAGGCCTAATTATTAATCGTGAGTGCTATTGATTTAAGGCCGGGGCTGGCTGTAATTTTCTAAATGTAGCCATTTTTTTTTCAAAATAGGTCCTTCAACATTCCTGGATCCGGACAAGCCACAACTAAAGAAACCAGCAGCCACAGGTGGAGAAAGTGAGAAGAACAGGTAGGAGAGAGCAGCACAGTGTGTGAAATGTTGTGATTCTAGTAAGGACAATACCAATTTTTGGTGAATGTTGTGCCCAATGTAAGGTGTAGGCCAAGACTGAACTGTTTGTGTACACACTGCATTGTTTGTATACTACACTGTGGTGGTAGATGTCCTGAAAGTCAGGAGTGCTTGAACATATGTGACGCTCTGGCGAATTGAGAGCCTAGTGGTTTTTATGTTAGCCACGCCCCAATGGCACGTTTGCCACGCCCCCAAATGCATGACCACACCTCCCAAAATTTTTGCACCGCCATTTGGCTAGCCACGCCCCTGAATGTATGACCATACACCTAAATTTTTTTGCGCCGCTATTTTGGGTCTTACTTGAATATGAGGGGGGCCCCATGAATTTGTTGTACCCGGGCCCTGAATTCTTCTTGGCAGCCCTGTTCATAGCTCCATTATCCAGAGACTGTCTTCTCTAACCTGATCCAAAACCTGAGGAAAAGGAGTAGGACTAGCAACTCAGACACAGTGCACAAGAAAATGCTGGATCAGCTATATATGGTACACAGCCTTACTTTTGTCAAGTAACCCAACAGGGTAGCCTTGTTGTTATTGATGGTTATTTATTAGCCTTATTTATTCATTAACTTTTATTATACATTCACTTCATCCCTGTCCCAGTGGAGCTTACAATCTACATTCTATACCCACACGAACACTAGGATAATTTTGCCAGAAGTCAATTAACCAACCAGTATGTTTTTGGAGCGTCAGAGGAAGTTCATGGTGGAACTGGATAGGAAGATGGGTCCAGAGCAGATGGGTCCAGAATGGTGCCAAGGTGAAGAGGTTCAGAAGTTTGTGATGAACACTAGATAAAACAGATGGGGAGACAATAAGGAGAATTGCGCTTCACAGTTAAAAAGAAATAGTTCAGATACCCGGCCGGCACATTATGTAGCAATATGGCGAAAGCGAGGTTCCAAAGAGGTAAGCAGTCCGGAGTGACCTCGGCACACAGTGTAGCAAGAAGTCCGTAAACAGAGTTCCAGGGGATTAAACATTAGCAAGTCCAGAAAGTCTAAAAGTTAGTCAATGCACAGAAGAATATAACAAATAGAGATGCTGAATAGTAACACAATTACCTAGCAATGTTTGCACAACAATTTGTCCCTTTTTATAGTACCTGTAGGCGCATCTTGATGACAACAAGAAACATGAAGATTAAATTGGAAGTTCTGAACATGCGTAGAACCGCTGACAAGAGTTGCGAGGCAATGCAAGAAACCGGACGCAACTTCCGATAGAGATTCTGAGCAAGACATGTTGTCACTCACCGGACTGTGAGTGCCATTTCCCGTGTGTTCAGGAACCGTGGCCGTCCGCCATCCTGAGGGTCTGCGCATGTGCAGCCCTTATCAAGCCTTCAATACCTGTTGCTTTTAATTGATTGGATGATCAGGCAACCCTCCCTATTTAAACCACCTGTGATCATTACCTGGTGGCCTGATCTTGGAGTCTCATTCCCCATGAGTCTCTGAAGGTGTTCCTGTGTTCCTCGTGTATTCAGCTTCTGCTGATTCCTGTTTACTGCTATTGTGGTTGCCAGACCACTTCAACTCTCCTGTGTTCATCGTGCCTGCACTCAGCTGATTCCTATCCGCTGCCTCCGTTACTACTACAGAGTTCCTGCTCACTTCAACTCTCCTGTGTTCATCGTGCCTGCACTCAGCTGATTCCTATCCGCTGCCTCCGTTACTACTACAGAGTTCCTGCTCACTTCAACTCTCCTGTGTTCATCGTGCCTGCACTCAGCTGATTCCTATCCGCTGCCTCCGTTACTACTACAGAGTTCCTGCTCACTTCAACTCTCCTGTGTTCATCGTGCCTGCACTCAGCTGATTCCTATCCGCTGCCTCCGTTACTACTTCAGAGTTCCTGATTGTCTCAACTCTCCTGTGTTTTTCGTGTCAGCTCTCCGCTGCCTCCGTTACCACTACTACTGGATACCAGACCGCCTCAACTCTCCCGTGTTCATCATGTTTCCAGTTTCACTTACTACTGCTTCCTGAGTATTGCTTCTTTGATTCTGGATTACCTGCCATGCGCTGCACCAACCTGATTACCGCTTCCACCCTCCAGTGGTCTCTCCTCCTGCCGGCCTTCAGCCTTCAGGTATCCCTGCACGTCGCTCTGACAGCCTGCTCTCCTGAACCGCGGTATGCATACTTTCCATTGACTTTGCTTTTGTATTGCATATCCATCTGGACTGAGTTGTGTTCTTCTCCGGGCGGCCTACTATCCACTGAAGCTATTGTTACCATTGACTTTGTTTTCTATTGCCTGGATTGCTATTGAGACTTTGTATACTTCAAGCAGCGCTGGTCAGTTATTGTTGTATTGTGGATATCATCGTGGGATCAAGTTCTGTGTGCCCCGTGTATACTCTGCTTTACATTCATCTCCTCGTGTCCCTCCTCACATATATATAGCAGTGGTACAACTTGCTGACGCAGACCACTGACTCCTGTTCCCTGTGACACCTGTTTCAAGTATCCTCTCACATAGCAGTGGTACAACTTGCTACACGCAGACCACTGACTTTCCCGTTACCTACCTTCACCTGGATTCCATTCCTTCACTATAGACAGCGGTACAACTTCATATACGCAGACCGCTGACTCTCACTACCTCCTCGCTACTCCTGGACATTCCTCCTCACTATAGCAGTGGTACAACTTGCTATACGCAGACCACTGACTCTCCTCACGTTTCCTTGTCCATCTGGATCCTCGTGTACATTCATCTACTCATTACCAGTTGCTGCTAGTCATAGACTTTCCTTGAGCATTCTCTCACCATCTGCTGTTTCTCCTGTTCCGTTGTCACCCTGCTACCAGAGAACCATAATACCAGCTATATTACTCTGGTAAGTCCATCATCTGGTGATATCCTGGGCAAAGACTCCTAGTGCCCGTGACACATGTGAAGGCAGAAGACCGGTAGTGGCGACCAAGCTGTGAGAAGGGGCTTTCCCTGACAGGTAAGGTGCAGCATGTCCGGAGCGTAGACAGACGTGCCACTAATGTAGTCATCGTCGGCAGTGATAGCCATACAATAACGGGGAATCCTAGTGACTGCCATGCAATACAGAGAGAATCCTAGTGACCAAAATACAATAGAAAGAGCATCTTATTGATCTATATACAATGCATAGAGCATCCTGGTTAATGCCCATACAATAAAGTGAGCATTCTAGGAACTTATATATAATTCAGAAAGCATTGTAGTGAGCACCATACAATACAAAGAGCAATACTTGCCATGGAATGTGCTCACCAAGGCTGATTTACCCTCCTCCTTCCTTTCCTCCTCCACCTCCAGTGGCGCACGCAGGGGGGGTTTCTGGTTCTCCAAAAACCCCTCTCCTCCGCGAACCAACGGTACTGTACAGCAGCCGCGGCGCTGTCAAAGAAGCGTCCGCGGCAGTGCTGTATTGTAGTATAATACAGCACTGCCGCGGATGCTGCTTGACAGCGCCGCGGCTGCTGTAGAATTCAGACTCACCGAAATGGAGCTGCTGCGGTGGGGGCCGAAACCCCCCCTTCTAAATCCTGCGTTCGCCCCTGACCTCCCTCCACCCAATCTGGCGTAGCCCTGTCCTATTAGTGGCCAACCCCAATCTAACCCTGGGCCTATCTGATATGGGTGGTCTGGAGCTATAGTTCTGTCAACCCCATTATTAATCTGTCCCTGACTGTGCTTGTTTTGGGAAATTGATTTTTTATTCATAAAGTATTTTACCAGGAAGAAATGCATTGAGTCACACCTCATTTTTAGCTACGAGGTGGGGGAGGGAGGGTGTACTCTGTTTTGGGGATTTGATGAAGTGTTTGGTGGTTTATTGTGTTATAGAAATCTGTTGCTATAGGGGAGGCTGTCCTATATGATTTCATGATGTGGTGTATTTGATCATGTGTTTTGTTGTGTATGTATAATATATATTGTAGACTTTTCAATCCAGGCCTCTTAAGCAGTAGCTGTTTTATTTCAGCATAACACAAACGGTAAAGATTCTATGGCTTCCTGACACACTAACTACACCTACAAGCCCTCACTATTGTCCGGCTGCTATTCAGCGTCGGAAGCCCCGCCCACCAGATCCCACAATTCTTCTATACACAAACATCACAGCAATTACAATCATGTCCTCAATATGTGTGTGAACTCCTTTCTCAAGGTAACCGTAGGATCATGAGCCCTGCCTGTACCTTTACCTGCTGGACAGGTCCTATTGTGGTTACCTTTTCCAGAAATATATATATATATATATATATATATATATATATATATTATATATATACACACATATGAAACACTATATTGTGTTTTGATTTATTGTTTTTCATAAACTACAATCTTAATACATTTTTAAAAAATGCACATAAATAGTTAAAAGCATAAGCTACAAGAACAAGTTTACTGAGGGCAAAAATTATCTGCAGAGGGCACAAATAGGAAGCCACAGGGGCACAGTAGATAGTAGGAGTATAGGACACAGACATGGCACAAACTGACGTATTTTTGTTACTAGGGCAATATAATTGGGAAAGTGCTCTGCTAGAAAAAGTCTAGATCCACCCATGCTCAGCATGATCCCCCTCCAACTAAGAGGGGGCTTTTTCAAAAGGAGGAGCCTTTCGACAACACCACTGCCTGTAGGAGAGAGGATTGAAGTGCTGGATCACTGGAGCCTTGGGTTGTGGGGGGTTTGTGTTGGATTGGGATGACAGGGGATGAAAGGTAAGTAGAACCTTTATTTTACATATTATCTCAGTAAACTCCACCCAAAACTAAACTCTAATGATGGAATTCCTCTTTAATGACCATGAATATTTAAATGTTTCTTAGTTACACACAAAGCGATAATTGTTCTTACCTGTCATTGAAGAAATGGCAACATTTGTGTACGTGTGGTCAATTTAACAGAATGCAACTGCCGTTATCTGTTCTTGTATATTTAAAATCCAGTAAAATTAAGACACATTCCAGTTGTTATGATATAAAAGGCTTATGTCTGACATCTTGACCTCCTTTACCTTCTTATTCTTATTTAATTATCACAGTAAATAACACGAGACTTGAGTGTGGAAAAAATTAAATTATTTATTTAAATATGATGGTGGAGAATAAAGCAGTCAGTCCGACGTCTGCCAGGCAAAACCCAACTGTTCCAGCATTAGCCATTGGGACCTCATCATCTGGGGAACAACCAAACCCCTGGGTTCAAGTGGGGGACCAACCAATCACACCCCGGGCGCACATATCTACCTGGACGGGACACCGCGTCGCGATTTTACAGAACCCGCCCATCCTCTGGGCTAGACGGAAAGCAACCACAGAGCAACCCACAGGGGCGGTACCTGTACGGAGACTATAGCCAATTCACTCGAAGAGAGGTGGGTTCACCGTGCCCTATACCGTAAATGTGCGCCCAAACCACTGGTCGTCGACTGTACTGCATTTTTCGGCCACTCTCCATCCAGGGACACGAACAGCCACACCAGCCACCATTAACTGAGCCCAATCTTGAACAGCATCTAGTCGTTTCCTCATGCTCCCAAGAACCAACAACCAGGGAGGGTGGGTGGGCAACATCCAGATCTGAAAAGACTGAAAAACTCTCCGCCCATCCCACTGATAGCCTCTGTCCACCTCCCCTATGACACCAGATGGGCGTACTGTCAATAGTTAAGTATTAAACTCCAGAGAAAAATTCCAATTAAAGATACAGCAAAGCTTTTATTTTCCTTCCTCCTTATCCAGTCCTCAGTTCTTATTCGGAAGGTTATATGTCACTATATACTGCATTTCTTTGACATATCTACTCAGGAACAAAGTGAACCTGGTGTAGTTACTTCTTTTGTGTTTTATTTATTTTTTTCCCCTATGGACCATCTCATGGATGGTTTGAGGGAGGTGTATCATCATCATTAGCGCCACTAATTCTGCAGCATTGTTCAGCGAACTCGCCCACATCAGTCCCTGCTCCACTGGAGCTCACAGTCTAAACTACCAAACACACACACAGACGGACTAGGGTCAATTTGATAGCAGCCAATTAACCTAATGGTATGTTTTTGGAATGTGGGAGGAAACCGGAGCACCCGGAGGAAGCCCATACAAGCACGGGGAGAACATACAAACTCCACACAGATAAGGCCATGGTCGGGAATCAAACTCATGACCCCAGTGTGTGAGGCAGAAGTGCTAACCACCAAGCCACCGTGGTGGATAATTGAAATAATTTTCTATAGTGTCTGTGTTGTTTTTGTTTTTACTAGTTACTGGCACTTGTATACCCTAAGAGGCATATCTGGAGATGTACCCGAGTCCTTGCTGGGACTGCTAGTTGTACAAAAGTATCTAGTATAATTTTAAATTTACACTATTATCCTGGAACCAACTGCACCAGAGGGCCCAAGGATGTCTGTCCCTGGGGTTGGCCACATTCCCCCAGGTAGTTCAACGCCGTGCTGACGAAGCTGGGGTTGGTTTTACATTATGATAAAGGGACCTCAAACTCTGAGTCTCTCTATTATGGTGTGACTAGCACATCTTGACATAGAATGCTGCTGCTTGTAATTTTGCAGGGGCACCCTGCTTTAGTGGTAACCAGCCAAGGCTATTACACTGGTGCTGCTTACTTATTTTGGGATTAGGGTGGCACACAACTTTGTTTTCTTTGTTTCATGCAAATCTACTTATTCTTTTATTAACAGTACAGATATGGCCATCATCACACATGTGAGAATAAGCCCTGAGGGTTAAAATTACATATGCAATAGTTCCCTTAACTCATAACTACTGAAGATCTTTGAGATAAGAATTTCCTCATGGGGAGCGGTTGAGAAAGGCATGAACAGTGCCCCAGTACAGGGCTCCTCCTTTCTGCCGAGAGTCCTGAAGAAATGCTGTAACTTTATGGTTTTGAGCAGTTATAGCAGATAATAAAGTAAGTTACATGACAGCAATGGGCAAAGCTACTGAGTCCTGCATCCATTTACACCACAATTTAACACAACATATTATTGATGGAGTGCAGTGGCACACCTGGGGGTGTTGTAAACTACCCTTAAGTGGGAAACCTCAAATCTTCCTCTGTATAGGTAACACACAGATGCAGCTAGGGTGTAGGTAAAACCACACTGAATTTAGCTGAATCTGTCACCATATGGTAGGCTTTCTTTGAAAGAAACAAAGATTTCCAGCTCCAGAGACTTACAACTATCCACAGTTTTCGGCTTTCCTCTCTCTAGTAACCCTTTGTATTCCAGAAAATTATACCCTTGAACTTAGAAACACTACGTGCAGACACTTCTCTGACGTGCAAACAGCCTAAAGCTGTGTTTCTACACACAAAGCTATAGAAAGAGAGAATATACTGTGTATCATATACCCCACTGTGCTGAGCACAATGACACAAATACATTTTTTGAGGGCACAGATAAGATGCATCGGGAAGTGTAGTACAAGCCTCTGCAGTTTAAAACTTTGCACCAGAGTAGATGAGTCCACAGTTGGAGAATAACATGTAGTTTGCAGGGCAGCTGTGAAATTATGTTAACAATTGGATGAAAGATGTTTAGTAAACAGATGAAAAAATATTTGAGTGTAATAAATTATTATTAGCTAAATATGCATTTTGGGAACATGTGTAAACCAAACCTCCAGACAATTAAAAATCTAAAATCAGAACATGGCCACATCTGCTCCAAAAAGGGAGCATGGTTGTGTGACATTAGGGACAAAACCAATCTACAATGGGTGTTTCCACATACTGGGGGAATGTCTTCTGGAAACCACTTGGCTGCTCAACCTCATCAAAAAACACCCTTAAATTGCCATGTTCACTAGAGGTACCTGCTGCTCACCATCGTGACCGAGATTATACTGCCAGTTGGGAGAAATGTGCCGACGGCGGGATAGTACCTTCAAATTGGGACTGTCCAACTGAAATTGGGAGAGTGGGAGGGAATGGTAAGCCATGAATTAGGTGCATGTATGGTCACAAAAAAGGATGAACTAAGGCTAAGTGAATGCAATTTTGATTCATCCATTCTGATTCTCATCTTCTGGTGCACTAGTGATTATTGATCCCTGAGAAACAGCGCCATGTCTGAACCTAGTGCAAGATAACCGTGTCAGTTTTGTTCAGTCCTGCTCTTGAAGGCAGCCATGTGCACAGGCAGTTTTCTCATTTAGCTTAGGAAGAAGTAAATTGTGTGGTATTGATGAGTTAACTATGTGTGTAGGTAAATCGAGTTCCAAGTGACCCTGCAGTAGATAACATAGGGCAGAGGTGCTCAGTTCTCAACAGTTCATGTTTTCAGGATTTCTTTAATCGTATACACAGGTGAGGTAAGCTATTCTTAATTATTCCACCTGTTTCTAAAGACAGAAATCCTGAAAATAAAACTCTGTTTGCTCATGAACCGATCATACTTACTGTGCTATTGCAGCTACTGTGCTTGATTAATAGAAGAGAGAGGGGTTCTATTTAACACCAATTAATTCAGTACAGGTAACTTTACTAATAAAGTAGGTGGGACATTCAGGGGGTCATGTTAGAGGATCTGCTGCCTTTGAATTTTAGACTTAGAAAACCTATAATTGAAATACATAGCAACAAAACAATCATCCTCAGCACGAGGCAATGGGTTATTAATCTGAACTGCTCCTGACATGTGCCAATCATCATCATTGTTTATTTGCAAGTGACACAAAACACCAGGCAGCTACAAATAGAATGATATAGAAAAAGATTATATATATATATATATATATATATATATATATATATATATATATATATATATACACTTTATGAATAAATAACCATCATATTTAAATATTGATTAAAAAAGATGTTTAATGCAGGGCAATAAACGTGAAGAAAGACAAATGTATTTGTTTTAGCTGTATATGACTTTCCCTCCTGTCTCGGGTTACCTGCTCCCTCCTGCTGATTTCTCCTCCCCCGGTGAGTCACTTCCCTCTCCACCCAGGTGAGTCTCCTGGAACTTTCCCGGCAGCAGCTGCTGTTTCAGGTGAGTCCTTTTGGTGGGGATCCTTTAGCCCCCACAACCCCTACTGTTTTCTTGTAACGGTAACATTATTTGGGCAACCACCCCTCTTTATATCTATTTTATAAACGCGTCTATTTTTGCACTTAAAGAAAATACAGGAAGCAACTGATCAAATGTCACATGAGCCTTACATTGTTTACAAGTCACCTCAGGGCTGAAAGATTGTCTTATTCTCATGTTTACAGGTGTCTATACCAGAGTAGGCAACCTGTGAGATTTCAGAGGTTGTGTAATTGGAGGGGGGGTCATGCTGGGATTTGTAGTTCCACAACAGCTCAAAAGCCACTAATTGCTGATATCTGGTTTATGCAATCGTGCAGGATATGTTTAGTGATGGAACTAACGTTTCCATATAAGTATTGTTGAAGTTTTGTATAGGTTGTTAGTAATTATACAGTGTGCTTCTTAAATAAAGCTGACCATGAAATAAGTTTCTACTCTTAAACAATATAAAGAAGATATATAGGTATTTTATCCTAAGGATTGTGTTTATAATTATCACAAGTTTTACACACAAGCATATTGGTTTTATTATAGTCATTTGAGAATAGAGTCACAGAAAAAGTAGCTGAAGTTGCAATGTTTTTTGTGATGGTTAAGGAATTTAATGTCCTTTTTTGGTGGTTCATTTAGGGCTCAATTAAAGGACTACTCAACTTAAAATGCACTTTTTTCATTCACAAATATATCACTGTGAAATTTTCCCTAACCTTGACAAAATTAAGTTTTTGATATTGTACTCACGTTTGCTGTGCAGTTAAAGTTATTGTTTTAAGAAATTCCAGATACCATGAGTGCATGGTATGATCCTGATACAGGATCAGAGTCCAGTTTGGTCACACACATAAGTGGCTACAATGGATTAGATCGAGATGTTCAGGGTTGGGGCTGTGTAGCTGGATCTCTTCCAGCAACTATGGGTCATGTTGGCATAATCAGAAGATAACTGCACACACAGGCCAATAGCAGTGATCTGTGGTCCTTCTGACCACATTAATCAAACGTACAATAAGGATCCCATCAATTTAATTCAATTCCATAATGTTCATGGAGCTGTTTTGAGACTGCGCGTGCTGTGATATTGGGGCACTTGTACAAAATATTTCTTAATTTTTTTCTTTTTCTTTTTTTGTCCTTTTAAACCTCTAACTCTCCAGTTCCCACAAGACAAAATTAGAATACCTGAAATAGGTAAATTTGTGCGCTGTAACATATAGCAACCGTAATCTTACTATTTTTTAGTAAATTAAAGTATGTGTGTGTGTGTATATGTATATATATATATATATATATATATATATATACTAGGCAACTTGGGTTCACAGCACTATTTTTCTGTAGACTAGTTTTACATAAAAGCCCTGAAAATGTATATATTTAATACTTGCAAATCATTCAGGTAGTGTAATATTTTAAACATAGTCAGAGCAGCTGGGCAGCACACTGTCCCTGCCTGTCACGGCTGGACGGACCTGCACATACTGTGCAGCCGTCGCCAGCAAGTGTCTGCTAGGGGGGGTGATTGCCCCGATCGCCCCCCCCCCTGGATCCGCCACTGCTTTATGCCAAGCCCCCTTTTTGGAGACACTGCGGTGCAACATCAATGTTCCGATTTAAAAAATTCAGATGTTTGGAGCTATGCCCTTTTGAGCTAGATTAAAGCAACAAAGGGGTTTCATGTTTGTAATGATGTAACCACAAAGAATCTGTCAAACATATTAGCTGTGGAAATGTATGAAATATAACACATGCTTCAGATGTGTTTCATGTGCTTTTACCAGTTAAATCACAGTGGTTAGCATTGCTTCCTCAACACTGGGGTCATGGGATTCATTCCAACCAGAGCGCTATTTGTGTGGAATTGGTATGTTCTCCCCATGTTTGCTTGGGTTTCCTCCAGCAGGGTCCTATCATTGTTGGGTTTGTATGGTATCCCAGTGTTAACTGGACCCTAGTGTGAGATGAAAAATTTAGAACGTAAGCTTAAATGCGCAGGGACTGATATAAATGCTTCTATACTCTCTGTACATCACTGCAATATATGATACATAAATAAGCAATGATAATCATAACCTATTTCTCTGGTAGTGCACATTAATGCATGAGAAATAGGACATGCGTTCAATTTTAGTGCATTATTGAGCCCCTAAATGAACTTGACAGCAATTCTAATAAATGTGGTGTCCTTACCTTGTCAGCACGTTGTAACATGTTAAGTTCTAGTATTTGGCAATTAATGGATTAAGTGTATGGTTTGCTCATTTATGCCTGGTTTATGCCCATCTGTACTGTACCCAGTTTACACACTGTGCAAAACCCAGATTCCATATGTCCTCACACACCTCTCTGTAATAGCCTGCTAATAGTCTGGAGAGGGTGTAGTGCATATATCTATTTTTAATTTCAGTCCAAGAATAAATGTGTTTGGCGTGTCCTTGAAACATTTCAATCCCAGGGGAAAAACAAACTGTTCCAACTTGCAATTACTGTGCAGGTATGCCTGGGTTTTTATCAAAATTCAGTCATGTTGTTCTGGCATTTATATGTTTATATATATATATATATATATATATATATATATATATATATATATATATATATATATATATATATATATATACATACACACACACACACAAAGGAGCGCCACACATAGTGTGATAACATCAATTAACAACACAGTGACCATATATTCCAAATTGGTCTCGTACCAAAAACTAGGGCTGTGCACCGGCCACATTTGGTGTCTCGTGTTTTGGATTAGGATTTGCTTGAGGTTTTGGGTTCGGATTTGTTTCGCAAAACACCTGACGAAAGGTTTTGGTTCAGATTTAAGGTTTTGGATTCGGATTTATTTTGAAAAAAACATAAGTGCTAAAAACCAGTTTTGTGGGTTTTTTTACTCCTACGCTATTATTAACCTCAATAACATTCAATAACAATCATTTCCACTAATTTCCAGTCTATTCTGAACACCTAACAATATTGTTTTTAGGCCAAAAGGTTGCACCGAGGTAGCTTGAGCACATAATGCCAAAAAAAGAGGTACAAGATGGAATTGTTCTGGGCACTCCCTCCCACCCCTCGCGAGATTCGACGCGAGACTTGGACGACAGAGCCTCGTTTTCATTTTTTTGCCCGCCGGAAATATCTGAACAGTGCTCGGATCCCGTTCGGATCCGCACTGTTCGGGTGGGCTCGGATTCGCGGAATCCGAGCCCGCTCATCTCTACCAAAAACAGAAGATAAATTCGCTTATCTGGATAATAATATCCCTTAGAACTCCCACAAGATTCTTCTCAAGTAACCTCGACCTTCTGCGTCTTATCCAATACTCTATAAGTGCAGCGATCGTACAGACACAGCCTTATTTCAGAAGGTCGAGGTCACTTGAGAAGAATCTTGTGGGAGTTCTAAGGGATATTATTATCCAGATAAGCAAATTTATCTTCTGTTTCTGGTACGAGACCAATTTGGAATATATGGTCACTGTGTTGTTAATTGATGTTATCACACTATGTCTGGCGCTTTTTTGTATTTATCTAGGTGTCACATCCGCAATTGATGTATAAAGTGAAGCAGCCTACTGTATGTGAATCTTTTTATATATAAGCACAATATATTCACGTGACTGTGTTAATGCACTGAGCGCCGTTGTCTTTTATCACTGTGTGTATATATATATATATATATATATATATATATATATATATATATACACACACACACACACTCTTCTTAGTTGCTCCATAAATGAGAACAGACCTGCACCAGCTTTATAAAAAAAAGTTACAAAATGTAATTGACAAAAGTAAGAAACGATACATGATAACATCATGCCTTGCCCTATGATCATTTCAGCACATGTTGCTTTCCTGCATTATATACGAACACACACCGTTGTAAGTTGTTCAACAGAGAATCTAGTGTAGCCAGCCTCATAAACAGAAACAATTGACGAGTAACTAACTTGCTGTTTGCTGTGGCTTGTTACATCAGTGCTGCACTATTGCGATCTAGAGAGCGCATTACAGAGAAAAATAGAAGCAATCAGTAACACAAGGGAGATGACATTGATAATTCTCCAACTCCTTATGTCATGTTTTGGGGGATTGTCCAGACTAATCTGGGTCTTATATTTTTAAATTATTATTATTTTATGTTTGAAAAGTTTTTATTAACATTAAAAACTCCATTTGATCATTTGAGAAATCTTTGTTCTGTTCACCTGGAAACACTTGCTTGTATATTAACTATCTTTAATAGGAAGATATAGAGTACTTTGGTGTTTACCTAAACAGGTGCACAGAGAGGTTGAGACATTCTTTTGTAGAGTGGTTTTGTTTTGTTTTGTTTTTTTTTACCATTACTATGACTTGCTCATAACAAAAGGTCAACACAAATAGCAATTTTATATATTGCAAGTTGCCAGTCTTTAAAATCGGATTTTGTCCTCTGTGTCGCGTTTTTGGTTATAGAAGACGGAACTGGTTGAATTGTTATTTGAATACTCCTCTTACTACAACATGCAGAAAGACTAGCTGTATGCAAATTATTTGCCTGAAGTTTCTTTTACAAAGCAGTAATAGGTCAGTGGATAACAGAAGACACCTATTTAACACTTAGGGCTAGATTTACTAAGCTGCGGGTTGGAAAAAGTGGGGATGTTGCCTATAGCAACCAATCAGATTCTAGCTTTCATTTATTTAGTACATTCTACAAAATGACAGCTAGAATCTGATTGGTTGCTATAGGCAACATCCCCACTTTTTCAAACCCGCAGCTTAGTAAATCTAGCCCTTAGTAGTCATGTGCATTGATGCTTTTCATGCTAGATCTACAAATCTGATTATTTGTATATATATTTATCTATATTGTTTGCTCTTAATTAACAGTCAGTGATCACTGTGCTTTGTGCAATAAAGTGGTGGCAGCCTTTATCATTCCACCTTGAAATTCAGCCAGCCAAAAGCCGTGGGAAAAGTAATATATGAGGATGCACATCATGACAGCTGTTAGCCATGCAGGCCCTTGCAGCTTCAATAAATTTTACAGAAGATAACCGTCAAGCGAGCAGCATCTCCTGTTATTGTCTCTAGGGTGCTACATGTTCTGGTTTTGGAAAGGGCAAAAGTTTATGTTGGATTTTGTGTCTTTACTGTTTATATCTATATTACAATAAGGCCTAAAATTATCTGTTTTAATCAGTCAGCTGATGTTTTGTTTTAGTTTAACACCTTTTATAAACACAAATCTTACAAGATAAAAATAACTAATAAGTTATTTTTTTAATTGGAATGTCTGACATATTTTATAATCCTGTTTTACTACACTCTTACTAGTGTATACATTTAGTTTCTTAGATTCTATATTGTAATTAATCAGACCTTGTCACTAAATTATGTGTTATTATGTTTAAACACATTTTAGGAGGACATGGTCAGATGACTGGATCGTTTAAATGTGAAGCTGCTTCTCCTCCATGCCAGTGTTGTGCTGGTAATATGTGCGTGGCAATAATGCCACAGCTAAACGCCACACTCCCAGCCTGAGGAGCGGAGGATGCCGCCCTTACCTTCTGCCTGCCAAGGTTGGAAGCAGCAGGGATGGATTCCTCACTTCCAAGGGGGCTGGGGGAGGCTGACTCTATTACGGTTGTTGCACAGATGCAGTCGGTGTGTATATATACATACCAACTTCATATCAATAAAACGGAGAGAAAAACTTTACATTCCACATCCCAGGTCTGTTTACTGTGGACCAGTCACCTTCACACAGTGAAGGATTCTATTTACTGGCCTGAACCAATACTGATGAAAGTGTAGCTTCATTCACTGGGAATCAATGCCTCAGTGATGTGCTTGTGCCCAGCTAATTGTTAGGCTGCATGTTGGTTGAGCCAACAAGATGGGTGCCTCCACTGTGTGTAGGTGACAGATCCACAGTGCATTGCCCTGAAAGATAATAACAGGCTCTTTTGTTAGTGTCTCTTGCCTGCTAGAATGTTTTAAAGAAAAGCTTTCGCCATGTTCTGGAATGTTATTTTGTTTATACATTGCATTGTGCTCTGTGCCATATACCTGTATAACGAAAATTGTGTTCTGCTGTTGTCCTGGTTGTCTGGAAGAATTCTTGTTAAATATTTGCACCCGAGCTGCAAAATGTGCTATGCTCTATGTGCTATGCTCTCTCTCCTGATCAGCACCTTCATACATCTCAGCCTGCACCCAAGGAGCTATATGAGGAAGCAGCTCTAGTGCATAGAACATATATATCAGTTTGACATAGTAGTGGAGTGGGGATACGCTACAAGCATACTCCAGATCACCAGATCCAAAGATCCTCTCCTGGAATGCTTTCCCCATAAGATAGAATGGTCCGAGTTTTGGAACTTGATAAATAGGGCATTTTCGCAGTCCCCATAGACACCTAAGGTAACTGCATTTGTGATTGATGAAGCTGGGACCACAACAGAAATCTATCTGCTGTGATCCTCTAATAATAAATAGCCTTTTTACTAATCTGGGGAATTATCCTTGATTAAAAACCTCTTCTGAGGTTCATAAATAGTCCCCTTGTCTGCCCTTGGGCCCTGAAATTATTTGTTTATTATGTAGTCTAGTTTTGTTAGGAGAGGCATGATAAATTTATGTTTTTATTACTGATAAGGATATTTTAGTAAAGCCTGTTTGATGTGAGACTTCTGCAGACTGTAAGGCTTTTGGTGAGTTGGCTTATTACTGTTCATTTCCTAGAGGTGCAGTGGAACAAGTCACTACATACACGCAGCAGTACATTGAATAGGCAGCTTTGTGCTTTGCACACTGTGTATTTTATCCTCCCTCCTGGTTTACGTCGGTCTTCAAATGGTGGGTTTTAGACTCCTGTGAGTAAGAATTTCCTGTGGTTGGAGTGCTTGCCAGAGCTTTGTTGGTGTCAGCATATATAATACAAGGAACTCTTTATAACTGTTATACTCCAGCTATAATACCTTTTTTTTTTTTTTTTTTTAATTTTTTTTATCTTTCACTGAATAATTATTTTTTGTTGAATAACTGTTACTTTTCTGCCTTGCACACATGTTTGAATATAAGTTTGTGATGTGTGTGTGTGTATATATATATATATATATATATATGTGTGTGTGTGTATGTTTTGTTTTTTAATAACTTTTGTTCTCAGAACATTACAACAAACATTGATTAATACAGACTGGAAAGTAAATATTTGTCCAAGTATTTTACATTTTGTACTTTTGTAGAAGTAGGACACATTCATTAGAATGATAGGAGATAGAGGATGTACTTGTTGGTTAAGCGTGAGAGAGGTAAAGGACAGGGAGTGAAGGTAAGTCACACATTTTTAAAGTAAGAATTTCGGAAGCTGTGGCTTTGATCAAGCTTTGGGGCAGGAATTAAGAAGTGTTTTTGATCCATACTATGGCTGAGAGCTTAGAATGTGTAGTCACCCAGTGTTATCTGGGATGGAAATGAATCCTGGCTATTGGATAGATTGCATCTGCCAAGAATAACAAGGGGCCCAAAGTAAAGGTATATGTGTTATTTTTTTTTATTTAATTTGTATTTTTTTTAACTATTTTGTTCTTATGATTATTTTTTTTATGTAGGCTGAGAGACAAATTATACAAGGAACATAGCCCTATAGTTTCTTTGCACCACATGTGTTTTTGCACCATCTTACCTATATTTTTCAGAAACTATTTTGTTGCATTATTTACATCCTGTAATACCCTCACAGGATGATGCAATGATTGCCATTCTCTCTGCATATGGTACTTAACCAGAACCTTTTATGCGTGCTTCTCTTTGGCTGCCCATAACACGATTTATTTCACATTACTCAAAACTATAGGCCAGCTCTACAATATATCCCTACAAATACCTCAGTGAATCTAGATGCTCCCAGAAGGCTTTAAAGAAGGGATTCTGTACAGAACCCAAATACTCTGAAAAACTGCCCTTCGGATTTTGTAGAGCAGGGTAGGCAATATAAGGTGGTGTCAAACATTGACATTGCATGGAATTAAACTTTGAGCAGAAAAGCTTTTAACATTTTGTAGGTGGGAGGTCTCAGGCTCTCAGATGGCAGTCTGTGTATGTACAGTTTAGTCTGTAAGTTTCATAGTTTTCAGAAAGTGTAGGCATTTTATGTAAAGTGCACTTGTACCTAAATTATTTGTGTTATGCCTTGCCATGCATATGTAGAAAAATTTAGAGTTGGTGAGACGGCAATGCAAGATGTGTATTCAGAGTTAGATTTTATTTGTTCTATTGCAATTTTTTTTTTTTTTAAGGGCATTCTTGATCCATCAACAGACGTTAGTCCTTAAATTAATCTACTGTGTCCCGTAATGTGTCAAAAATGCAAGTAAAAAGCTGATATAAATTCAACACACTGACTCAGCTCTCATTTGTTACTGAGCACTCCCACTTCTCCCTCCTGTTTCTGCAGACAACTCCAGGTGATGCTCTCAGGGGGAATCCCTATTGTCTGGATTCAGGTGGTTCTTGCCTCTGGCAAACCAGCTCATCCTAATACCCTCTGTATGCTCAGCACATTCTGTGGTGTGCCTACAAATACGCATCGCTGATTCTATTCTGTATGTTTAGAACATAATCTATTCTAAAACTTTTTAAGTAGTTTTTAATATAAAAAAAAACCCTTTGAACTGAAAGACTACACATTGGTTCCGGTTTGTAATAATTCCAATGCAATTAAACCTAAAATATGTTCTTACGTTCTGTATAAATGTACAGAAGCATATTATAGGTACTGTCCATTCTACAGACCAATGTTATGTCTCTAGCTGAACAAACAATACATATGAACCAATTCAGCAAATTTTTGATTTTATCTCCTGAATGTACCTGCGCTGTTTTTCTTTGGAGTGTTTAAAGATTTGTTTATTACTGCTATGGAAATTTATTTAAATACAGTTTTAGCATTTATGAAAATTCCTTCCCCCAAACCAGTAATTACTATCAAGGAGTTCCACTTCTGATTGCAAGGTTCTTTATCCGTTCTCACTAAATTTATGTTTATTAAGAGTAGATGCTCATGGGCACTTTGAACATTTCACACACACACATTTCAAATGCAGCATCTAATAGCATTAAATTGAAATCATTCACCTATCAGTATGTCACATAAGCACTTTAATAGCTAGGTGCCTGATTCATTAAGGATCTTAACTTAAGAAACTTCTTATTTCAGTCTCCTGGACAAAACCATGTTACAATGCATGGGGTGCAAATTAGTATTCTGTTTTGCACATAAGTTAAATACTGACTGTTTTTTCATGTAGCACACAAATATCAACTTTAAATTTCAGTGTACAAATAAGCTAACAAGTATTTGTGTGCTACATGAACAAACAGTCAGTATTTAACTTATGTGCAAAACAGAATACTAATTTGCACCCCTTGCATTGTAACATGGTTTTATTCATGAATCTGTGTCAAGAACCCAGATTTTCTACCTCCTCTTATCGCAGCAATGTAAAACCTGTTATCGCCACATTTTCATTATTAAAATATTGCAGGAGCAGTAAAGCTTCACTTACCACTTCCCTGGGCCGGTCTTGGGGCATATGTGCATGTCTAGCTGGCATGTGCCGTGGAACTGAAAGCCAGTTCTTGGGCTTTCAGTTTCACTTGGTGGGGGAAAAAATAAATTAGTAAATGAATAAACACAAAATCTATATTTAAAAAATTACTTTAAAATATTAACCTTTGGAAAAAATGCTTTATTTAAACAATAAAGTTTTTTTTTTTCTTTTATTCTGCTATAGGGGCACATTTATCAATGTTCTGCAAAAATTAAAAATAGTTATCAATCCTTATCGCATGGATAAGGATTGAACTATTTCTCAAATTTATTAAAAACGGATCACAGAAACAGCAGTTCCGAAAAACTGTTGTTTCTGTGATAAAAAAAATCACACTTACCCCGCCTGTTCGGAACGCAATGTCCTCCAGGTCCTCTTCATTTTTCTTTATACTGGAATTGCGCATGTGCAGTTCGAAAAACTGCACACGCGCAAAAAAACATCCTCGCTCTGTTGCAGAGAGAGCAGTGAGTGACAGGGAGGGATCATGTGATCCCTCCACACATGCGCTGTCCATCTTCGGAGCAGAGCTGACAGCACTGAAATCTGACAACTATAATAATGTACGCCAGCTTCAGCAAGTTACCGAAAAAAAACTTGTTAGATTGCGGTTGGAAGCAGTCACCATACTGTAGAATGGTGACTGCTCCCAAAAACGAATAGGAATGCAAAGCAGCAGATATCCACAATATCTGCTGCGATGAACCCTTCTTAAATATGCGGAGGACACAGAGGGACCTGAATTTCATGGTAAGTGCACGATAGTGCACTATCATTATTTGTTAAATATGCCCCAATGTCATTCTGAGATGACAAAATGATTGCTGCGGTATATGTACCACTGTGGTCTTTTGCATGGGAAAGCTTTTACCAGAGAAAGTCACTTCACGGACGTGGGCTACTGTAGGCGATAGCCTTTAATAGGTAGGGCGACGCCCTGACACTTGCAAAAACACCCACCAGGGGTGTTTTCATGTGTAATCAATAGGACCCCTATCATACAGCTGTGATAAAAACGCTATAAAAATTTGAGTTCTGAAGCTGTAAAAGGGCCTGTAAGCCACTATCGTAGATGTACTGAAATGCGCACTCCTGAGGAGCCATGTAAAGAGTTCAGTGCGAGGTACCAGCTACTTTTCAGGAAATTGAAGATCACTTGGCCTCTTTGGTTCCTTACTCCCCCCTACACAACTCCTCCCCACACGAGGTGCTCATTAATAAGATGGAAATTCCTGGCATGTCACAGGAGTGTGGAGGGTTTTATCAAGCAGGAGTTTTCTCAGCTGTTTGCTCACCTATTTACAGGCCAGCTCTTAAACCTCTCTGAGAAGGGAGAAATTGCCCAGAATCGCACAACTGTGTTAGGAAATACAGACTAGTGTTTCAGAGAATGAATTCTTCACTCTGAGCTCTGGACTGAGGAACGAACATAGGATTGTAAAGAAAAAGGTATGTGCCGACTTCTATACACTCTACAGGCTTTGTATGGTCAGCAGTATCAAGCACCACATTTTATCATGAGAAGAATAAGGTGTGGTAATTGTATAATAGGAATTAATACTTAAAACCAATACAGTTATGTTATTGCTGTTATCTCTGTGATTTATTCTGTAAATGAGCACTGCAAAAAAAAATGTAATCTTACAAAGCAAGTGTAGAGCTTGTATATTCCAAAAGACCAGCCTGAACTTTTGTCTCCACAAACATTTAGGCAGATTGCACAGAGTAGCTTTTCATCAGTAGGTTAAGTTCACTTGAGATTTTGTTACTGCTGTAGTGGTTTCACAAGCAGTCTCTTTGCCTAGACACGTATAACAACGAGCATCTGTTGCCTTCACTGTAAGTCTCCTAGAGCAGTATTTCAATTTTGCTGTGTTGAAGATAATCATTGAAGGGACACTCAACTAAATGTAATTGCCCCTTAGATACGGACTGTAGTGTCCCTTTTATAGGATTACAGACAAGTAACGATAACTGCTTTGTTTTGTGTATCTTCAATTCTGATAAGTTTAGTAAATATACATTTGTTGTTTATGATTAGTTCTAATAAATAATGGCATTAGTATTTTTTGCTGGCAACAAACATTGCAATATTGGTGCACCTGTGGCCCCGAAATGATTGTGCTGCCCTATTGAAATTGAAAATGTGGCCGGACCAGTCTCCAGGGAAGCCGGAAGTGACCCACAAGCTCAGCCAGATTAGATAGCGAACCTGTTGCTTGGCTTTCAGATAGACCATCAGGATTGCAATGTATGTAGCCAGCTTTGGGTTTTGTTGTGGCTCAAAATATTGTCATCATTTATTTATATAGTGCCAGCAAATTCCGTAGCGCTTTACAATTAGAAACAAACACTGTAATAAAAATATACTGGGTAATACAGACAGTCAGACCGGTAAGAAGGTCTTGTCCGCAAGCTTACAATCTGCTTTGGGGTTTGAAAATTGGGACTGTCCTGGAAAAAATGGGACTATTGAGAGGAACGAAATAACTCTTATCATAATAATAATATAATACTATATCCTACCCTGTGCCTTTTGTTACCAGCTATCCCTATCGCTTCTTGTCCTTGAAAATGTCCTTATTTTCCCCAATTACGCAACAATTGTTCCTATCCTGCAGCAGTTAATATTTAATGAATTAGACTATTTTAATTGCAATAAAATTGTATTGTATTCAAATGCTGGCAATTATGAACAGAAATCCCAAATCTTCAATTAAGCTGGGAGTGAGATGCTTCCATATGCAGATATGGAATAGTTGTCACCCTGATAAATATGGCAGCATTTTGAAAGAAAGTGTGCAGAACTGTCTCATAAAGTGTGAGGGCTCCACACAAAGGGAATTGTTTAGAATCCCAGGGCAGACAAATCACATTAGTGTTGTGTTACAGAATAGCTCTTAGTGAAGCTGAGACCAGTCCACTCTATTGCTAGTAATGCTTGTGCAAGGCTTTCTTTCTATCTTCTTGTCAGTGATGGATGATATGTAATCTGCCATATTTGTTTCTGCCTGTGAAAGGATTAACTGGGACACACATAATGTCAGTCTATTTTGCAGCCTATACTTTAATTGTTTTTTTTTTCCTTTTAAATTAATAGTGCATTTGCATTTATTATTTTTGAGTTGGTCACACGTTATTAATAAATCTAACCAATACAAAATGTAGTTCAGTTTCCTAATAATTCTTTAACTTTTTTTTTGTTAACCCAACTTGTTTTGAGAACCCACACATTAAGGAAGTTCTCATCTGACAGAAGTGTTTCCATTTTGTCACACATATAGCGGTGATGTCACAAAACATCATAAACAGACCGTACTAGGTGAGCAACAGAGCTCCCTTGTAGATCTCCTAACATTTCATTTAGTAATACCGGACAGACCCTAATCACTCCAGGGGCATGGTTACATCATGTTGGAGGCATTGTCTGCTTAAAGCTTCTGAAGTGCATTCATGCAGATTTACTATTGATTTGCTAAATTTACTAGATTGAACACGTTATAATGGTGCCTGTGCCATGTACAACAGTTTGGGACTCTTCCATACATTTTATTTTAATGGAGGCCTCAAAATTTGACTAGTGATGCCTTAAGCTGGGTACACACTACAGGGTTTTTGTCCAATAATTGGCTCAACCAGCCGACATACGACAGCTCGTTTCGAAAGTCGGGTCAGTGTGTGTAGTGACACGATGGTCGAAAGTCTGCCCAAATGGTTGATTGGGCCTCATTCGGTTGGTCGTACTGTCCAATATTTTCGTTCCAATCTCCTTTCCGTTGTGTAGTGTGTATAAACTTCCGACCGATCCACGACAATCCTCCGATACTTCCTCGACCTGGGGGGCGTGTGTATGTAAATTTGTAATGCCTGTACCAGTCCCACGTGGTGCGGTATCCGCACATCACTGACTTGTTTTTTGTATAGATGTATATTGCACCTGTCTGGCTGCAGACCATACACTTGTATAAAGCACGTGTGTTATTACCCTTTGCATCTATGTTGGGAATCTATTCATATTTACCCTTTATAAACTTATACCTTTATAAACTATTCAAGTTATAGAGTCATATTAACCTTTATTAACTAATATTTGTAAAATACCCAGAATAAAGCACACAGTGTTCATGCAACAGTTTTATTGCAGGAAAAAAATACAACATTTTTTTTATTGCAGAATATGACAAGTGAAAAAAATAGTATTACACTCTAAAGGTGCTACTGGTTTGTGGCAGAACAGTTGCAAACAGCATACACATTTCAACCAAATTTTTCTCAAGGTTTTTAATTTTTTTTCTTGATGTCGCTTGGGTTTCTATTCCCTTTGATTTCTTTACCTACGAAACAAGGAAATAAAAAATGTTTACCATTAAACTTCTATATCTGTAATTTATATCCAACGCCAGAAATACTCTCATTTGCTCACCTTGCACACTGCCCGAGCGATTGGACCATCGATCGCATGTAAAATCGATCGGCATAAAAAGTTGGTGGAAAATTCTGTAGTGTGTACCCAGCTTAATGTAAAGCTAGTTGAAGATAGTTCCAGAGTGAAGTATGCAGAACAATAATGAAAAAAGCCAGTAGCCTTTGGCATCAAAGTGCTATGGACTGATGGCCAAAACCATAAAAGATATATTTATGGAAAAACGGGTGAACTGTTAAGCATCGATTAGATCTTTTATACTTTAGGTTATATGGCAACAAGTGGGATAGGAAAGATTGTACAGGTGGGAGGTAGAAAGGATTTCACTGAAATGCAACAAATGCTAGAAGCTAAGGTGCTAGAGTCAGTGAAGAAATGGAGGTTGGATACTTCAGTGGGTATTGGAATGGCCTTCATAGAATAAGAATTTGAATGAAAGTGGAAAATAACTGTTATATCCAGGCTGATGGACTGAAGGAATTGATTTATTTATTTTTTTATAAAAAAAAAAAATCCCAAATGAACAGTTTTTTTTATATCTATCACAGGTGTCAGCATCTTCTCCTAGTTGAGGTGACATTATTCCTGTGGGATTTTTGGTGGATGAGATCCAGGTTGTGTTTACTGCATGTAATTTTTTTTTTTTTTTTTTTAATGTACCAAATAAGTGTATTTCTTGTTCTACTATGCAGGGAATGCTAGAAGAGTTCTGCATGGAAGAGTGAGAGAAATTAAATTGAAATAGACTCTTGGTTGGCTGCAAGAAATGTTTAGAAACTGATTTCTGCCAAAGGAAGTACTGACTGATATTGGCCAAACATTTGCTCTAGATACATTAACTGCATGAATATTATTACTATTTATGTTAAGGTCAGCAAATAGTAATTGTGCATTAAGATGTGCAAATACATGACATATTTAAATTGATAAACTTCAGAGGTCGTGTTAGCTGTTTTTTATTTAGAGATTTAGTGAAACGTGGTTTCACATATACATACTGTATATGGGGGTTGTAGTGTCCAGTGTTATATATATATATATATTTTTATTTTTTTTTAAAAAGGGGGGGTGGGGGGGATTAAGTATTTTTCTTTAACGCTCCGGTGCTTGTCATTCTAGAATACCTAGCTGGCAGGATAGGTGCTCTGCATATGTAGGATGGGGAAGTGAATAGGGGTTTTTCTTAATGAGCAAATGTACTACTTATAACACTTTTGATGTATTGTGACTTACATGCGTAGGCGCAGTCATCATTTGTTATTAGTTCATGGTGTGCGTGTTTACCCATAACCATAACTGGCATGGCATGTCCAATTATTCCCTATATAGTTCCAAAATAGCTGGTGATCCCAATCAACATCTGATTGGATCAGATGTTGAACAGAATGGGCTTTTTGAATGGCTGGATCTGCCCATTGATGTTATTTTGTTTCATATTTTCCAACATATGAGTATAGTGATTCTTTGATAAGCAATAAGTAAGACATAAGGCACAAAATAATTTGAAAAATAATAATTTGTAATTGGTAAAAGGATCAGACTCAACAGGCCCATTGTTGGTAATTGTAAAGCGCTATGGAATCTGCTGGCGCTATATAAATAAATGATGATGATGATTTGGGAATGTCAAACTCTTTTTCATGCAGTAATTGTTTCCTGCCCCCACACTTTCATGAATTACCCTGATCCCATTTTGCAGCCTGATTTCCAGGATTAGGCCTGTAGGTAAATACATTGTCTTTTCTTTTTCTTCCTTTTATGTTATTGAATAGAATGTCTTTTTCCTGTATTGTCCTGTCAATGATAAGATCATGTGTCACAGCCTTGGCTTGCCTTAGCTATGTGCTTAGGTTATACTTGTATAGGTTTACATTATAGCTGGCTCAGTCTTGTTCACTTATTTAATGGTCATAAATACATTTTTAGATAATGGTTGGAATGTTAAATTGTAGCGATTACTGGTTTGTTAGTCTGCACAATGATGTATTAATACTTAGACATAATATTACTGTCAAATTATAGCCAATTTCTTAAATGTGCTTTCTAGAACATCAAACCATTATATTCCTTCCTTTGAGGGCGACATTCAAGTATGGGAAAAACAGCTGTATTACGTAATACCCCTGAATGTATGGGTTGCAGCATTAGCAGAAGCCAGATTAATGTAATTGCACATTCCAACATTTCTAATAACCAAAGAGAGACACTTAAATTGTTTTTCACTCCAATAAAAACAATTCTCTCTCACTCATTCTTTTTTATGACTCGCCAGAATGGTAATATGTTTTATTACAGTTGTCTCCCTTTTTTCAGCCTGCATAGAAACAAATTTAAGGGGTCTGTAGTCCAGTGTTTCCAATAAGACAAACAATGTTCTGAAACTCCCATAGTGACACACTACAGTGATGGGAAACCTTCACATTAGAAGCACTTCCATAATTCCTGTACCAGGGAAACAAAGTATTCTCTCCACTGCATGGTGAACAGTATAACATATGGGGATATATAAAACTATAAGGGCTTTTGGCACCAGTTTCCCAGAGCCTGGAACTAACACTGTACCTGTAATATTCAACTGCCTTGAGCCTGTAATCAACAGTTGAGCAGAACCAGGAGCTGGCAGCATGCCCATGTTTGCCAACTGCTTGGAGCCAGTGACTAGTGCTGCACCTGTATCCATGAACATGTATCCCTGCCTAACGCTACAACTGTTATTCCGCTACCTTGGGTGTCAGCTGTTTCCTACACCTCATAGATTGTAAGCTCGTATTGTGCAGGGCCCTCTTTACCGTCTGTTTTATGTCATTTGTTTGTATCGTGAGCCCCTCAATGTGCAGCGCTACTAATATGTTGAGGCTTTATATAGGCATGTGGGGCCTTAAGACTAATAATGAGAATAAAATGACTGTATATAGAATCAAGACTAATGTGCCAGATTGCTACTAAAGCAAGTTGTTCTCTGACCTTTTGGATATTGATTGTGGTGGGTATGACCTAATGATGGAACGTAGAGAGCCCCATCGCAATTTTACTATGGAGCCAGTCATTTCTAGTTATGCCCCTGACCTGAGTCCTCCAGGTGATGCAAGATTGCATGGTACTCCTTCTGCTTCTGACGCTGCCATGCTAGAAGACGTTTGGTGCTGCTCCGCCAGGATACTAAAAGGCCTTTAAAGCAGCCGCCAGCTCACTTCAGCATGGATGCTACCTGCTCAGAAGCTTCCCTGCGGCACTGCACTCCCATAATTAGCATTGTTCTAGAAGTGTCATAGAATTGTATGTAGACCCAGGGTTGGACTGACCCTTCGGGGTAATGAGCCCCCAACACCTTTGTGCTCTGCAACTTACTAACAGGGGCCTGGGCAACCACACCAGACCCCCATTCCCTTCCACCAGCTCTTGTTTGAGTGTAGCTGGGGTGGTGCATGCACTGCACCGAAACTGAGTAACTACGTGCAGACAATTGGCTGTTCAAGTGCTGCAGCGCTGACACCATTCCGATTTACTCTATTCTACAGACTTGATGGGGGTGTGCCTTCATCCTAATTCACGCCCACTAGGCGACACTAGGGGCTAGATTTACTAAGCTGCGTGTTTGAAAAAGTGGGGATGTTGCCTATAGCAACCAATCAGATTCTAGCTTTCATTTATTTAGTACCTTCGACAAAATGATAGCTAGAATCTAATTGGTTGCTATAGGCAACATCCCCACTTTTTCAAACACGCAGCTTAGTAAATCTAGCAATAGGACTCTTTGATGCTCTCTGATTGGACACCTGCTCACATCTCTGTAGTTTTTTGGCTATGGACGCTGATCTGACACTTATAATATCGTTAAATATATGTGTAATTCTGTTTTTAAATATACTAAGACTTATGTATCACATTGTATCACACATTTGGTGTCTGATTTCACAATTTAATTTGTTTGCTATTACCTGATGGCCATCAGGTTTTTATGGTTGCTTTAATTTCTTGCTCACTTCTGATCTGAGTTATTAATATATTCCTTTTTTACATATCAACAGTATGCTGAAGGCTGATAACTAGAAGTCGTTACTATACAGTTAGTATACCGTGATCACCATCCTGGATTGCAGTATACTTTGTTTCATCCATTCTGAGCGATCATAGCTGGTGTGCGCCAGAATAAGAACTAAGCGCACCAATTTGCATACTATTGTGTTATATTTAGAGTTCACAGCACTCAGAACTTATGTTAGGCCAGACAATAGTGCCTTCAGGTGCATGATGTCCTTATATTGCCAGATCAAACTACCTCCTCCAAAAGGGGAGCATGCAGTAGTTTAGCTTTTTATTTTATAAGACATGCATAATACCTGCTCTCTGAGAAAAGGGTCACGGAAGTGGTAAGTAGACTGTTCACTCCGAGCGGATAAGAAGTTAAGGTCTATGGCTGTTCACCTACATATGCTTAGTTAGTATATAAATTTAAAATAAAGTGCATTATTTATTAAAAAATTGCCTGTACGTATTGACTGATGTCACAAAGGTGATTCTCATGCTTCTCTGGGTCTTGGTTAATAATTTTGTAGTACTGTATTTTAGCTGTTAATATGCTTGATAAATGGCATATTGCACTGCTCATACAGTTTTCCATATTGCATCTACCTATTCCTTTTCCTAAACAGTACCACTACCTTCCAGGGTCCAGACAATCAGGAGCTGAGCTTAGGCACAAGCAGCAGGTAATGAAAGCTACGAGAATAGGTAGGACAGAGCAACACAGTCTGATTCTGGATGACTGTCCCGCTCAGTCAGGACAGCTGTGGGATATGTCCTGCTGCACACTTCTCTGCTCATGAAGGAGGTGCTGCATGCACATAACAGTAGTGCATGCAGCATTGCCCGTGTATTTCAAGGGGATGAGAAGATGTTGAAGAGCAGCATAGCACTTTCTAAAATGATTGGCAAGTCCTGTGCATGATGGTCATGTCCCCTCTGGCTTGGTGCATGGAAACCCCCTCTAGAAATCCTGTGGTTACCTCTGGACGTGTGCTAAGCTCCTCCAATTGGGGCACATGGCGCACACTGCTCTCAGGAGGATGGTGCAGACAGCACAGGTACCACTCAGCTGCACCTTTCACAAGTTTTATGCAGAAAAACAGATATTCACTCCCTTTCCATTGTGAATAAGCCAGGGATCATAAGCTGAACCCCCCCCCCAAAATAAATAAATGAATAGGGGAAATCAGAAACCATATACATATATTTGCTTGCTTTGCAAATATAATTTATAGACTTGTTAGTTCTGCATGTAAAAGATATTTTTCAGCAAACTGATACCACTGGACTTGCTCACCCTCATTCTCTTATGCCTCACCAATTCCTCTCATATAATTCCTTTCCCTGCTACACACTCTGACCTGCTCGATACCTCTCTTCCCTGCTCTTTCCATCATCTGATCATTATTGCACTCTCTATTTAATTCCATCTCAACTTAAATCATTCCAACTTCATCTTATATAATTCAATGCGGCTACATAATTTGCATTCAATTAGACTGTTCGATTTGTAGGCATTCTCAATAGAGCAACATAGTAATGCTTCCATAGGACCTATTTATATATTGTCCTTTTATGCTTGACATATCTCCACTGCATTCCCTGTGTAGTTATGTTTGTATGTCTTAAAGTATGTTAAATATATACAGTTTCTTGTTTTTATAATTTGAACATGTCACTAAACTATTTTATGATGGAATGAACAACCAATGACTTCCAAGAAAGTGGGAGTATGGGATTATTAGTTATGCAGGTCTAGTGGTGATAGTAATCACACTGTTTTGCATACAAATCATCTCCTGCTTAATGCTGTATTGTAGATAACATCTCCAAGTGATTCACCATATATATATATATAGCAATGGAAATTGTCTGCTTTTTCAGTCTTTCATTTTCATTACCTCTAATGTAATGTTTCTTCTTGCACTTATATTTTACAAGACTGGGACTAGACACAGTCCATTGTTTAGTATGCATGGTTTTTGGATTGTTCCGCTGTAGGCAAGTGAGAACGTACCATGCATTTTAAATGCAGCCTTTATAAGGATCAGTAATTTGTATGATCAACCTTTGTTCCCAGTGCAGATTACACACATACAAATACCGGCAACATCTAAGTGGGAAACCAAACCATCACGGCTCATTGATATGGACATATTGTCTCGTCCACTCGGGTGCATTTTGAGGAGACTGCAGAACAGGATGGGAATTAATATGAACAGATCATTCTCAAAATTCTTTCACAGCACTGTAACAAACATATGCCAACATTAGATACATCATTTGACACAAGAGGTAAGAGGGCCTTAGTTGTCATTTAAACTTGTAATCTGCAGGTAATGAGGGAGATTCATATAAAAGGTACAAGATCTTGTTTTTTATGCAATAGGTGCTTCAATGAACAATAGTACTATGTGTGTGCACTTTGTGTGATCAGTGCTCAGTAGTACTATGTGTGTGACTGACCAGTGCTCAGTAGTACTGTGTGTGTGTGTGCACTGTGTGTGACCAGTGCTCAGTAGTACTATGTGTGTGACCAGTGCTCAGTAGTACTATGTGTGTGACCAGTGCTCAGTAGTACTATGTGTGTGACCAGTGCTCAGTAGTACTATGTGTGTGACCAGTGCTCAGTAGTACTATGTGTGTGACCAGTGCTCAGTAGTACTATGTGTGTGACAAGTGCTCAGTAGTACTATGTGTGTGCACTGTGTGTGACCAGTGCTCAGTAGTACTATGTGTGTGACCACCGCTGTTGTGTGTGCACTTTGTGTGTTTATCCAAAAACTTGGTCCATAAAGTGCTTTGAGGAGCAGATGATTATGGAAGATGTGTACAGTAAAGGTGGAAGAAATGGGTTGGTAATAGTTGATGCATTTGTCTACTAAAATGAAGTTATATGGGAGACTTTTCATACAGTAGTATTCTAGAGGAAAACTTACATTTTGAAGGCTGGGGTACAGTCCTATTAATTAAAGTAGAACATTCAAAAATATAATTGCAGCACTGGAAAATTATTAGAGACTGGAGTCCAAGGTTATGCCCTGCACAGTAGATTATAAGCTCTCACGTCTCCTATGATCTCTACTCCCATCTTGTCCACCTGTATCATGCTTCTTGTATGTTCTGTACTATGCTTTGTTTGTTCTGTGCTTTACCAGTTACTATGCCCCATTTCCCCACTATATAGGGCTGCAGAATTTTGTGGTGCCTTACAAATAATCATAGCTAATAATAATGATAGGTATAGGTCAGAGAGCATGATTGGGGAAGTATATTGACACTAGAAATCCGGTGAGGAGTAGTCATTAAACTCTATAAAGCAATCGCCAACAATTTTAGATTTTATGTTTTTCTGAAACATGAGGTCAGTAAAATAAACACTGAGGGACATTATTCCCACTGTAGTGTCCCTCACTCATTGGCTGAGTGTGAATAGAGTATGATCAAGCCACAGCTGTCTTATAGTAACTAAGCTGCCAAAATCTTTCTCCAGCCTCTTGGCATAATGTGGGTTGGGATGTGGAAACCTGTGAAAAATAAAAGCCTAATATAAAATTATATGAAGCTGCCTTTGTTAGGTTCAGCTGCAGTTTCCATTTGTAATGCAATTTCAGTGTTACTTTAAACCTCACTTTAAGTTCACACTGTTTTTAAAACCAGTTTCAATAAAATAGGATTTTATATATTGAAAAGCTAAGCAAATGTGCTTAAAAGATGATTTTAATTCAATATAGAGATAATTCCCACAGTGTTTTGAGAACTACATAGTGGGTGAGTCTGGCTCCTGGCTGTGCCATTGATGGCTGTTTTGGGAAACTCAAACTTCTCATTGATTGAATCTCGGGAGCTTGTTATTCTTCTACAAGGTTATAAAAACAGATTGCTGCATTTTTAGGAGTATCATTGACTGTGATCTTGTGTGCATATATTTTGATTTACTACATTTTAACAAACTGACAACTATTTGGTTACCTAATTATCAAATTATTAATAATCTGTGGGTAGGATCAAATGTGGATGACCATGTAATACAACATTTTGAAGGATCAGTTTCTGATTGTAAGCTTGCGCTGACGAATATGTCGGGGGTATATAAATAAATGTTGATGATAATAAAAGTAATTTGTTTACTCCGAATGTGACGGAATGACCTTAGGCTCCAGCCCTGTAGTCAGGTGATGTGACTGAAACAATGTAAAGAGTACAGTCAGTAGTATTGGACAATTACTTTATTTATGGGGTCCCATGTAAAATAAATCGGCTGTCTCCTGTTGTAGAGCCTTTGTTATAGTAATGCCACTGATTGGTCTTCAGCTTTCAGAACTATGGGGAGGGGTTTGAGAAAGTTCAGACATGAAATTGAAGGGCCTATTTCTTATTTATTTATTGGCAATTATACAATGCTGTTCAATCACAGAATCATCATCAATTTATTTGTGTATTCATTCATTTACGTTCCCACCTCAGTGGAGCTTACAATCTAAATTGTCTAGCACAGGTACACACTATATATATATATATATATATATATATATATATATATATATATATATATATATATATATATATATATATATATAGGCTAATTTAGTTAGAAGTTCCCAAAATGTTTATGGGCTGTGGTAGAAAACCCTAGACCCACATTCCCTGATGCTGCAATGCTAACTACCATGCCACAATAGTCTGAATTATGCAGAGCTGCTTTCTCACAAACAAACGTGCGTGCTTATAAAAATAAGAGGTGGCCGTGACTTTGACATTTTTCATCAGGTGCGAGGGCCAAGGCGTATGATGATGTGCATGGTGTCACCATGCCCCTTCATGAAACCAATCACACCATCAAGTGGATCGGGCATGGTGTTCAAAGCAATTTGATCATTAGACAATCCCCTCCCACTGTAGGCTGTGAGTGGCCATTTTGGATCATGGCTTATATTCCCAGGAATCCAGGACATCTCCCAAAAGTGTATATCTGTTCCCCAGAACAATAGATATGGACCTGGTTACAGACCAATGTGAAGAGACATGCAAAGTAATCAGCCAAGTACAGGTTTATAGTAGTGGATTAAAAAGTGTGAATCTCTGAAATGGCAATGTATTTCATCAGCTGATAAACTCAGACCAGCTTGGAGTTCTGCACACCCACAGACTTTCAGTGCTCCTCCTGCCATCCAGTATTTATAAGTAAAGATGTAAAGTGACATTATATTACATTTATATGTATTTTCAAGTACTGGTGTGAAGGGGCAAATTTCAGTGTCATCACTTTTCAAACGAGAGACTGGTCAGATCACTACTACTGGAACTATAGTTCCAGTAGGTTTAATAAACATTGTATACATCATCATCATCATCATCATTTATATAGCGCCAACATATTCCGTAGCGCTTTACAATTGGGGACAAACATAGTAAACTAATAAACAAACTGGGTAAAACAGACAAAGAGGTGAGAAGGCCCTGCTTGCAAGCTTACAATCTATGGAACAGCTTGTTGCAATCATGGTTCATCTGGCAATTAATAAAACTTTCATTATGCTGAGTAGGTGGCGGGTTGTACTCTCTTTAATGGATGACATTTCAACTTAAGTGGGGAACATGGTTTCTATACTCATTGGACTTTATCCAAATGCTAGGGGAACCGCTGCCCCCCCAACCCCCCCAAAAAAGTTTGTAGTCAGAGTTTTGTCAGCCATTTGGTTTAAGTGCAATGAGAAGTGTGACCATTTGATTCATTTACTGGCCTGCAGCCTGCTTAAGCTGACGAGGTTTATGTATCTCTTGGTGCAGCCTTGCTGCTTTGCAAGGTACTTATTTGTGCACAATCATCATCATCATCAGCATCATCATTTATTTATATAGCGCCAACATATTCCGTAGCGCTTTACAATTGGGGACAAACATAGTAAACTAATAAACAAACTGGGTAAAACAGACAAAGAGGTGAGAAGGCCCTGCTCGCAAGCTTACAATCTATGGGACAATGGGAGATTGACACATGAGGTTAAGTATACATTTTGCATCTTGGCCCAGCCAGACTGCAAAGGTAAGGTGACTTATAAGCTAAATGATCCTGTCACACAACAATGTTGGTCCGGGGGTAGTTGTCTTCTGTGAAATTGTGTAACAGGCTAAAGGTAGTGAGGTTAAGATGGTGGTTGAGGAATATTATAAGCTTGTCTGAATAGGTAGGTTTTCAGAGAACGCTTGAAAGTTTGTAGAACAGAGGAGAGTCTTATTGTGCGAGGGAGAGAGTTCCATAGAGTGGGTGCAGCACGAAAAAAGTCCTGTAACCGGGAATGGGAGGATGTAATGAGCGTGGATGAGAGACGCAGATCTTTTGCAGAACGGAGTTGCCGAGTTGGGAGATATTTTGAGACAAGAGAGGAGATGTATGTTGGTGCAGCTTTGTTGATGGCCTTGTAGGTTAGTAAAAGTATTTTATATTTGATTCGGTAGAAGACAGGCAGCCAGTGTAGAGACATACAGAGTGATTCAACAGAGGAATAGCTATTTGCAAGGAAAATCAGTCTTGCCGAAGCATGCAAAATAGATTTTAGGGGTTTGAGTCTGTTTTTGGGAAGACCAGTAAGGAGGGAATTGCAATAGTCAATGCGGGAGATGATTAGTGCATGAATTAAGGTTTTAGCAGTGTCTTGTGTGAGATATGTGCGGATTCTGGAAATGTTCTTTAGATGTATGTAACATGATTTAGATATAGAGTCAATGTGGGGAACAAAGGATAGGTGTGAATCAAGGATTACACCTAGGCAGCGAGCTTGTGGGGTGGGATTTATGGTCATGTTATCAACAGAGATAGAAATGTCAGGTATGCTCTTGTTGGCGGGTGGGAATATTATTAACTCTGTTTTAGAAAGATGAAGTTTGAGTTGACGAGAGGACATCCAAGATGAAATGGCAGAAAGACAGTCAGTTACACGGGACAACACAGATGTCGAGATATCAGGAGAGGATAGATAGATTTGGGTATCATCCGCATAGAGATGATACTGAAAGCCAAAGGAACTTATTAGATTTCCAAGAGAAGCGGTATAGATAGAGAACAGCAGAGGACCTAGCACCGAGCCTTGTGGTACTCCAACTGATAGGGGAAGCGGAGCAGAGGTGGCTCCAGAGAAATTAACAGTGAAAGAGCGATTAGAGAGGTAAGATGAGAACCAGGATAGAACTGTGTCTTGAAGACCTAGGGATTGCAGCATTTGTATGAGAAGAGAGTGGTCAACGGTGTCAAATGCAGCCGAGAGATCAAGGAGAATTAGGAGAAAGTAATGGCGTTCAGTCTTAGCAGTGATCAGATCATTAACAACCTTGGTCAGCGCAGTCTCTGTGGAGTGTTGAGAACGAAAGCCAGACTGAAGAGGATCCAACAGGTTGTTTGCGGAAAGAAAGCGTGTGAGGCGAGTGTAGGCAAGTCTCTCTAGAAGCTTGGAGGGGCAAGGGAGCTGAGAGATGGGACGGTAATTTGAGAGAGAGTTTGGGTCGGAGTTTTGTTTTTTTAGAATAGGAGTAATCACTGCATGCTTGTATAGTGATGGAAAGATGCCAGTAGAGAGTGAGAGATTACAGATTTGAGTTAGAGGTGAAATGAGCACAGAAGACAGGGATCTACCAATTTGCGAGGGAATAGGATCAAGAGGACAGGAGGTAGAGTAGGAAGATAAGAAGAGCGTAGAAATTTCCTCTTCATTTGTGGGGTCAAATGAATAACAATAGGACTGCACATAGTGATCTCCTGTCACTGCTGGCACCACTTGGCCAAACTAGCAACTCTCTGTCAAGTGCTCACCAATGTGATGTTCCCAGTTATAGTAAGAACAAATCGGGCTTCTTGAGCCATGAATATCTGTTGCAGACCCTTTTTGATCTTTGCTCTAGCTTTATCCTTTGAACGTGCTTCCTGTGGATCAGGATTGCGTGGTAGCATTAGGATATAAGCCCTGACTAGCAGGACAGTCTTTACACATGTTCTCCATTTAGTATTCCATCACCCTCTGCACCTCTAGGCCTTTTTCCCTGGTCCTGTTTTCTTGAGCCCGGGCCTACTTCATGTTGGACTTTACAGTCACTCACTGTCCCATAAATAACTTGATCTGTATTACCAAATTATCTGTATATTATTTGTTTAATCAGTAGATTTAGATCAGATTTTGTTTTTCATGTATTATGTAATGTGTATACTTCTCGAAAGGTCATGTTTATACAACGTTTTCTTTCATAATAGTCTATTTAGAGGCACCAGAGCATAGCCATAACATTGTTCAGTATATGAAAGCTTTGCATAATATCCCAATTTACTGTTGTAGCTATATACAATATGTGTAAAAATCTGTATATGTTTAATGTGAGTCTTGTTAAATTAATTCTTATCAGAATTGGATATTTACATGTATATTTAAACATAGATTTAATGATTATCTTTGTATGTGGGAATAAAATTATACATAGTTATCAACATTATTAACGGGATACATACTCCTACATGGTAGAACTGTGACTGTGGTTTTTCATCCTCAGTCTCTTGTCATGTTTTACTGTGCTGCAAATTGCAAGGTTGTTATTAGCTGAGACTATTTTCCTGGTTTTGAGCAGAACTGGCTGCTGTGCAAGGTCCCTGTAGAAACTGAGAGGGGGCACACAAATTTTCAATGGATAAAACAGAGAAATGTTCTTTTGAAATGTTAGTCCTGTAGCGCTTGTCACTATGCTTATATATAAAATAAGAGGATTATATATTTTACCGATGAGTAGAATTTAGTAATAAAATTGCAATATTTTTTTTCCCCGTGTAATTATTCTACAACAGTGTTTAACCACCTATCTGCTCTGTCTGTGACATATTGCCCTGCATCGCGGATCATCATCGGCTATTTATATAGCGCCACTAATTGCGCAGCGCTGTACAGAGGACTAGATCGGATCTGTCCCTGCCCCATTGGAGCTTGCAGTCTAAATTTCCTAACATACACAAACTCAGAGTATCTGTTGCATATGTAATTCAAGTTAGCTGCACGTGAAAGGGTTGTGGCTTGTGACACACCTACTGCTGTGTTTTCCTGTTTGTTCTTGTGCTATGATAATTTCTAACACAATGAAATGCTTGGCTGGAGGCAAATGAATATACTGTATTGCTGACCTGTCAGATCATCCTATGGACACTGTCTGCTTTGAAAATCTGGCCTGTGAGGTGTATGTGTGTGTGTGTCACAACATGACCTGGGCATGTTAGAGGAGAGGCGCAGCCTTCTGCTAAGCATGGACGGAGAACACTGGGGCATGCAGGTATTTAGCATATTGTAGAGTTATGTGTGATTTATTATCTGTAACCTCCCTCATTGTGTTGTTGCAGAATGTTCAGACCAATAGTCTGCTGCCTCATACATGATCATAGCAATGCAGCAAGAGACACAGAAGAGCAGTGAGGTAGAAATCAAGTGTTTTATTAACAGGTTACTTTCAGTATGGACTGAACACAATAGTTTAGGTTTCAGTACTTGGACTAATGTTTTGACTTTCTGTCAGCTGTGAGAGTGACAGGCTGGATCTGGCATTGATGTGAGCTCTTGAGGTTGTGTGTAGAATTCAAGGTTAATCTGTTTATTTTTCCTTATTGTTTCTCTCAGTGATATTACCTGCACTATATTAGATTGTAATATTTTATCATTGCAAATGTCTCTTGTGTAGTTTAATTCTCTTTCTATGGCAGTGTCCAGTTTGACTTTAATGTATTATCAGTTTGCATCGTTATATATCTCTGCACATCATATTTACATAGGGCCCAGTGAAATTGAAACAAAAAAACTAAGATATCCATGTGAACATTGCTTAGTAGTGTATACATGCCACACCTTGCTCCTTGTTGGTTGTCAATTGCAGAAACATTGTTCTATTTACATATTCCCACTAGCCATGATTATGTAAATCTGGGCCTGGTGACAGCTCTAGTTAGCTTTATTCACTCAGTTAGTAGTTGTTTAGCAATAATGCATGTATGTACCTATCCTAAAAGCACAGTGGAAGAAATACAGTTGCCTGAATCACAATAACCTTCTTGCCTGAATCAGTATTTTCTGTTTGTATCCTTAGGAAGTCATGCTGTGGACACCTGGTTTGTAATTCTGGCAGTTCATTATCTGTGAAAATATAAGCTGGCAATGGCTGACCCGGTATCTGCAGATGGAATCTCCACAGCTCCTGAGATCTGTCGTGACTGCGGACAGTCTCACCCGGCAATTGAAAACCACATTTACAACTTCCAGGATGAGGTGGACGATGAGCTGGTCTGCCACATATGTCTGCAGCCACTGCTGCAGCCAATGGACACCCCTTGTGGTCACACATACTGCTATAGGTGCCTAAAGAATTTTCTACATGAGAAAGACTTTTGTCCTATGGACCGCAAGAAGTTATGTTTTCAAGACTGTCACAAGTCTAGTCTTCTGGTGAGAAACTTGCTGGACAAGCTTAGCGTCATCTGTCCCTTCCTGGGAGAATGCAAAGAGGTCATGCAGCGCTGTGAGCTGGAGCCCCACCTACGCAACAGGTACACACACACTGTGTCAGGATAATTCATTGTCAAGTAATTATAGCAGGAAAGGTGAAAAAGCTTTCCATATGTATGACACATTATAGATCATGTCTCAGAAAAGTAAAATCCACTTTTAGACACTTAGTGCCTGATGCAGAGTTGGAAGCAACTTGGGTGTAATTTACGGCCCAAAAGTAGCGCACAGTCAACCCTATGCCGAGTCGCACACATCTAATTTATTATCATTTGAAGGCATATCGTTTCATTTGAGTTTTAAAACTGACCTGACAATCCGGTTCAACGATGGAACAATGTTGTTCCAATTCTGCAGTGTGTATGCACTCATGATAAGGATCTCCAGAGAGCTTACAGAGTCACAATCTTTTCAGCCAACGGTTATGACATATGAAGAGCACAGATTGGAAGGTAAAACATGTATAGTGTGTACACATGAATCGGCATGCTGATCAGGACTTTTTATATATATATATATATATATATATATATATATATATATATATATATATATATATATATATTAGTTGGTAAAATTGTTCTAGCTAACACATTGGGAGAAAAGTTTTACCCAGCCTGAGTTAAAGATATTCATGATCCGATATTAAATTCTACATAGGCAGTGAGTCTAGCAATCAGCTGCAAACTTGCTTTATAATAATGTGAATGTTTGTTTTTTAAAGCTAAAGGTACGTCACTTTTTGCACGAGCGTCTTCATCGTTTAAAAATCTTTTGGTAATGTAGCATCAGCTAGAATAGGAACATAAAGATCAAGGGCGTTTGGTATAATCCACAATCCTGTTTAATGATTACACAGACCAGACTACGGACAGCTCTGTAAATATTACACTGTTTCAGAGGATCACATTGTGCTCAGTATGACGCTTGTTGTTGAACTCAAATCTGTTCGCTTTGAAAAAGCAGAGTCCATATGAAGAGTCTAATGAGTCCTTATAGACAGTGATCCTGTGTTTCTGTACAGCACCTACATTGTTCAGTGCTCTGTAGGATACACTTCACTTATTTTAGCTTACAAATTGATCTTTCAAAACAAATTGTTCATGGGTTAATTATTCAGTATTTTTTTTCTAAAATATATTTAAATGACAAATTGTATAAAAAATAAATAAAAAATAACTCAACATATTTAATTATAAACCTATTTTCCCTCAAAATCATTTCTTTTAGACCACAATGTAAAGATAAACAAAAATGTTTGGCCTTATATAAAACATGTATACATATTGAGCTGCAGGAGATACATATTATGTCATTTCATGAGAAATATAATGTCAATGGTGAATTTTATTGTTAAAAATAGTCTTGCACAAAGTAAAAGTGTTGTATGGTTGTATTAAAAATAAAATTCACATTGTGCATACCTGTAGTGAATACTACACAGGATTTAAGGGCGCATTTAAAACAGAAAGACAGTTGTTGTCAGCGGTTATCGTTAACACTGTATATCTGTGGCGTATCTAGCAAAATGAAAACATGAGGTATTAGTTCATATTTTTATCAAAACATTTAATCCTGCATCCCAGCATCAAGGGCACCTCATTATATTCACGTCCTACACTGACCTATATGCTTCAAACACCATTAAAATGCAGTTAAAATAAGATGCACTCTCAGGATTTACATCCAACAAGGGCTGGCTTGTGAGCCACACCCAAATGTGCATTAAATAGGCTTGATGGACAGCTGCTATGACAACATAAGGCAATATTTTGAGACAAAACAGAGCGAGAATAAGCCCATGCTCGGTATATCCTATATTGTGTATGGTACCAGCTGCATGGCAATAAGCCTGCGCTCGGTGTATCCCATATTGTATATAGTACCAGCTGCATGGCAATATAAATGCCCATATATGTATACAAAACAAAGGCAGTTGTTGTCAGCGCTTATCTTTAACACTGCATATCTGTGTGTATCTAGCAAAAATAAAAACATGAGGTGTTGGTTCATATTTTTAATGGTGTTTAAAGCATATAGGTCAGTGTAGGACCTGCATATAGTGAGGTAAACTTGACGCTGGGATGCAGGCTTAAATGTTTTGATCAAAATATGAACTAATACCATATATAATATGGGATATACCGAGCACAGGCTTATTCTTTTCCTATTTTTGAAGTGCGCATTTAACTAACTACAGTGCAACCAAGTGTGGCAAGAAGTTTTAAATGCCCACTTGCTGTGCTTGCCATGTTCCGCTGGCCCTGCTTGGTGTCCATAATGTAAAATTAAACTCGGTTATGCAATTTTAGCATGGGATGAGTAACAGGTACTATAATATGCCGCAATCACATGTAAAAAAAAAAGTCACAGGTGCATAAGGGCTAATATCTGATATGTATTTGTACCATTCTATATCAATCCTCTGATTGGCAATCTGTAAAGGAAACCACGATGGGGGACATTATACTTGAAGAGGGTTGGATGATTGTACTAAGAATGTGGTAACATGTCATGAATCATTGGGTAATGATATACAATGCTGCACATGAGTCATTGTACACTAGTAGAAACAGAATGACTGGCAATAATCCTGATAGGAGAGTGTGGAGAAATGGATTTCATTCTGGTATAGGTTGTTTGATTACATTTTCTTTGGTTGGCCTTACTGGGTTAGCCCTCCTTAAAAATGTTTCTCAGATATGAACCTCTTAATTTCATATATATGTGAAACACGGAAAAGACCAAGTTCACCTATATTAGACCCTTTTCCTAAGTATAAAGTATATTGTTCCCGCAGATGTATTAAGTATTGTCATTGCTTGTGTTAAATTGAAATAGAATAAAACAAGATCTACAGTTGAGGCTTTGGTTATTTACAGTAAGGTAGAAAGCTGCACAAAGCCAGTGTCAGATACTGTTTTGTACTACGGCTTGTGTTTTATGATCTGTCTTTGGAGTTTACAAATTCAGATATAGGTTTATGTTGCCTCTAGTCATGTTCTTTCAAGAAGACTGTGTTGACTAATGAAACTCTGACTATAGATTAATAAATATGTTTATTTTTTCTCAGATGCACCGGCTTCAGGAAGTACAGAGCAGCAAGAGAGAAGAGTACCCCAGCTTCTTCAGGAAAGGACTCACGTGAGACTGAGGTCTCCAAAACAAGTGACATCGCTGAGGTCCTGGCAGAATCTTCCCTGGCTGCTGTTGTAGCTCTCGGTACATCTGAGCCAGGTTTGGTTAATCCGGCATTTGATGAAAATGATGATGGTGAGTTCAAAGTAATATTAGTAATTGGTGCAACAGTACTATGAAAATGACCATTCTTTCTAACCTGGAGCTCCGCTTTGTTTCTAATCATCACCAGATCATCCCCACAGGACAAGTCTAGTAGCAGAGACCAGTACAGTAGAGCTACATCGTGATGACCCTGAGGAGGAGCTTGGCATGCGCATTGTGGGGGGCCGAGATACTCCCCTTGGGAATATTGTGGTGCAGGATATACTCAAAGAGTCTTTGATTGCCATAGATGGCAAACTTATGCCAGGAGATCACATTCTGGAGGTACGTTCTGCCACAAAAAAATGGTAAACTCACACAGTCTTATTAACCATGAAACACAAAACTATTTGGTACAATTTTGAAAATGTAGGTTTTTTTTCCCAATAATCATTTTAGAGTTTATATTTGTGAACATATAAATCCAAAAGTGTTACATGGAATGTTAAAATCATATAACTATGGTCATTCCTTTCAAATTCGGTAATTACATTAAAGGGCATGTCCATCTTTATTTACTTTAACATCTTTCCTTCCTTCCTCCTTAGCCTGGAAAATTGTCTAGTGAGTAGGATTGGTCAACAGCATCTATTGCTGAACCTGAAACTGCTCATGGCCTTTTTATTTTAAAGGGGTTGTCTACATTTCAACAAATATGGCTAAAAAAACAATTTCCCCCTTCATGCAGAAAAATAGCGATTGTGCCCCTTGCCATAACACCCTTGCTATTGGAGTCCCTAACCTTATATATTGTTCGTTTTCTCCAGGCATCATTGCTTGGAGAATGTAATATTTTGCATCTCTTGAACAATGTGGGCAGGTTTTCCATAGTGTTCTGTTAGTAAGTAAAGGCAAAGAGTGTACTGTATACCAACACTTGATTAGGGTGAACAACCACTTTTACGATCTTGGGGTGATTGCTATCAAAAGGGATCATTTGTGCAGCATTTATTTTCAAAATGGTAAAAAGGTATTCTAAGACGACTCTTAACAAAAGATGAAGGGGTAATTATAAGATTTTAAAATGCCTGCTATGAATTGGAGTCTGCCAATTGTTAGCCTGGATAAATTACATTTTAGATTGCTTGCATGCATAGGGCATATCGCAATCCGTTCGTTAAGGAACCAACACACAAGGTAGCAATCCTGGCTTCAGTTCTCCCAATTGGAAACATCTACTATATAAATGCCTAGTGGCGTGTGTGAAAAAAAAACAACCAAGCTGCAGCGCCACCTGCTGGGCAGAGTTATACACTGACCTATATATTGCTTGAAGGAGAAGTGACAGTTGGGAGTGGTTGGTGGTTGCCGGGGGTGACAGTGGGGAGTTTTTAACACCTTAAGTAGCTTGATGAAGGATGTGGGGATAAAGATGAAGGATGAGGTGATGGAGAAAAATGATGAGGTGGTGACATGTGGACAAAACCACGTTAAAAAAGGGCGCTTGCGTCGGGAAGTAACGCTCTTCCCCTGAGGAGGCCTGGGCTAGGCCCAAATGCATGACAAGAACCTTTTTAACACCTTAAGTAGCTTGATTTCACTAGAATGTATGAGTATCATGCACGGGTTAACTTGTAGTATAAATATGTGTCTGTAGGGAAGAACTTGGACTTCACTGTTCATTGGTCAGTGTAGTTTTATACACAGGCAGCAGTAAAGGAGTGCACCAAACAAAAGGTTTTAGAATTTAGAAAGGCTGTCTTTAATCAAAGAAGAATCATTTATGTGACTCTCCCACAGTGGAAATGAATAGGTGGAGGGGAGGAACAGTGGAATAAACAACAAAAAAAGTAATATTAAATGCTACATAACATTGTGCCAGCTATGTTAGTTAGGTTTTTATTTTCTATATTTCTTCAAAGTTAAATAAGGCCCAGAATGTATCTAGATGGGAGGATTATATATTAAGTTACAAATGTGCCTCTTACGATAGTGGTAGGAGTAGATTGTTTACCATCCATAACATATAGTACCACCATAACATTACCCTTCGAGAATCCTTGTTTCAAGTAGTGTATGGAACTGTTATGCTAAGGAAGTGACATTTTAAGAACTATTTTACAAAAATTGTGACCAGTACATGGAATAGTCTTCCAGCAATTGTCTTGGGGGGGATTATACAGTAAAATAATTTAAGAACACCCGAGACAAACATATTGCTATTGTCAAGACCTAGATAGCACATACTGCTCTGTGCTCACTGCCAGATGGCCTCCTTCCTGCATCACGTCCAGTGCCTCCATAGTTATTGCCAGGCAGAGGACTTGAATCCACCCAGGAGAGGACACACATGTGGGCAGCTAAACTCATAACCTAAGGTTTTTTTTTTAACCTTTTTCAGATATAAATGTGTTCCCAAAGCTCCCAATAATAAATGTAAGTAGGCAGGTTAATAAGATTTGTAGAAAAGTACAGAACATTTGTAGAAAAGTAAATTAAACATAAACAGTACATACTTGTTTTGTTTAATTAATAATATATAAATTACTAAGCCATGCATTTAATATCTGTCTGTTTTCTGGACACTGGTTAATTATTCTACAAAATCACAACAAAGGTTTGTGCACATGAGTGATGTCCATGTTTCACAACTGGTAATAATTCGTCTTTTACCTTTCCCCTAAAACTGGTTGTCACGTATTCATCTGACTCTTTGCATAATAAGGTGCGCAGGGTTATATACTACCATTTCTATGGGTATTAAATGCCTAAATGATATAGGTTACAACATTTATTTTTTGTGTTGTGAGGTTAAGCAGATTGTAAATAGCAGAGTTCATTAGCATATTTCTTGCATAACGGACATTATTATATGTGAGGTTTAAACCTTGATGTAGATATATTACTTTTCCAACTGATTAATTTATTAATGTGAAACTTTTAAGATATAATAAAAATAAATAAAAACTGTCCTTGCCAGTGGTAAATGTCTCAATATATATTGAAATTGCACTTATTTGTAATACCTGTATGTGAAACCTCTTTGGTTATATAAATATTATCTTATAGCCTTAATCCGTCTTTTAAAATACCATTGAGGGTTTTTAAGTGGACACTTAGTAGAGTACACATATATATGGCATAAAAACCCAGATATGTATATAAAATACACATGCTGCTGTTACATCCACTTTTAGGCTCAGAAGAAACAGTATCTCTTTAAGACTGGAGGTGGAACGCTACCAGCACCTCCCTAAGTATCTGTAAGCTCTATGAATCAATGACCTCTTCTTGGTGTGCCTTGTTACACAGTATGCATTGTAACCAAATATTTATTTAACCTTTAATGTGTTTGTTTGGCTTCTGAATAGGCCCTAGTTACAGCCTTTGTGTTCATTCTGGGCCTTCAACTTGAAAATAATTTATTTTAATCAGGATTGCTGCACATTTGTTTTATTGCAGCCCTGTAAATTATACATATTCACGTTTGATTGGGCATTAAAGTTACCAAGCGATCCAACCGTTGATTCAAAACCAAATCTGGACTTGCAGTTTGCAAAATATGGGAAAATATTTCACCCTTTTTAAGTTCCTAAAATACTCCACATGATCTCTTGTCGTAAAGGTGTACAATATTGGGGTAATTTACCATGCTGCTCGGCGAGCCCGGCTAAGACACCCCTCCTCCACAAAGTCTTTTTGCTATGTACCTGCAGCCTAATGGGATCCAGCGACACTGGAGAGGCTTCGGCTGGATACCATTGTAAAAAGAGAATTTTTATACTTGCGATAAATCCCTTTCTCTGATTCCATCTGGGGGACACTGCTGCCATGAGAACGTACCAAAGCAGCCCCACTAAGGGAGGGACCGTCCTGGAAGTCCAGCCCGTAGCATGCTATGGCCGAAGCTAGCATCTGAGGACGCAAAACCCACTGTACTGATAAAATTCAGTGAATATGTGGACCGAGAACCATGTGGCCGCTCAGCATAGCTGATCGTCTGAGGCCCCATTACACGCATCCCAGGAAGCCCCCACAGACCTGGTGGAGTGTGCCATAATGTGGGTAGGCACAGTCCGGTCAGCCGTAAGATAAGCCTGTTTTATTGTAAAGGTAAGCCATCTAGCAATGGTTTGCTTGGAAGCTGGCCAGCCTCTTCTTTGGGAATCAATTAGGACAAAAAAAGAGTCCGTACATCAGATATCCGAAGTCGTTTGGGCATAAATACGTAACGCCCTGACCACATCTAAATATTCTAAGGAAGAACCTGCGGAAGCACCCTGGAATATTGGAACCACTATTTCCTGATTCATGTGAAATCTGGAAACTACTTTCGGTTGAAAGGAAGGGATAGTCCGAAACACCGCCCTGTCATCATAGAAGACCAGGAACGAGCCCCAAGCTCTGACACTCGTCTAGCTGACGCTATGGCCAGCAGGAACACCACCTTCCATGTCAGACATCTAAGGTCCGCTGACTGTAAGGGTTCAAAAGAAGGTTCCTGAAGCATAGATAATAGCAAGTTCAGATTCCAGCGTGCCGTGGGAGGAACATAGGATGGTTGAATGTGCAGGACCCCCTGCAAAAATGTATGGACTTCCAGAAGGTCTGACAGTCGCCTCTGGAAGAAGATGGAAAGGGCCAAGACCAGGACCTTTAAGGAACCCAGGCAGAGCCTTACAGAAGACCGTTTTGAAGAAACCTTAGCAACCAGGGCAAATTCAATTTACTTGTATTGTGTCCCTGGTCTTCACACCATTTAATGTAAATGCGCCAGATTCTATGGTAAATGTTGTCTGACACTGGCTTTCTAGCCTGTAACGGGGTATTCACCACCCTGGAGGAAAACTGTTTTGACCTCCAGAGGCTGGCTTCAACAGCCATGCTGTCAAAGCCAGCCGAGGCAGGTCCTGATGCTGAAAAGGACCCTGCAGAAGGAGATTGTTGCAAAGAGACAGACAAAGTCCTTGTCCTACTGCCATGCAAAGGATGTCTACATACCATACCCTGTGGGGCCAATGGGGAGCTACCAGTATAATTGGGAGTTCTTCCTGCTTTACCCACCGGAGTAGTCGGGAAAGCATGGGAATAGGAGGGAAAGATACCCTAGCCAAAAAATTCCAGTGCATTGTTATTATGTCCCCCGCCACTACCAGCGGGTCCCTTGCTCTTGCACAGAACTTGGGAACCTGCCGATTGTGTCTGAACGCCATAAGATCCAGATCCGGAAGGCCCCACTTCCGACCTTACGTCTGACATACCTCTGGGTGAAGGGACCATTCCCCTGGCATTGCTGTGTGATAACTTAGTAAGTCGGCTTCCCAATTAGAATGCCTGGAATGAATACGGCTGACAGAGATGGGACAAACTGTTCTGCCCAAGCAAATATCGGGGCTGATATGCCTATTGCCCTTGGACTTCTTGTCCCCCCCCCCCCATGTTTGGGACTGAGCCCCTCTGAGAGCCATCAACATGGCCGTCACCTCCAGGATATTTATTGGAAGGAAACTTTTTTGTTCCGACCAAAGACCCTGAAGGTGCAAATGTAGTGTCATTGCACCCTAGCCTTTTAGACAGGCATCCGTTGTTAAGTTGACCCAGGAGCACGGGGCAAAGGATCTGCCCATGCTTAGCTGTTCTTGACTCTTCCGCCATCTGAGAGAGAGATGAGGCTCTGGGGAAAACAGTATTCTCTGGTGCTCCAAGTGGACAGATGAACCTGACCACTTCTTTTGGAGATCCCCCTGGAAGCATCTTGAGTGAAACCTTCCATAGGGGATTCTCTCAAAGGTCGAGACCATCTTGCCCAGTAACCTCATGCACAGAAGCATGGTCACTAGGTCTTGTACCGAGCAAACGTTGTCCTGTGGAAGGAAAATTTTCTGCCTTTTGGTGTCAATTATGAGACCTCCAGAAAATCATCCTCTGGACTGGTATTAACTAAGATTTTTGGACATTTATCAACCAACCGTGAAACTGTAGGGTCTCTATAGTGAGGTGTAAATGCTGACGAAGAAGCTGATCTGAGGGGCTTTGATCAGCAAGTCGTTGAGATAGAGCACTATGCTCACCCCCATAGAACGGAGACGGGCAGCCATTACTGCCATGATTTTTGTAAATACTGTGGCCAGGCCAAAAGGAAGCGCCCTGAATTGGTAATGGGCCGCTCCTACTGTGAAGTGGAGCAATGGTTGCCCTTCCCAGATAGGTGCATGAAGATATGCATCCCGAATATCTATAGACTGCAGGAATTCTCCCCCCTCCAGTCCATTTATCACTGAACGAAGAGACTCCATTCGAAACCTGTCTACTCTCAGGTGTAGATTTAGAGACTTTAAGTTCAAAATGGGACGGAAGGAACTGTCCGGTTTGGAGACCAGAAAAAGATTTAAATAGAATCCCTGGCGTCTTTGGGACTGGGCAGATTACTCCCACTAAAAGAAGAGAATCTACACAGTGCAACATCGTTTGCCTTCTGTTCTGGTCGAGGGGCAAGAAAGTTGCAAAAAAAACGATAAGGGGTTTGACTTAAAAGATCTATGCAATGATCCCCTGAATCCAGGGATCTGGAGAGGATTTCATCCACTGTTCTGTGAACAGTCGCACCCCCCACCCCCCACTCCCGCGGCTGCGAGGAGAGGAGGGTGTGATTCAGACTGCCGGTTTTGCAGAAAGTCTGGCCTGGTGTCTGCTGCCAGGTGAGGACCTTCCTCATCTGGCAGCAGAAGACCCATATTTGCCTGACCACTAAAGGTGGGGCCTCCATAAAAGGGCTGGCGAAAGGAGCTAAACCTTGGAGTACGAGGCTTTAGCACATTAACAGGAAGAAAAGTACTTTTCCCCTTTGTTAGCTGGCAGATAATGTTATCTAACTCTAGTCCAACAAATACCGAGCCCGAATAAGGAAGGACCTCCAAGGCTTTTTTGGATTTCGCAACAGCTTCCCAGGACCTAAGCCAGAGGGTTCTTCTAGCCGCCACCGCAGCAGCTGACATATCTCCCATAATTCTGAAGAAGGGGAAAATTAAACCATGTTTTTTTTTAACCTTCTTGGACAACCCCTGGTTAACTGGTCTAGGCTCGTCAATGTCCACAGGGTCTAAAGCCTGCCGTACTGCCAGAACTAGATCCTCAATGCCCTGGTTTCTATTCGTCATCCAGGTCGAAGACCTGTGTCTGGAAATCTGACTCATCCAGAAGTTCTATGTTCTCCTCTGATGACGCCTCAGAGTCAGAAACTGAGAAGAGAGGATGGCTCACTCTGTGTCTCTTGTTTCTAGACCCCGATAGTCCTGGGTAGTCTAAAAAACGGTTTAATTTATCTATACCACTAACCAAGGCACTGGACCAAGCTGGTTCCCCATGGGAAAGGCCTGAAGAGTTAATGCTGATGGAAGGCCACTTGGACCTACCCCTGCATTTTCCTCTTGTTGGGACAGTGTTGCCATCTAGACTACCCCTACAAACGAGGTAGAGGGGTGTTCAGCCACTGAGGTTTACTCTCCTGTGGTTGAAAAGCTGCACCAGGAAATCCACTGACTGTTGTAAAAACATTGCCCACCTTGGTTCCTCCATGGCTATAGAAGCCGAAACCTGCAACTGCACGGCCTGGAATCCCCACCTCTCAGCCCACGCAGAGTGCCCCACGGGTCCTGTTGTCCCATTAGTAATTTTATTTTAGAATTTGAGCCATTATAAAACTTAGCCTTGGTAGTTTTCCCCTTATTAGACATAATTACTGAATAGGAACAATACCGTAAAAGAAAGTATAGTATAGAATCACACAAGGTACAGAGTAACCGTTTAAGAATACCACTGATCCCTGACAAAGTCACCAGTAGTATCTGAAAGATTTTTTTTTTAAAATAAATTATATATGTATACATTCTAATGAGCAGAAACAATATATGCAATTATGTAACCACTTCACTATATCTCATGTAATACACAATATACCTCCTCTTTATAGCAAGTACAGTATAATATAAAGAAAAATAATACTTGGCCTTCCAGGCTAATGTATAGCAGCCAGGAGAGAGTCCAACAGCAGCCAAGTATATCTGAGTTTTGACTGCAAAGGTTTCCTCCTTCACCTCCATGCTTTAGGCCTCAGGAAGAAACCAACCTGCCGATTAAACAGGGAGAGTTCCATAATAACTCCTCCCTGTCTGCAGTGTCCAGCGGTCCTCCTGACTGTTTGTAAAAGTCATTCTGAGATGTTGTTACTCTGTCATGAAAAGCTAAGCTTTTCACAGCTTAATAAATTGATTAGTGCTGCTGTCTCTATAGATGTCCATGGGGACAGCAGTCAGCATCAGTAATGAGGTTAAGGCTAGACAAATATCTGATGTCTCTGGCGTTGACCCATTTTTTTTACATAGCAAGGGGTAAGATTGTGCACAAATGTGTCAAACATATTCTCACCCCTGTGAGATCTCCAAGGCACCCCAGGGAGCCTAGGCGCACAGTTTGGGAACCACTGTATTAAGGCATGAATATGAGCATAGTAAAATAAGTTGCAGTAATAATATACTTGTAGGTTTTATAAATGAGGAGACAACATAGGTCTGCCTTTCACCAATTGTAGATTGTGTTGATAATTAAAGAATATTGATGTAATAGTCTACAGATTTATTAGGCATTAATTATAATTGTAATGATGTCAATAGTACAAACATTGAATCCCTAAGAAGTTTCCTGCTTTGGCGATTGTAAAAATGTGAAACTCTTTTGTCTAACCTTTTTCCAAGCCCCTTAACTGTCTTGATATATATATTTTAATCAGTAATTTATTTCAATTTTTAAGTAAAATTCCTGAAATGTTTTTAATGCTACCTATGCCTAATACTAGTTGTTAATTTCTCAGGTCAATGGAATGAACATTAGCAATGTATCCCACAGCCAGGCCATTGCATTGCTTCGCCAGCCTTCTTCTGTCTTGTACCTCACTGTGCTGCAAGAGAAAGGCTTCTCTCAGAGGTCCCAACGCGCAGAGGGCAGCACCATTGCCAATCTAAGCAAGGAGGTCATCCAAGTCACTCTGCTGAAACGTGATCGGTCTGAGCCTCTGGGGATCAAGCTAGTCAGAAAGACAGAGGAGCATGGGGTCTTTGTTCTGGATTTGTTAGATGGCGGTCTGGCTGCAAAGGATGGAAAGCTAAGGTGTAATGATAAGGTCCTGTCTATTAATGGACTTGATCTGAGGCAGGGGACCCCGGAGACAGCAGCACAGATTATCCAGGTAATACACTCTACACTGCACTGCTTCTCTCACTATAGACATTGCCCACTGTTTGGTTAATCATACAGAAAGTTGATTTTTTGATATCCTGTAAGAATTTCAATAAAGGAGACATGTAAAATATGCAGTTCTAAAATGCTGTACTTGGCCAGTTTACAGGGACAGGGGAGCAGGGCGATATCATGTTCGTAATTGGCTGCTGAGACAAGTTTCACCCCCCCCCTAGCCTCGGCTAAAGATTGCCAGTCAGTCTCTACCAGTATAACAGTGCAGACCACAAATGCACTTTAGTGTTACAACTCCTGGTCATTATTGTGTCTAACGTGGTGTAAGAACCCTTCTCCAGTGTAACCCATCCAAGATAAACAAAAAATAATAGTAGAAAATCTAAACCTAAAGATGGAAAAATATTAGATTATTCTAAATATCTACAATTTGAGTAAGAATGATTGGCAAAGCAAATCTCCAGGTCACCTAGAAAGATTTCAGACTAGACAACTGCAAACTGAACTGCTTTAGACCATGTCCATCCTGTGTGAGCTATACAATGTTTATGCAATTTTTCCCTATCGCCTCAAATTCTGCAAATTGCTGGATCTGTAGTATCACAAGCGCTGGATGATTGTTCTGCTATCTGTAGCAAGTAATTAGCTAGTAAATGTGTTCATTGATTTATTTACAAAATCATTCCGCCCAAAATGAGAGCGTGCAGTTTTGATTGCAATATTACAAACTACACCCCATCCACAGTTTACTTACATGGTATCCGATGTAAACAAGGTTCTGTGGGTACCCGAATGCCCTGCTCGGTTTTGCAGCCGCTTTACTGGCCCCTGCACTCTCCTGCACCCATCATGTTGTCCGTGCATAACATGCTGCCAACCTGAAAAGAGACTGTCGGCAGGAGTAAAAAAGATTCGGCGAGGTCTGCAGTAACTGGTCTTGTCAGACAGGAAGCGTTTTGGTCATACCTGCTGAGACCTAGGAGAGTAGCGGCACCTGCGCACAGATTCAGGGAATCTGCAGAACCTTTTGAACACCAATCCCCAGGAAAACTTTGGGGATGGGGAATAACTTGTGATAATTCAGTTTTGAGCAGAATTACTCTTTAAATTGTAAACCTGACTACACACTGGCTCATCCTACCAATCGCCCCAAATGACCCCTGTCTAATTTGCCCACACTGGGCCTGATTCATTAAGGAAAGTTAAGCAAGAAATTGAGTAAGTTTTTTCTTAAGTTTTCTTAACAAAACCATTTTGCAATGCAAGGGGTGCAAATTAGTTTATTACTTTGAACATAAGGAAAATATTGTTTATTCGTGTAGCATACAAATGCTTGATAGCTTATTTGCATGCTGAAATTTAAAGTTGATCTAGGAAAAAAAGCCAGTATTTTCCTTATGTGCAAAACAATAAACTAATATGCACCCCTTGCATTGTAACATAGGTTTTCTACTGGACAAAACCATGTAAAAAAAAAATGAGTACTTTCCTTAATGAATCAGACCACATTAATTGCATAATGCTTTGGCAGCCTTTTAGTGGGGTCAGAAGATAACTGTACACACAGGCTAATTGTGATGATCTTCGCACCACATTTTCCAATAATAATTTGGTCACTTTCAATAAGATCATTAGCAGGCATTAGTGGTGGTTCTTGTCCATTGCTTGATACCTGCTGTAATACTTCAGGGTGTGGCCAGCTTAACTTGACTTGTTTATGAGACTTTATCTTGTGTGTCATGCTCTAGATGAGTGAGGCACGGGTGAACTTTGTGGTACTCAGACAATGTACAGTGCAGCCCATGGATGTCGGTGAAGAAGGAACTTCATCTGGAAGCAGCAGTAGCAATGGAGAAAGCCCTGTTCATGCACGCAAGAGGCCCAGTCTGCGTCCATACCGAAGGAAGTCCACAAACCAGAGGGTAAGTTGTTCAGACCCCAAGAGCCTGCCTCAAAATGGGTACATGGTACTTTTTAGCAGTTTTACCGTAGTGGGTGGAAAGTTGGTGTACCCAAAAGTAGCGTCCCTTGAAAGTCATCAACTTATATGTTTGGGGATGCAATTCTAGAAAAAGGGCAACGTGATGGTGTAAGCTGAGGCACCTAACAGAAAAGCGTCACACTTTTCAGTATGCGTACTTCACTGAAAAGTAGCTTTCTCATACTAATTGTGCAACACATTTCGGGATGCTAGAATTGATCTGACGTGCTTGTGTGCACACAATCTCTAGCTCACATACACCCTATAATAACTGTACATTGGCATTATGAAGGGACAATATAACATAATAAATATACATACACAAGTGCATATTGTACCAGAACACGCACTTGTGTATGTATATTTATTAGTCTATTTTTGTGGGGCTTGCAGACCCCAGGCACATGGTGTAGTGATTGTACCAGCCTATCTAGCGCAGGGGGTCACTTTTTAATTTTTGTTTTATACAATATAACATGCAGCTTTTCAGAACAAGACACATTTTTTGTGATTGGGCACAAGATCCTTGAAGGCTTTTTATTGGCTACTACAGCTGTTATTCTTGCCCTCCACCAATACTGCCCCTGCTTCAACAAACTGCCCATTGTTCAATCTTTCGCTTTTTACATCAACAGGCATTTACTTTTGGAACTTTAGGTTGTGCGAGTGTTTACAGATAGTTGTAAAATAAAGGACGCCTATAGCTACAGTTTGTATGGAACCTTGTAACATTCACAAATCCAAAGTCAATTTTCCAGTACCATGAAACAAATGTACAATACGGGGTCACTGACCGACTTATTTTTTTTTAAATAGCATTGGTTGTCTTCAAATAGCAACGCCTATTTCAAATATCCTGGTTTCTAAAAATTTTACATACATGTGTGAAAGTTACACGGAGCTATTCCAATTTGTTTATAGTAAGTCTGGCACAGTTTTAAAACAGAATACAGAACCACCCATGCTATATGAAATTCAGCCCACAAAAGCCATATGTAGTAAACCCAATATATAAATCTATACTCACTAATTCTGTTAATCTTGGTGTCAGAATTTCTGTAAAATAAGCTTTTTGAGGGAAAGAATTCTGATGGCAGCACTAAAGCTGTAAATATTTTGCTGTTATTTTAAGGCATGAGGCCAGCATATGGGTTCAGCCCACTCTTCAAATATTATGCTTTCATATTCCAATGCAGCAGGCTGGATGTGGTGAAACTGCGGAATCCTTAGAGGTGTGTGCTTTACAGAAGAAGGAAAAACATCAGTATTCTATGAATGACATAAGTGTAGGTTTATGGAAGGGCTGTATTTGCATTTTAAGCATCTGAAATGACAGTTTGTGCAGAGACAAACTATGGTGAAATCAAAAACAATTTGGGGAAAACTTGTTTACTTCTGCTTAAACTAGATATTGGAAAATAAAAGGCTGTTATGATATGGTCTAAGACTAGGCACTAAGGGGCAGATTCAATTCGCTGTGTTGTTCTAAAGAGCTGCGAGCAAAAATCAGCGGAGAAATTAATGTAGTAACGGTAATAATGCGCAGCCGCGTTGTTCTGCTAATTGAATCTGCCCCTAAGTGTTAGCATTTAGTATACTGCATGTAGGTAGGTTCATCTCCATCATAGTATGTGGCCTGTTGAACCATAACTCACAATATAGTTTTCTATGTCTTGCTTGAAACGTAGGACCAGCCTCAGGTGAGCTCTGGCCTAGAGAAGACAGTCACTCTGAAGAAAGAGACAAGAGAGTCTCTGGGAATTACCATAGGAGGAGGTCGTGATCATAAAAACAAGCTCCCCATCTATGTGTCCAGTGTTCAACCAGTTGGGTGTCTGTACAGAGATGGCAGAATAAAGAAAGGTAATACTCCGTCTATGAATAGTGTGTAGCATTTATTTATACATGGATTGGACAAAGGCACAGCAAAGAGTAAAATATTTTATTTAACTCCCCACTGTATAACTCTGCCCCATAATTCTCTGTTGGAGAAACATAGATTTTCCACCAGCTGCTCGCCCCATTTATGCCTCACCAGCCATGTAAGCTTCGCTGCTTGAATCAGAGTGAGGAATCAGAGCTGCAGGGCTCCTCTCATGGACTGAGACAGCTAGGGGAATATGTGGCATGGGACCATTGTTAGGTTTTGGAATTCAAAAATACATTTACTGGATGTGGCCACATACCACCAATGTTTACTCTTAAACTGTGTATTTTGGGCTTTGTTCATGTCAGCATGAATTGCCTTTACTCTTGATGAAGGCACTAAACAAAAAATATTTTGCAAGTCTTATTGGTGGGATCACAATAAACAGCTGTTTATACAGTTTCTGCTGACTTAAGCTGATCCTCCATCTAGCTGTCCAATTTTATCAGAATAACACAGACTTTGAGTATAAACATTTGCTGAAAAAGGCTGGAGATCAGATATAACACCAGTTATGAAATATTTTAATCTATGAAAAAACATTTTTAGGCAAATAGTAGATGTCTGTGAAGAATAAAATGTCTTCTCTTCTGAACAGGTGATGTGCTCCTCAGTATCAATGGGACTGACTTGACTGGTCTGAGTTATTTGGATGCAGTGTCTGCACTAAAGTCCAATGCTGCCTCACACACGGTGGTCCTGAAGGTCTTGGAGTTAGCAGTTGGCGAGAGACCAGGAGATGCTGCAGAAGGAGGTGTTGAAGTCATGAGAGATCCTGGGGGCATCTGGTCTCCTCTTTGGGCACAATGGCTTGGCCTTCCCAGGTATGTGTATGTAGTAATCCAACAATGTACTTGTATTTGCAAGTAAAGTATTATTGTGGTAAGGCAGTCTTTACAAGGGATCAGTTATATCTAAGAAACTATTCTTGTGATTTTAATTTTTTTAAATCTCTTTTTCTATAGCAATCAACATAGGCAAATACAGTAAATAAAAATAAAAATAAATTCCCATTTGAGTATAATATAATAGCAACAAACATAACAGATGAATTATGTATAAGTAGCATAGGCGTTGAGACACTGGGAATCGAAGAGTAATGAAAAGAGATTCAGCTCCTCAGTTTCTAATCACTTAGCCATTTGTCTAAGGCTTTTAGTTTTTTCAAAGTTTAAATGGATTTGGGATAAGGGGAGATGGGAGAAGTTCAGGATGGGGGGGTTGCATATGGGAGGAAGGGATTAAGGGGGATTTTGTAGAGAGTAGGTTTGAAGTATTGAGAGCTCAAATGGATTCCTCCAGGAGCGTAGATTTCTGAACATCCTACTAAAGATTTTATTTAAGGCAGATACCCTGTCGTTAAATAGGTTGGATAAATATTCCATTGAAGAGACATACCATATACACAATAACAATGCCTCTCTCTCTGGAGGGGAATGCTTCTTCCATTCTCTGGCCATATTCTTGTATTTTTATTTATTTTATTTTTTTTTTGGATGGGGGGAGCTACAAAATACATCCTACTTATATTTCTCAGTTTTCACATTGGAGTAACCTTGAGCCCACGTGACCTTCTTATTCTGTCTAAACAGATGACGACAACACACAGCATGGAGCCACAGCAATTCAAATGTACACTGGTAGAAAACTGTGCAGATCCTGTGGGCCACTATGGTTATATATGACCAGATTGGCCAACCATTGCATGTTGTGTGGTCCATACAAAATGTTGTTCTAAACATTAAAACCATTTACATCGTGTTTGATGTAGCTGATAGGAAAATAAAAGGCAGCATAATACCCTCCTCATCAGTGCATGTGTACAGTCTTAGGCTGAAGTTGTAGGAGGCACATTTGCATTGTGCTGTGTTCATTGGGAACAATATGTGTGCAATCCTGCCTGCCTTCCAAGTGTTTGGACCAATTAAGGAAAGATTCATTCAATTAGTGACAGGGCAGAATGACCGTCTTATAACATGTGTGGTCAGCTTAAGTGACACTTTCATCAGCAAAGTGAGTGGGGGGTGGGGGAGACACTTGCATACATACTAACTAATAACTAATGCATTTATTAACAGTTCAAAATTGCTTGTAATGAATTCAGAGTATGCTTACTGTTTTTGAGATTATACTTTTTTAAACCACTAAACCTAAAATTGAATCACTTATAACATTCATTGAGATATATCTAACAATTTTGGGATCTTGGCATAAGTGATTGTGTGGGGGGGGGGGGGGGGGGGTTATATTCTATGCTCAGCAGATGTGTGGAATATAATTGAAGTACACAGGCAGTGGATCTCTGTGTAATCTCAAGTTCTTTGTATGGGAACTTTTACATATGAATTTCTGAATGTTATTAGTAGTTCTTCAAATGGCCACTACAACTAAAATCCAGGTTGCCTTAAATTCAACACATTTTATTTTATTTTTTTAAACAGAATTTACTTTTCATGGTGCTTTTTTGAAGGTGTATCTGTTGTTTTGTAGGAGTGTGCAGCACAATGTATATTGGAATGATTTGCAGTTGTAATGTCATTTACCATTCACTCACAACAGCTCCCTGCACTGGTGCAAGCACATCTCTTTACGGAAAAGTACCTTTGAAAGCTGGGGGTTCAGCATTGTTGGAGGTTATGAAGAGACCAAAGGGAATCAGCCGTTCTTCATTAAAACCATAGTGCCAGCTACACCAGCTTTTTTTGATGGACGATTAAAGTAAGTGACATTTAATGTACAATAAAATATTTGTTTGTTTTTTGAAACCAGATAACTGCGTTGTAACGTTTTGGATAATGTCATCTTTGTCCTGGTACATTTGGATAACAAACAAATTACACATTTTGTGTAATTTTCATATTATGGCAGGAAGAAGTTTTTGAGTTGAAGCCACTTTGTTTAGCAGTAACACAAAAAAAAATACTCCGTCCAAATGGCGCACTGAATATTCAAACTAAAAGGCAGCTTGTAGCAAATAAATAGGTCACACCACAAACCTATAGACAAATTCAAACAAACACCAAATCTACTAACAGGCGCCAATCTAAGAAACCACTAATAACTAAAGCACAAAATAAAAATTAAAATAAAAGATAAAAAAATTAAAATAACAATAAAAATATAAATATATAAAATTAAATATATAAGCACAATGTCCTGGACAACAAATAAAACAAAGAAATAAGAGATGAATCTTCTAAAAAGTTCTCCAAAACTTCAGGCTTTTCTGTAGGTCCATATGAAAAAGAAAACAACAAAACATAGTGCAGACAATAAGTCCAATCAGGAAATAGATAATAGCCCTTAGTTGCCCATGCACTGGTAAGTACAAATATACACCACGTGTTGAAGAGGACACTCTGAACCCCTCAAGGGTACGCACTCACCAGAGGGCATATATAAACAAGCGTGTAGATATAATGATGCTTCCCTTATAAAGGTAGATCTTCTAATATGGGACTGCAAACGACCATAGTGATAACAAGAAGAAAAAAGATGGCTCCATAGTGTAAAAACGTACAGCACTTTATTCGCAATGAACACAGGTCTACCAAAAAACAAAAGTATATACAACGACAGAAACAAGCCTGCAAACGGGAATGGATGGACCCTTAGTGTTTTATGGGCTTCTGAAACCCGTTTCCCATTAATTACCAGATATGTTAAAATTGTAACTTGCATGTATGACCCAAGTAGCCACTAATACTGCCACTCAACTGTCCAGGGAATTAGCAGGATCGTGTTGGTGGTTGCTTATTACAGTTAGTTTAAAGTCAGGTGTCCATGGCAATTTTGTGTGAATAATAAAAGGGTGGGGTACGGATTAACGGCTATGTAAAACCCGACATAGTTTTAAACGATGTGACAATAATGACTGGTATAATTGCGATAATAATAAAATTACTACCTACCATATAACAGATAAGAACTTTTTCCGAAGCTTGAAATATCTGTATGGGCTAAACGGCTAAACTACCAGATTACGTCATTTACCATGGACAGAGTGAAAATGACGCTTTTAAAGCGGCAATACCTGGACCCTACGCCATGTATAATGGAATACAGGTGTGGGGTCCGTGTATTGCCGCTTTAAGGGGGGGTATTCAATTGTTAGCGAGATCGCTGAAATACTCACGCTCCAAAAATATTACCGTTAATGCGGTAATATCTCGCTGAATTTCAGCTCGCAGCTCCCTGAGCTGCGAGCTGAAATCCAACGAGTATATTACCGTATTAACGGTATTTACGCACAATATTGCCATATTTACGGGCAATATTACCGTATTAACAGTAATATTTTTGGAGCACGAGTATTTCAGCGATCTCGCTAACAATTGAATACCCCCCTAAAAGCGGCATTTTCACTCTGTCCATGGTAAATGACGTAACTTGGTAGTTTAGCTGTTTAGCCCATTAAGATATTACAGTGAGCGATCATTTCAAGCTTCAGCAAAAGTTCTTATGTGTTATATGGCAGGTAGTCATTTTTTATTATCGCGATTATACCCATTGTTATTGTCGCATCGTTTTCAACGATGACGGCTTTTACATAGCCGTGATATTGACTTCCACCGGAATAAACAAAAGTGCAGATTCCAGTGCTTGTTGTTAGTCACTACTTTTTCAATTATTTTTCCATAATCAAATACATTGGCAGGGTGGGTGTGGTACATTATTTGGACAATGGCAATGATGGCAACTGAAATTACGATAAAATAAAGGCGATTGCAATATGCGCGATAACAAGTAAATGCAGACTTCCTATCAACACGACAGAGCAAATGCCCGATATATGTCCTGCACGGCTGCTATAGATTACGAACGCAGGAAATGCTGACACTTGTAATTCACGTCACTAGCAATGCAGAAACTGAGATTTTGAGTTTTAAAGTGGCAATACCACGATCGTAACCCTAACCATTAGACTAGTTAATCTTTGCAGCAGATCCATGGCATTGCCGCTTTAAAAGTTCAAATTTAAATTTTTTTCATTGCTAGTGACGTGAATTATAAGTGGCGGTATTTGCTGTATTCGTAACCTATAGGAGTCGTGAAGGATACATGTGCGGCATCTGCTATGTCGTATTAATAGTAAGTCTGCGCTTAGTTTTTATTGTAATTATTGCCATTGGCTTTATATTTTCATTTTAGTTGGCGTAATTATAATTGTCGCTATAATCAGTACCACTGGGCAGGGTAACACTTTGCAATCACAGCTGAAGATATATTGATATTGTCCAGAAGATTAGTGTCCTCTGTGTTTTTTAAAATACCCATTTTGTCACACATAAGTTTAACACAGCCTAGTATGATAGCATTAGTGGCAAAAGCACATGTATCTTTAGCTTAAGAGTGAAGAATATATTCAACATTACCTTATCAGAAAGTTGGGCCAAACTAATATAGACATAATACAAAGTATAATTTTATATAAGATTATCACAGGGTGCCTAGCTAATTTAATACGGACATTATTCATTATGTATTGGTGTTTTGTATTTATCTATTTTTTTTTTGTCATTATTTTCCCATTTAATGTTGGTGCGAAGTTCATTATCCTAGAGTTTGGGACTTCACATTTATTGTCTATTTTCTGATTAGGTGCGGAGATGAGATTGTTGAAGTAAATGGTGTGTCCGCCATGGGAATGAGTAACGCAGAGCTGATCCCTATGTTGAAGGAGCAGAAGAACAGGGTCACGCTGACAGTCGTCTCTTGGCCCGGAAGTCTTGTGTGATTGTCAGAACGTACAGACTTTTTTCATTTATAAATTCTGGGCATTTTGCAAAACTTGGTGAAAATAATAGGACTCTCTTGCAACGTGCTCTTATTTCCTTATGAAGTGAAAAAGTATAATCACCCTATTGCTGATATATTTTATTTCCAAGATTAATGATCTAAAATGTAGATACTTGTATCATAAACTCAAAGCCCCCCAAATCCTGCTCTAGTCTTGGGAACTGATCAGTACAGCATTGTTACAACATTAACCCACTGAACAGATCACATTGTGGAGCAATGCTACATTTACAGTTATTGAGGAATAAGGACATCTGATGGTGATTTTACACCTAATGAAAATACCAGCTCTGCTTTCCAGACAATCCTTGGAGTTGTACAACATGACAATCTTGGACAATATTCCTAATAACCTTCTCTTTAATTTATAGATGAAGTTTGCTGTTACATAGCATTGGTGTTTTATAATGTTGCCTTCAGTTTTGATTAATTGTTTTTCGCCTACAGCTCTTAATCTTGGATTTTCTAGTATATATTGGGGATGCTGGTTTCTTCAGAATAACTAATAATCCATCAACTGCTGCAAAACGTTAATTTAAAAAATTGCCAGGAACAAGCAACTAACAGCACTTGCTGGTCACTCTTTATAATACAAATATACAATATGTACAATAGACCATCCTGTAGCAAATTCCTATGTAAATTATATTTAAAATTACACTTGGCGCAATAGCCTGTCATACTTTTCGTTCTCTAAATGTAAATGCATTGAATCCACTAGTTGGGTTAGTAGCCTCGTGTGAGGACCTCTGGCATTGAGCAGACTATTTTTTATAAAGCTGTGAGTCTGATGGAGGCTGAAGTTTCAATTAACTGCATCATTTATGATGTCATGAAGTAAGAAAAAGATGCTAGCAAAGTTGCAAGCTCAGCAAATTGTGAAGTCCATAGTTGTTCAATTAAAGTTAGCAGCTACCGACTGGTCCTGATTCACAAATATTAAACTCTGGAAGATTATGTTGAGAGATAAGTGATTTTGTAAAGTTGTGAAATAAAGTTTGCATAGAATGCTTTTACATATTGTATTTTTTTTTTTTTTTAAATCAAGAGTTTTTATTAAAAAAGGTTTTACAAGTTTTAAGAAAAACTAACAAGTCCAACTGTCATAAAACCCAAGATACCAATAAAGAAACCTAATAAATAAGAATGATCATACATTCTCAAATTCAATGATCACCATCCAAATAAGTTAATCGAAAGATTAACTGGGAAAGTGACCTCATTCTGTATGTTAATTCCTTGTCACTATGTGCGCTATTCAAAATCCTATAAATTGCTTAAATTAAACTGCACAGCTGGACACCCCAAAAGTCTCTCAAACAGTCTTGTATTCCTGAGTTTGTAGTACATATCTTCACTTAGACCAGGCCTGTCCAACCTGCGGCCCTCCAGGTGTTGTGAAACTACAAGCCCCAGCATGCTTTTCCAGTAGACAACCTGTTGATGGCCTGAAGGGCATACTGGGACTTGTAGTTTCACAACATCTGGAGGGCCACAGGTTGGACAGGCCTGACTTAGACCAACACAACTATATTTTATTATAGTTCTGCATAGATCTTATATCCTAGTATAAGTAGATCAGATATGTATTTAAATGTACTCAGACTCAACTCCAATGCTATCCCAACTAAACATAGCCTGGGTCTCATCTGTGGAATATCAACCACTGTTCTACAAATTGCCAAACTGATGTCTAGAGTCTATGAATCACTGACACTCCCACACAATATGCCAAAATTATCCCATTGTGATTCCAAACAGTCCAAGTTATTTCTTATTTCTATTAGAGATGAGCGGGCTCGGATTATCGTAATTCGAGCCCACCCGAACAGTGCGGATCCGACGGCGATCTGAGCACTGTTCGGGTCTTTCCGGCGGGGAGAATGAGTGAAAGCGAGGCTGAGACTCCAAATCCCGCCGTCGGATTCTCGCGAGACTCTGATAGTATCTTCACTCGGGCATTACAGTAGTGGTTAGTGCGTTGTGCACAGGACATAGCTGCAGTCAATCATAATAAAGCACTGGTGTATATAGCCATGAATCTTTAGGATTTCCATGCTGCAGGTACTTCTTGACAGATAAATGCAGACACATTTTGTAAAGCATTGAATGCCAATGTATCCACTTACTTATTAATGGTATTAACCACTTTCACTATTCACTGATGATTACTGGGGTAGTTTACTTATCAGTGCCAGCCAAGCATTCAGAAGCTAGTTTAATTTTGGTTGCTGCAAAGAGAAACCTCTGTGATGTTCCTCTTACTAATCTGCAGTATATGGGTTTTCGTCTGCCACCATGGTGTAAAAAGAATTGATTTAAAATAATTAAATGGGCAGTGTGCCTCCACCTAAATTCTAAACTAACCCCAGTACTAGTCAGTTTGAACTGATCATTATTCTAACACAAGTGGAAGTTAATATCTGATTGCACACATGTTGCACTTGTCCGATGTGATGGATAGTAATCCTGCTAATCATACTAGAGACATTTAAAGAATCTTGTAGTGTCTCCCCACTTCAGAATTTTGTACTAGGTTTATTCCTTTATTCTTATAATAATAAATTATCTTCTGGATGCTTGGACAGAACTGATAAGTATTCTATCCAAGTAAACTTCAGTGAGTGGTGAAAATGGTTATTGCCATTATTATACATTTTTTTTTTCCGGCCAAGCTGTTAGAGGGAACGTATCCTGGACCAGTGTAGGCAGTTGTCCGGGCAACCATTAAGTCGTTATGAGTCCTGAGTAGTGTTCTAGCATCATAAGAATGGGGCCAGGCTGTAGTTAGGATTGTCCGGCAAGTTGTTAAGAATTCCAGACCAAAATGTTGTTTAGAAAGTGGTCCTGATAAATTTACTACAACTCCAACAGTGGTACATTAGTATGTTGAGAGTGCTGTACCTCCGGCCATGATGTTTCTATAGTTCCAAAGTATCGGGTTGTGTAGCCTCTGGCCAAGCTTTTGTTGATTGTGGTGTTGAGGCAGTTGTGGGGCATGTTCTCTGGATCTTTCCTTTCTGAAGCTGCTGTTAAAGTTCAAGCCAAGCTGTTAGTTGTTTACAATTGTACTGTAGCATTCTCCAGCCAAGTTGCTATTCTTACTTTCAAATCTTGAGGGTTCCGACACCCCTCCACTGTGATCTCTACCAATCTGTGAGTGATCTGAATCCCAGTCTCCCTACTCTAGGAGACTCACCTGAGGAGAGGAGCCTTTTGGCCTAAAAACAATATTGTGAGGTGTTCAGAATAGACTGGAAATTAGTGGAAATGAATGTTATTGAGGTTAATAATAGCATAGCAGTGAAACAAATCCAGAAATCTGGATTTTAGCACTTTTTATGCTTTTTTTTAAAAAAAAAAATCACAACCCAAAATCAGAACCAAAACCTTGAGTGGGGTGTTTTGGCAAAACTAATCAGAACCCAAAACCTCAAGGTAATCAGAACCCAAAACACGAAAAGTATCCGGTGCACACCCCTAATTTCTATCTTATATAATCTAAGGGTAGTGAGATATACTCTGTGTCAAATATACAAGTGTATTTGTTGAAATCTCACACAGCACGTGACATCCTTGGTGCAGACCATTTGTCCTCTGTTAATGGACCAAGATCATCTTCCAATTTGAGCCTCAAATCTACAAGACCATCTTGGAGATTGGAGGCAGGAGAGATATACATGTAGAGTTGAAATCAATTATTAAAACCAATATTGTAAAGAGTAATCTTGAGCAGAGCATTACTTAACAAAGGGATATTACCCCCAAATTGCAACTACTTCAAGCTTTAAGTTCACAAGTATCTAAAAAAATTAGATTATTTGGAATATCACATCCTATTAAGTTGTGTGAAAGATTTTAGGTAATTAATAAATTATAACTGCCCAATTGAATTAATCCTTCACCATTTTGACCACTTCATCAAATTTACCTAATTCGTTTTTCCAGATCAATACTTGATCCAGCCAGAAGTTTATTTGCTGCAGACCAAATTTCTAATGCTTGTCTAATTAGGGAAATATTCATAGGTTTATTTCCTGCCAATAAAATTTGTAAAGGGGGTAAGTGATGACCATGTCTGCTCACTCAGAAAGCTTTTTTAAGTACCTACTGGTGAACAAGAACTATTCTTTTCAATATGTCAATTGTGCAGCCAGGTAGTATAATTTTAAATTAGGAAGTGCTATTTCCCCTGAAGATTTAGATCTCCACTATTTGTTGAGTTTGATTCTTGCTACTTTTTCCCCAGACCAGAAAGGATATATGTTTGTTACTATTATGCAAGATATTTAACAGAGCATGTTATAAAATTTTAGGCCGTATTATCATTTTGATTAAATTGACTGACTTATTTAGATTGAGTTTTTTTCCATGTGAATTTATATTTTCCTATTATATAGTAACCTGGTCAATATTAAGCGACACACATGTTGCCATGCTGTTAGTTATTCATGTCCCAAGATATTTAAATATTAAAGTCCATTGTACGAGATGTTGTCTTCCCTTCCCATGCCAAAGAAGAAATATATTGAACTTAAATTTATCCTGAGACCCAAAAATGTCCAAATCTGTGAATAACCTGTATCAAATGGTCAAGTGAACCATTTGCATCTGGCCAAAAGAGTAACATGTTGTCTGCATACAGGGACATATCAATACTATCACCAAAAACGAAACTAAACACTCTTATCAGACAGCAGGCTATATCACCTGACCACTTACATTTACTGTCTTAATATCCAATGTCACAGCTTACTTAAAGGAGAAACTGTCTTACCCTTCAGACTGATGTACAAACAAAAATTCTGTCACACACGGGCAGACACACAGCATACTGGCTGGCAAAGTGATAAGACTCCTCATAACACACAGCTGTCTTAGTGATACTTTTATAGTAAATTGCATTGATAAATGATTTTCTATCACTGCAATAATCTTGTTAAAGAAAATCCTTGTTACTGTTGCATATGGATTAACAGGCCTCTTAGTAACATGTCTTGTCAAAACACCATCTGGAGCCGAGAATAACAATCTAACCCATTGAACACATCTTGGACCCATCTCAAAGCCCCTCATAACTTCCCACAGCTATGACCACTCCGCAGAGTCAAAGCATCGAGAAAGACCACCACTGCCTCATCATAGTGGAGCAGCTGTAAATGTCACGAATGCCCAGGCTGTACCAGATACCAGTCACGGCCAGCTGTTCAGATTGCTGTGTCACCTTAGTCACTTAGCAATGAATTTCTGCCACCACAAAGGTGGTATCCTTACGTTCACCAAAACCACTTATTAATGTTTCACACTTAAATCACATACAAATGTAGCATGATCATCCCTGGGCTTCGTAAGTTCACAAATAATGACGGAGAATACGCTAGATAAAATGTATTTAATCAGAAAAATGTTTCCAAGGCTTAGTTAAAAAAATAATAATAACAAGACATACAATATGTTGCACAAATAAGTTTCAGAAAATAAAATCAGTCACTACTACTAGTTAAGACCTGGTGTGTGAGGGAACACAATTGATAAAGAATGGACATTTCAGTCTTGATGGACCTCCTCATGAAAATGCACAATGTAATGTCTGAAGCAGAAGATTTTAAACCCTCTTCACCCCTATTTTAGGAATTACATTTTCAGTTAAGTCCGATTGATTCCTAGAATGACAGATAATTTACTTCGGAAAGCTCTGTATCGCCAAGATATATGTTTGGGTACCTCAGAGAATCTCTCACCTCTGCTCGAGTGGCTATTTGGTTTACAACTTTGGGGATTTAGATCAGTCATTAGATATACTACATAATTATCACACCTCCCCCTAAACCTAGGGCACGGCGAACTGTGACCTGTCACTGTCTCTCCTGCCCATTCATCAATTTTGCCCCTTGGCACGAGAGGCCATCTGCGTTTCCATATTCTGCGCCCTTCAGGTGCTGAATGGTGAAGTTATATTGCTGCAAAATTAAACTCCATCTTAACAGCTTACCATTATCCCCAAATACTCTAGCCAGCTTAAAGGATTATGGTCTGTAATAATGGTGAAATCCCGTCCATAGAGGTAGGGCTGTAGCTTTTGCAGTGCCCATGCGATGGCTAGGCACTCTCGTTCAATGGTAGCATACACCACCTCCCGGGGGAGTATTTTTCTACTTAGGAAAATGATAGGGTGCTCCTCCCCTTGTGCTGTCACCTGGCTAAAGACAGCTCCTAGTCCATAGTTAGACGCGTCGGTCTGTACTATAATTCGCTGTTTGAAATCTGGGGCCTGTAGCACTGGGGACTGGGCCAGAGCAGATTTCGTTGCTGTAAATTCATTTTTACAGTCCTCTGTCCAATTAACCAACTGTGGTAACTTCCTTTTTGTTAAGACAGTCAGATGTTTGGCTAGGATGCTATAATGGGGCACAAACTTTTGATAATACCCAGCTTTACCTAAGAAAGACATGACCTGCTTTTTCGTGGTAGAGGGCGGCCATGTTGATAGCCTCTACCTTGCCTGGCTCTGGGCGGAGGGTACCTCCCGCTACACGGTGTCCCAAATACTGCACTTCACTCATGCCAAGCTAGCACTTCTCTGGCTTGATAGTCAGACCAGCCTCAGTAATTCGGTATAACACACTATTCTGATGGATCAGATACTCCTTCCAGGTCTGGCTGAACACTGCAATGTCATACAAGTAGGCAACTGAATGTCTCTTCTGGCCCTCTAGCAGGTTATTGACCGGGCGCTGAAGGGCGCAGGGGCATTTTTCATTCCAAAGGGCATGATCAAAAACTCAAATAGCCCAAATAGGGTGATAAATGTGAACTGCTCCCGTGCCTCAGGTGACAATGGGATCTGCCAGTACCCTCTACTGAGATCCATGATGATGATGTAGCGTGCCTGGGCAAGCTGATCTAGTAGTTCATCTATCCTAGGCATCGGATAAGCATCAAACACTGTGGCGTCATTCAACCTCCTATAGTCTACACAGAACCAAGTGCCTCCACATTTCTTTGGCACCAGTACTACTGGGGCAGCCCACGAACTGTGAGACTTTTGAATTACCACTAGCAGAAACATCTCATCTATTTCCATTTTCATTGCTTCTAGCACTTCTAGAGAAGTCCGATATGCTGTCTGTCTGAGGGGGCTTTGGTTCCCTATGTTTACATGATGTGTGACCAAGCGTGTTTTTCCAGACTTCCCTGTAAAATGGGACTGATAGGGCTGTGGCATATCAGCTAGCTGCTCTAGCTGAGAATCAGACAGCTCTTCACTGCAGTGGGCATCTGCTAGAGAACCTTCCTTTTTAGCAATGGCTGCTAAATCCACCAAGGGGTTAGCGTCCTGATCGCTCTCATGCAGGCTACACACAGCTAATACAGAAGCTTCCCTGCCATGATAAGTTTTGAGCATGTTGTCATATACTTTCTTCCTCTTGGCCCTCATCTTTTGCTACTACATAATTAACATCATTAATGCGCTGTACTATGTGTAGGGGCCCTCCTAGGCAGCTTGCAACTTGTTCTGCTGCATAAGGATCAGAACCAGAACCTTTTGCCCCAACCTCAAATATGCATTCTCTTGCATTGCGGTCATATCACATCTGCTTTGCTTGCGCAGCTTTCAGGTTGCTCTGTGCCATCCCTATTAAGGACTGCAATTTTTCCCTGAACTACACTACACAGTGTACCACTGAGGTTTCTGGGGTGATCAATTTCCCTCCCCACTCTGCCCTAATCAAATTCTAACGGGCTGTGCACTTGGCGCCTGTACAGGAGTTCCAAGAATGAATAGCCAGTGGATTCCTGTGGTACCTCGAGGTATGCAAAGAAGAGGTACGGCAGTAATCTCTCCCAGTCTCTTCCCTGCGACTCCACAAAAGTCCTAAGCATTTGTTTTAGGGTGCTATTAAGGCGTTCGCACAGTCCGTTGGCCTGCGGGTGATACAGGGATGAAAGTAAATGATTCACCTGCATCTTTTTACAAATACTCTGCATGAGGTTAGACATGAATTGGGTACCTTGATCAGTTAACATTTTCTTTTGGGAACCCCACCGTAGAGAAAATAGTTATAAGGGCATCTGCTACTTTGTCTGAGCGAATGGAGGAAAGAACTACTGCTTCTGGGTACCTAGTAGCATAATCCACTACAGTCAAAATGTACTCTTTCCCTGAGCTACTGGGTATGGCTAGGGGACCCACAATATCCACAGGAACCCATTCAAGGGGTTCTGATATGACGGGTAGGGGAATGAGAGGGCCCCCCCCACATCACCAGACTTCCCAACAACCTGGCACACATGGCATGAGCGACAGCACTTGGCTATGCCAGTCAGCATGCCAGGCCAGTAAAAATATATGTACCAAACGAGCTTTAGTTCCGGCAACACCCAAATGTCCTGCTAGGGGTATCTCATGGGCTACTTTCAGCAACCCTTCCCTATAGGTTTGAGGTACAACTAGGTGCCTGTCAGCAATTACATCTGGATGTATACTCTTGACATTTTTCTCTCTGTACAAAAGGTAATTTTCCCCAAAAATGCTATCTTCCGTACTTTCCAGACAGGCCTGACTGAACCTCTCCCTCACTGTTGATAAATTGGGATCAGTGTTTTGTTCTGTTTTAAAAATGTCACTTCCAAGCTTGTCAGTGTTGTACACAGCATGAGGTCACTCATTCAAATCACTGCCTGATTCTGCAGCTTCTACAGTGAGGGAGGGGAATTAGCATCTAGTGAACCTCCCTCCACTCTTTCAGGGGTTAATGCACAGCTCCTCTGTACTGCTAAGACATTGGATACATTTTCACACTTTGGGTCACCTTCAGAACTAGACACATGTAAATCGCTCTGACTACCTAAAACATTAGCAGACATGGTATCACATTTAGGCACAATTTCACACATTTTGCCCTGAACAAATTCACAACCTAGGAGACTTAAAGTGTTAGTCTCTCTAACAAGAGCATTATCATCAAACACATAAAGCCCCTCTGCATCACAGGTACCTGCAAATCTGCATGAGTATTCTCAGCAGCACATGAAATTTCATTACTTATTTTTGCACTCATGTTATGCTGGTCAGCAAAATTCACCTGAGGAAAAATAAGGTTAGTTTGCACCAGTGCATCGAAAATGACATCACTTTCATTTCATTTACATAAGCAGCGTGTATCCTTCCCAAACCAGTCCCCAACAATACCGTGGCAGGCAGATTATCTAGTACCCCAACGTCTCGTATTTCTCTGCTAGATCCACAATCTAGATACACTCTGGCTAGGGGTACTGCAGAATGTAGCCCCCCCCCCTCCTTGCACAGGAATAATGTTCTCTGGGCTCACTAGAGCTGGATGTAACAGCTCAAGTGTGACTTAGTGTCCTACCTTAACAGCTTGCAGATTGTCTCTGAAGCGTTCTTGAGGTCCTCCTGCACACAGGACGGCCGGCACTAGCTTTCCGGCCGGGCCCCCCACAGGAGAAGGAGTTGTTTTCTTCTTTCTGGGGCAATTGACACTGATATGTCCCACTTCATCACATGTAAAACACCTGCGGCCAGTTGTTGCTAAAACAGGTTGTTTTTTTTTATATTCTATGGAGTTTGAGAGCGATTTGGATAGGTTTATTGCATTTAAATTAACTTGTAGAATTGATGGTTTAAATAATTTGCCTGACATGTACATAGACTTTTTTTTTTAACAAAAGTCATAGGGGGGAATTCAATTGGCCGCATTACTGTACAAGGTAACGCGGCCTGCGCACTATTACCAATATTACGGTAATAGTGCGCTTAAATATCGTTGTTATGGTAGTTTCAACGCTGGCTTTTTGCTCGCAACTCCCTGAGCTGCGAGCAGAAAGCCAGATCAAATTTACCGTAATAACGGTAATAGGTTTAGCGCTGTGATACTCAGGGGGGAATTAAATTCCCCCAGAGAATATGTCAACAGTCCTCACATGAAAATTCTTTAGTATTTGATTATCCAGAATAGCTGGGGCAGTTCTATTAGAAACAAAATTGTAAAGCCAAGTTGATTGCTAATGCCATTGGAGAGAGGTCTGATATAGCTTACTTTTCTTAAAACGTTTACTGGAACACATGGAACTAAATCTTTCTGTACAGTTTCCCTGTAGGCTATGTATATTACAGTAGAATTAATGATTGCTCTTATCCCCAATAGACAAACAGTAAGGATCTTTATTGAGCATGCAAAATCGCTATTCCATTATCTTCCGATTTCTCTGAGGTGTGATAATAGTGGCAACTATGGAATAGCAAGGACATAGGTGCTGGAATCCTCCTGGTTCTGTAGCAAATGGCAAAAACTAAATTTTGTTTAGTGATTCAAGATATTTTAATGCTTTCCAAGGGATGGCAATTGCACATTTTAGTAGGCTTGCAAATTGATTTGTTTCCCAAAATATACTTTGAGGTGGTGGTGATCGTGCAGTATTTACATAGGGGATAAGGGCAGAGACATAACTAGACCACATTGTGACTTCTTATTGATCAATTTATTTAGTACTACTATATATTGTAATTTATGTATCGCAAAGTAAATCCTCTTTCCCCAGGAGGAGTCAGGATGTTTAAGATCCATTAGGTGTATTGGCTTTTTAATAGAACATAAACCGCGGAATTCTTTTTTGATGTACCAGCATTATGTAGACTCTGTGAGTTGCCTACATGATTCTATAAGAACTTAACCCATGCCATCTTTATACAACAGAAGTTCAACCAGATAATAGATTGGAACATGATAATTTTTGGGCAGAGCAGGAAGATCAACTTCCCCGATAAACAAGCCTTATATAACTGTATATGCTATACAATATGTATCAGCAAGTTGGTTTAGTTAATAACTTATCTTAATGATGAGTACTCTGCCCAAGTCTTTTCATTATAATCCTGCCATTCAATAATCTACATCACCTCTAATTCTCCCAAACCAGTTCTCTCCAACCCCTGCAGCAGGGGAGGCAGAAATCGCTAAACAGCCAATTGTGAAGGTAGTTCTCCAGACTGATCATTGATTCAAGACATTGCATTCATATTAAAAATTAAATACATTAATATACAATACACAACATCCCTACTGTCACTTTAGTTTAACTAGATGATTAATAATAAACATAGAAGACAAATTTAAAGTTTTGAATACGCCAAGAATAGGTAAAATGGAGACATCATTAGTTCCTGTTACAAGCTGTATTTTTCACAATGAGAAACAGCTTAATCAGTCAATGATGCAAATTGTGATACTCTGCTCAGAATCTTGCTTCACATTAGTAAGAAAACTAAATACGCCACAAACTAAAAGTGCTATTTTTAAAACACACACATTAAATAATTAAATAAATATAATTTATAGATAATATTAATTGTAGATATTAAAGCCAAATGCCTTTAGTGTTAAGCCTGTATGACTATAACAGTTGTTAGTACTTCAGGATATGTTTTCTATGATGTATTTTGCGTACAAAACGTGGTAATTTATATATAAAAACACTATGAGCGAACAAATAATAGGGGAAAAAAACATTTACTTGTGCTTATAAAATGTACAGGGCAGCACAGGGGCGCACGCAGGGGGGGTTTCTGAGTCTCCAGAAACCCCTCCGCTAAAAAAGTGCCCTACATAGCTACACTGTACTGTACAGCAGCCGCGGCGCTGTCAAAGAAGCGTTCGAAACGGAGCTGCTGCGCATGCGCAGCAGCTCTCACGCTTTTTTTTTTTTTGGGGTGGAGGGGAAACCCCCCCTTAAAAATCCTCTGTGCACCCCTGGCAGCAATCCACCCTTTGAGTATATTTATGAGCTGTGAAGTTGTCATGTCTCCTCCAATCACTGGTAATGAGCACTGTGAGAAGTCCCGTGAACACCTCGCTGTGAAATTATGATTTGAAAAAGAGATTCATTCTGCAATATCAGCACTTTACTGAAGGTGAATTCAGTGGTCTTATTATCAAGCGGCAATCAGATAGCTGTAATATACTGGGGGACATTTACAAAAAAAACAGCAGCTGTTTCCTGTAAACCAATTTTCATATATGTCCCCCTTCCCCCTTAAAATTTGCAAGCTCCTTGAAAAGGAATAAAAATTTATCCTGGATCTGTGTTTCTATTGTTTTTGTGTAGATTATCCCAAATACTCTGAAGATCTAAGGCAGGGATGCCCAGCCCTCACATAATGAAGATCTACATTTCCCAGATGAGCCGCATAGGGACCTCTGTAGTAGATTGCATGTATTTTATAGAAGTCATGACAGGTATTTCAAAAGATATAGAAAGGGAATAAAGCATCTGTTGTGGATTATGTATGTGTCCACAACTTAAGTTTCTCAGATCATCTGATTTATTGTATTTTTAATGTCACATTGCTACATTTGAGACATGCATATATTGTATGGAGAGGAGAGATTTAGAATAGGTAACTAGACAAGGACAGGATCAGGGAGATATTTTTCCATCTATAATAAATGTGTATTTGGTTCAGTTTGTTAGTAGAATGCATATATGAGCCAAATCACACTCCTATACATCCAGCACATGAGGTTTATCATGGGAGACAATGCATGGGTTATATAGGATGATTGGCAGACTTACTGGATGCAAACTACACACATGGTAGGCACTATATAATAGAAATAGTGAAGTCATAAGACCACATTTACAGTATTAACTATGTGTGAGATAATGGAATGGGATTTTTACTCATCCAAGTCTTGCCAGTGTTATAAACTAAGCCTAGTAATAAGGAAACTGTTTTTCCCGATAGTTGATGGTTATTTAAGACTTTTAAACTTTTGCCGTTTAGGAGAATTATTTTGTCAGTGACATCACAGGCAGCTGAGGAACCGTGTAGTTATGATGTGCAGCCATGTGTTCTGTGATGAGATTAGTTTCATACAATATTGACATCCTGCAAAATAAGGAAAACTGACGAGATGCACTTATTTGGTTGCTAGAGCTTTGTCCAGCACTCATACACCCACTGTCAAATCTACTCCTGTCCCAAATGACATTCTGCTCTACATACACAATACACAACCTTAAGACCACCGCCGTTTACTCCCTGAGGTCACGCCGGTTCCGTCGTGTGGCAAGTTCTTCATCCCCACTCTTCTCCTCTTTCCCCCGTTTGCTTTTCTTGCGCTTGTGTCGTCGGTGGGTCTCTTTTTCTTCACTGTCCTGATTCCTGAAGTTCAGAACTTATTATTATCTTATTTATAAAGTGTCGACAATACATAGCACAGTACATTGAGGGGATTATTATATAAATTAAATAAGTGAAAATGATGCTCATTCGTGGAATACATGGGGGAGGGCAGGGAAGGTAGAGGGACACTTTCTACTTGTGCAATGAAGTTTTTGCAAACATTATCAGCTACATGGCATTATTCATGTGCATCCTCAATAAAAAACTACTATAACTGTTGCTTCACAAACAGAAGCACAGACAAGCCCCAAGAGAGCATTTTCTAAAACCTGTCCTCAGGGAGCCCATCTGTTTCCATATTATACAGGAGCACAGGTGTTTACTATAGAGTACATGTAGACTTTTTAGAGTATATATAATTTCCAATGAGGAAAATATGTACTGCCGAAACAAGGGGCATTACAGGAGTCTGGAACCCTCCCCCTATAGGCTGGATTAAAACTGGGTACACACCTATGCAATTATCACTCAGATCGCACGATTCTCGACTGTGTGGACAGATATTGCAAGAGTATGTACGTTCCCACAATCAAGTTTTTTTTGTACCAAAACACATTGCATCTGTTCGGTGGGATACGGAATAATGATACTGATTATACAGACAAGACTTACCCTAACGTCTTTAAACTGAAGGGCTCCTTCCCGACGAGGCTCCAGAATGACTGATGTGCAAGCGACTGGAAGCAATCGCGATGAATGAAAAATCCGCCGCGACTTGAGGACGCCGCTGGCGACTGCGACGCTGTTAAGGGGGAAATGTAAGTATGTGGCCATGGATAATGTACTTTGCAAAGCGTTGTAAGTATGCGGGCATGGACAATGTACATTTCTCCCTTAACTGCACCGATAACAGCGTTGCGGCGGCTTCTTCATTCATCGCGATTGCTTCCAGTCGCTTGCACATCAGTCGTCCTGGAGCCTCGATGGGAAGGAACCCTTCGGTGTGAAGATGTTGGAGTTAGTGTTGTCGGGGTAGTCAGCATCGATATGCTGGCTACCACCGGCATCTGGTGTGACGAAATGTAGTATATCTGATGACCGATTGTTATTTTCTGTTGAATCTATGTATAACACTGTGAATATTTTATGTAACCTTCCGAAGTGTACTCTCTGTGATTCTTTGTGAACTTACGAAGCCCAGCGAGGCTCATGCTACATAGGTATGTGATTCAAGTGTGAAACATTAATAAGTGGTTCTGGTGAACATAAGGACACCATAATAAATCCTTTGTGGTGGCAGAAAAGGTGCATTCATTGGTAATTAACTCCGCTAACACCAATCACGGCCAGCTGTTCAGATTGCTGTATCTGGGACAACCTGGGCGTTCGTGACATCTGGCGATTTGGTTTTATAAACTTCCTAAAAATCACGGTCAACGATGGAACAAAGTTGTTTAAATGTGGAAGTGTGTACGGACTCACGGCCAGCAGCGCAGGCAGATATCTGCAGAGAGTTGAAATCTTTTCAGCAGATTTTTACGAGATGAAGATAACAGATCTAAAAGGTAAATTGTTTAAGTGTGTACACATGAATCCGCATGCTCATCGGGACTTTCAATTGTTGGTGAAATAGTTGCAGAAATTGCATCTGAAGTATGGTTACATAGGTGTGTACCCAGCTTTACTGTTTAAAATTTGAAGGAATGACTATGCCCATTTCTATCACTACACAAGCACTTGTATTGTCTTCTCTTTGCAGGACAGTGAGACTTTTCCAAAGTCTTTCATACGTATATATATTGTTTGTTATGTTGAATTCATAGATAAAACATATACATAGGCTATGAATATTATGATAAAAGGTGAAAGCCTCCCCTTTAAAATTCCTATGTTCGCTCATTGGGGTGGGGGTCAGTTTGTGCTATTCCTACTTTTTTGAAATCTTGAGGGAAGGAACATGGGGAACAAGAGCGGGGGGACTGGGTGACTGAATTCACATTGTGGCTGCCTCACCCCAAGCTATGTACTGATGTGATTGTGTCATTAGAGCAGGGTGCGGGGCAATGGTATGTGGATGTGATGACACTAATCACATCATCAAGGCACTACCCACTTGACAAGAGATAAGTGGTATCCTAGAAGGTGGCTTACAGTCATTCAGGAGAGTAGGACTGTATGTTGTGGTAACAATTCATAATATACTCTGTCAGGTGAAAAAAGAAAAAAACACACCAAATGTAAGTGAATCTTACTTTGGACGCAGTTTCTTTATTGTAGGATATTGTCTGGGTTGTGAGAATAGGTAATTATGCAAAAATTACATGAATATACTACAATTTTACAATTTAAACAAACAACTCTCAGATCTGTATCTAAAGAGGTTGGATGGTAGTCAAGATACCTTCATCCACAAAATGAGAACCTACCGCCGAGACCTGTGCTTGCTGCTCTCCTCTCTCTCTCTTTGTCGTTGCTCCTCACGGAGCTTTTCTTCTCTGTCCCAGCTGCTCTCACGACTGTGCATATACTTGCGCTCATAATCATAACTTCTTCCACGACTGTAATTTTTGTAACGATCACTTTCACTGCAAGGTAAACAAAAGTCCATCATACATTCAGTTAAACTACAGGAATCTAATTCCACAATAGACAAGAGGGAATGCGAAATTCCACAGGACTCAACACAGCTGTATACAGTGCGTGAATGATGAGTAACTTATATTATACCCAGCAGAATCGAGATCATAACTCTACGTTAGAGTGGACCAGTCACTATACAATAACGTTTCTTACTTTATATAATTGAAGAAACATATATACAAATGTACAATTAACATTTTTAAACATCAAACAATATTGTTTATTCTTTGTATTTCTGAACAGAAATGGGTATAGAGGGAAATGGGGGTGAGGGGTGGAATAGGGAAAATAACAGAATGAATTTAAAAAAATGTATATGGGCAGCACAGTAGCCTAGTGGTTAGCACTTCTGCCTCACAGCACTGGGGTCATGAGTTCGATTCCCGACCATGGCCTTATCTGTGTGGAGTTTGTATGTTCTCCCTGTGTTTGCGTGGGTTTCCTCCGGGTGCTCCGGTTTCCTCCCACACTTCAAAAACATACTGGTAGGTTAATTGACTGCTATCAAAAATTGACCCTAGTCTCTCCCTCTCTGTCTATCTCCCTGTCTGTCTGTGTGGGTGTGGGTGTGTGTGAGTGTGTGTCTATATTAGGGAATTTAGACTGTAAGCTCCAATGGGGCAGGGACTGATGTGAATGAGTTCTCTGTACAGCGCTGCGGAATTAGTGGCGCTATATAAATAAATGATGATGATGATGTATTATGATATGAGGATAATTCAAGTATCAGCAGAGCCTATAAATAGCTTTAGTATACAGTAGTAGAAATAGTTTATAAATGTTGAAAGCTCACAGCTTGGATGGTCTTGTAGGGGTGGCATCATGTATGCTCAATAAGTAGGTTTTGAATGGACAATTCAAGGAGGAGTTGGCACCCTTGGAAAAATCAAGCAGCTTTGTCTCTCCCTAAAGTACTAAGGAGCCCACATGGCATCAAATTTGGGTTGTATATTAGGTAAAGTATATGTAATGTTCTCCATGCATGTGATATACCAGATGAAGTTTCTGGCAGTTGGAATAAAGGGAGGTTCTAGTTGTTCACAATTTTTATCTATTAGAGATATTGCGGCTGTAAGCATGTAGTAGACCAGTTTTATAGTTTGGTTTCTCTTGTGGGGAGGGGGTAGAAGAGTAAAAGGTCCATCTTTAGGTACTAATTGCTCAGATATTCAATTGATGAGAGTGTGTTTTACCTGAATGATACGTGGACAAGTCCACCAGTTGTAGAGAAGTGTGCCCTGTGGCCACAGTTTCATCAACAGTTTGAGTTAGAATTTTGAGTATAGCACTCTCTCTAATATAGGTTATATGCCATTCCTTTAATCACAGTTAATATTGACCTGGTGGCTATACCGTCTTTCACTTCTTCCCAGCAGTATTCAAGGGGCAGCTCTAAGTGCCTCTACCACTCTTTCATGGTGACCCTGAGAGGTAAGGGTAATCTTGATGAGTAGATTGTGGAGATCATACCTTTATGTATTAGAAACATTAGACAATTTTGTAGAAATTGGGTTAGGTTTCTTAGACTATCTACTGGGGGAACGTTCTTAAGTGACAAACGTGAAAGAACTTGAAGAACAGGGGTCTGAACAAGATAATTTTTGCTGGATGTCATGTAAAAATGCCCAGTTTAGTACAATAACATTATCTACATCAAAAATATATTTAAAAAAAATCTGCCTTAATCTCATGCTAGCGATTTGTTCCAAACAAGACTATCTACTACCTGATCACCAGGTGTTCTAGATGCTTCAAAGGAAAGAGGCCCCTCTCACTATGCATGAGCTGTCATCAGCGAGTTATGGATGTTTCTTTATATGTTTAATAAATGGTCAACTATTCATTTTATGCACAAGTGGTCCATTTGTCAATCATTAGGGGAATTTTGTATGGGTGTACAGCACACCAGAAACTTTCAACGCTGTAAAGTTGTGTGTATGAACTTTGTTTTCTTATACAGGTTTGTTTGACATGCACCTCACTACTCTCTTCTGCTGTTAATGCTCGGTTTTGCTAAGACTGTCACACTTCAAACTTGGTCTGGCTGAAAAACCCTGTGCTGCTGTTGACATTTCAATGCTTTGATTGGCTACAGGTTTCTTTTAGTCTGACCCAATTTATGTTTGGCACATCAGTGTGTAACAAATTCTGGAGAATGGACCATAAACAAATGCACCTAAAACAGCATAAGACAGTGCTTGCTTTTGTCTTGGCTACACTGGTCCTACAAAATACATAAATAAAGTAAACATAGAAGAGACCTACATCTTATAGTTATTCTGGTTCCTCACACTGTCCATCTCACGCTCACGCTGTCTCCTTGGTGTCCAGTCATTTCCTCTTAGACTGTTGGTACCTTTGTCTAATGTGGTCACCCAAGAGCTCTGAGCATTGGAGACAGGATGGTAATTCATCATACCTGGCCCTGCAAGGATACGACCACAAGAATTCTAGTTTTACAAGCCTGAAACCATCAAAGTTAAACTTGATGATAAGTGTACAAAAAGTTGAAAGCGAGCACACACACCGATATTGTATTGAGTATTAAATATCTGCCTTGATAATGGTTTACATTCAAACAATCTTAGTACACAAATGTCTGCCTATGCAGTCCATACACACGGCAGTGGTAGACATCTCAAGAAGATGATGTAGTTTTCTCTCTCGGGAATGACAGATGTGTATTTCAGGTCTGTCAGTGTGAAGAGGACAATAGATCTCTATGCCATGCTATTACTCCAATGGTCTTCTTGAATTTTATTATGTTCAGAAAGCAACTTAAGAAAATATCTGCATGGAAAAGGTCTTTAAGCTACCAAAAAAAATAAAAAATTATGCATTTAAGAATTTAATGGGGATCCGGCACAAATTGATCAATACACTGAAAAGATCATTGAAAGTCATGTTTTATAGGGAACTAATTAGAAAGACACTCGATGAAAAGCTAGATATTATAATAAGTACAATAAAAAACTAAAGAAAAAAAGGGAAATGAAACAAAGGTTATTCAATACATCCTCTATTGCAAATATCACTTCTAAAAGTATTGTACCATAAAATATTGAATACATGCCATTTCTCCTTCACACTAGTTGGGGGACACTGCTCACCTTGGGGTATAGAGGGCGCTGTGGGAGTAATGTAACAAAAAACACTTGTCTAGCCTGCTCCCCTCCATGTCCCCTCCACAGAAAGAGCTCAGTTTTTTTCTTAGTGCCTACAGAGTAGGGCACTTTGAGACGCTTTAGTGCTGCCCCACCTGATTTATGTAGGGCTCCCTGGCAAAAGGGTCACCTGGCCCTTCGGTAGTGTCCAGGACCCAGCCGCTTCCAGGGAGGCAATGCGGGCCATCCCGGGAGCCGCGGTCGCCCGTGACTGCTGTGGAGGTGGACCTGCTTGCGGTCCTGTTTCCCAGCCTGTCTGTCGGCATTTGGAGGAGAAGTTGCGGTGCAAACCAGTAGTGAGGCATATTATGCTGGTGGGGAGCTGTCGCTGGAGCGCAGTCCTCACAAGGGTCTGATGTGTGTTTTTTACTGCAATTACAAATGTATGTTTTTTGCTGATTTTGTGCAGGCCAGCAGAGTTAAGTGGGTGTGGTTAGGTAATAATTAACTCACCTGTTTTTTCCAGGCCTCTTATCAGCCATTTCCCACTCTGCCTTCAGGACACTCAGACACAGACACAACCCTTTGCTGTTTCTTATATCTCTTTCAGTGTTTGTGTTTTCTATCTGCTGTACATCCTGTGGGGGTACATTACAGAACACTTCTGGTTGGAGTCTTAGCTGAAGCACTGTATTATTGTGTATTTCTATAGTGTTACAGTGTGCCATATACTGTACAGTTAATTCTTTGTTATAAGATAGTTCTACAGTGTGTCTCTCATTTATCTTTCTGTTTTGCAATATGTCAGAAAGAGGGACCGGGGCCAAATCCAAGGCTGTCTCTGTAATGTACTACACCTGTACTAGGTGTGAGTCCAAATTGCCTGGTGGACGGTCAGACCAGGGGGGCCTGTGCCCCACGGTATGTGAGGCAGAGGACCTGGGCGGGCACTTACTTGTCTGCGGATGCTGCGGACATTGTGGAACCAGCATGGGATAAGGAGATGGCACGGTCTATTGCCAAATTAAGGAGAGGCAACCCATGCCTGGGGATGGTAGGTGCTGATACCTTTTCCTCTTCTCCGAGTACACAGTCCTCAGAATGACATTCCTTCGCAACAGACGTCTCAGTTGCTGCAGGGTGGTCCAGGGGTCTCCCAGGAGCCTGTTTGGATGAGTAGTTTGGAAGGGTCTATGCAGGGGTTGACCAGTGTGTCTAATTCCCTTCAAAAATTGTTCCATTTGAGTATGGCAGGTGAACGGCGTAAACGCTTGGATCTGCCTATTGCCCAGGAGTTAGTAGATTTGGACACAGATCCATCTGAATTGGGAGATGGTGATGTTCTAGAGGATTCTGACTATCATCATCATTTATATATACAGCGCCACTGATTCCGCAGCGCTGTACAGAGAACTCATTCACATCAGTCCATGCCGCATTGGAGCTTACAGTCTAAATTCCCTAATATAGACACACACTCACACGGAGAGAGAGAGACTAGGGTCAGTTTTGATAGCAGCCAATTAACCTACTAGTATGTTTTTGGCGTGTGGGAGGAAACCGGAGCACCCGGAGGAAACCCCCGCAAACACAGGGAGAACATACAAACTCCACACAGATAAGGCCATGGTCGGAAATCGAACTCATGACCCTAGTGCTGTAAGGCAGAAGTGCTAACCACTAGGCCAGAGTGCTGACTATGAGGATTTGCCCACAGATGGAGGAGGATATGTCCAATAGACAGGGCATTGAGGACCTTATCCTGGCAGTGCGACAGGTTCTTAACATATTGGATGGGAAACAATCTGTATCACAGGCCTCCATGTTTAAAAGGGCAAAGAAAAGAACGGTTTTCTTGACTCTTTCTGCACAACTGTTGGAAATTTGGGACGAGGCCACACTTAAGCCTGAAAATAAATTTCAGATTTCCAGACAATACAAACTTTTCTACCCTTTTCCAGATTCGGAGGTAGGATCATGGGAAACTCATCCCAGTATCAATGCTCCTATTGAACACTTGGCGAAGTCTACTGGTCGCTTATAGACAGTACTGACAAAAAGTGTGAAGCAATTTTGAAATTGATTTATTTAGCATCTGGGGTGTCCCTGCGCCCGGCTTGGGTTGTTAAAGCTGTTGAAAAATGGGCCACTACCCTTCATGCAGGAATTGAGTCTGGCATGGCTAGAACTGAGTTGGCTCCTCTGGCAGAGCATATTAAAAATGCTGCTGGGTTTTTAGTAAATGCGGTTCTGGATGCAGGTCAGGGGTTGTCAAAAACCTCTTCCTTAGCAGTGGCAGCTAGGCACACATGGTGATTAAGATCTTGGGAGGCGTATGCTGATTCCAAGAAAGCTTTGTAATCTGTCCCACATGACGGAGCAGCTTTGTTTGGTTCTCTTTTAAACAAATTCATCGCTCAGGCCACAGGGGGGGAAGAGCGCTCTTCTTCCGGTAGCTGCGCCAAAAGCAAAAGGGAGGCGTTTTCACTCCTTTTGGTTTGTTGGTCGCTCAGAGGTGGTTCTTCCAGAAGCCAAGCCCCGGTTACAAGGGGAAGGGGGCAAAGAGGCAGACAGGCCTGGACAGTATGTCCCCCTGCCCATAAGCCAGCAGACAAACAAGCAGCATGACTTCTTGCATCCTCCACAGGGGGCTCCGATGGTGGGAGCGTGCCTCTTTCAGGTGCAGTGGCTAAGGTCCACAACAGACGCCTGGGTGAAAGGTATAGTGTCCAGGGGATACATCTTGGGCCTAGTGGGAGCACCTGCACAGCCTTTCATGACTACAGCTTTTCCCAGGGAATCAGAGAAAAGACAGGCTTTGCAGGGGGCAGTAAAGTCACGGAAGATATTTTCTCTCTAAATCGCATCTCAGTACTTCCGTGTATGAAGCTACTGGGTCGCATAGTTTCCTCGTTCGAGGCTCTGCAGTTTGCTTGTTTGCATTCGCACAAGTTTCAACAGGAGATTCTGGCAAAGTGGTCAAGGTCGGATCACCGCTTAGAAAGGCAGTTCTTTCAGTTGTCGCAGACAACATACCTGTCTCTTCTCTGGTGGCTGAGGAGGGACATCCTAACACAGGGGCGTCCTTTCTCGGTGTGGGACTGGACCATGGTAATGACGGATGCCAGCTTGTTGGGGTGGGGTGCAGTCACTCCACCTCTGATTGCAAGGGACCTGGACGCCGGAGGAAGCACGGTTACCCATAAATGTTCTGGAACTACAGGCAGTATTCAATGCTCTATTTCACACACAGTCCTTCCTGGCACCTCGCCTGATCCGAATACAGTTGGACAATGCCACGGCGGTAGCTTACATAAATCATCAAGGAGGAACAAGGAGTCCTCTTGCCATGAAGGAAGTGTCAAAGCTCATGAAATTGGCGGAATAACAGGTTACTGCAATTTCAGCGGTGTTCAATCCGGGAGTGGACAACTGGCAGGCAGACTACTTAAGTCGGCATGCACTTCACCCAGGCGAATGGTCGCTCCATCCACAGGTGTTTTCTCAAATAGTCCTCCGGTGGGGTCAGCAAGAAATAGACATGATGGCCTCGCGGCAAAACCGCAAGGTAGAAAGGTATTGTGCCAGGTCAAGAGACCCTCAGGCGTTCTTAGTGGATGCTATGATGGTACACTGGAACTTCAAGTTGGTGTACCTTTAGCCTCCACTTCCAATGCTGCCACGGATATTGCAGGAAGTGAAAGGCGAAAGGGTTCCAGTGATTCTACTGGCACCAGATTGGCCGAGAAGCGCGTAGTACTCAGATATTCTAGACATATCGGTGGATCGACCTTGGCGTCTGCCTCTCAGGAAGGATCTTTTCAGTCAAGGTCCATTCTTTCATCGGGACCTAGATCGACTGGCTTTGTCGGATTGGAGGTTGAATCCTTGATTCTGAAAAAGGGTTTTTAAAGAGTGTGGTTAAAACCATGATCCAGGCGAGAAAACAGTCATCAACATTTATCCCCGCATTTGGAAAGCATATATATGTTGGTGTGAGAAGATCAAAGTGCTACCATTTCTTTTTATTTAGCCAGGGTGTTGGCTTTTCTGTAAGATGGTCTGGACAACGGATTGAAGTTGTTGTCCCTTAAGGTGCAGATAGCGGCGTTGTCGGTGTATTTTCAGAAAAGTATTGCTCTGTTACCGGAGGTGCAGACTCTTCTACAGGGTGTACTTCATGTACAATCGACTTTTGTTCCACCAGTGGCTCCGTGGTACCTAAACTTGGTCCTTTCGGCAGTTAAAAAGTCGCCCTTTAAACCTTTGAAGTCTGTTTCTTTTAAACTTCTCTCGTGAAAAGTGACCTTTTTGCTGCCCATTGCTTTGGCCAGATGGGTTTCGGAGTTGACAGCCCTGTCGTGTCAGGCTCCTGTTCTGATTTTCCATGATGATCGTGCGGTGCTTAGAACTAAGCCTTTGTTTTAACCAAAGTTGGTCTCGAGGTTTCATATAAATCAGGATATTGTTCTGCCGGTTCTTCCTCAGGATTCGCTGGCGCCTGGTCAGGATTCTTCTAGTCCTGTATGACGATCGTTAACGTGGATGGCCGACAACAAAGCAGACGGTGGCTAGAAGAATCACCGCTACTATCCGGCAGGCGTACATTTCAGAGGTCTCTCAGGTTACTTAAGGTCTTACAGCTCATTCCACGAGGTCGGTTAGCGTCTCTTGAGTGGCATGGCATGGGGCCTCGGCTGAGCAGTTGTGTAGGGCAGCTACTTGGTCTTCTGTTCATACATTCACCAGGTTTTATTGTTTCCATGTCTTTGCTTCAAAAGACGCAAGTTTTGTACGTAAAGTTTTACGTGCCGCTCATTCTGAGCATTCCCACCCATAGGGGCAGCTTTGGAACGTCCCCAAGGTGAGCAGTGTTCCCAAACTAGTGTGAAAGAGAAAATAGGATTTTTGTACTTATCATAAAATCTCCCTCTCTGAACACGAGTTAGGGGACACTGCGCTCCCACCCTTTGTTCTGACAGTTCTGTTGGTTGTGTTTTCACCCTCTATTGTGGTTTGATTAGTAAATAAACTGAGCTCTTCCTGTGGAGGGGGCACAGAGGGGAGGGGAGCAGGCTAGACAGGTTTTTTTTAGTGTCATTACTCCCACAGAGCCCTCTATACCCCAAGGTGAGCAGTGTCCCCCCAGGATAAAACTATAATGGAATTCTATTGTAAAACAAAAACAGTGTAAGCAATACATGGGAATCGCATGGGCTTTATTTTATAGACTCATATCTGCCATATATTTTCAGTTTGCTATAATATAAAAATTCCCTCCATGTATTTATTTTTAATTGTAGGAGAAGCAGACATGAATGTATCAACATTAAGTGGGTGTAACTTCAGTTTTCAATGCAGTAAGCAACTAGACCGACTAACTGGGCAAGTGCAACCAGTAATAACCCAACGAGCTATAATATAATAAAGCCATCAATGGAAGAAAATTATTACTCACCGGAAGAGAAGTAACTGTGGCTAGGTGGTGGTCTACTGTTATAGGTAACAGGGGGTCTTTAAAAGAAATGCCACAACAACTTATTATTAAAAAACAAACAAAAACAAAAAAACACATTACAGTAAGAAATGAAGTTACAGACAAGAACTAAAACTTACCCATTGGGGGGTGGGATGTGTATAGTAGGTGGGGGTATAAGTGGCGGAGGGAGTAGTGCTAGAAATTCAACAAGCCAAAACAGTGAAAATGTACATTGATGCACAGACTCCAACAGTACTTATTGCTGAATATAACTGCAGGTAGGTAGATGAATATAAAAGCAAGGATTTTGGAATTATATGCAAACAACAAGTAGATACAAGCAAACATAACAGTATATCTAAATGAAATAAAAACAATAAGGAAACAATGAGGTACATAGTCAGTAGAGTAATACTGCAAAATAATGAAAAGCTAAAGATTGAATTTAATGTGCTAGAGGATCACACATATTTGTAATTATGCCAAGAATATATAACAAACATGTCAGAGATATAAATCTATTATAGCATAAACAAAGCTCCTAGCTGAGCGACAGCGAATCAGACTCATAAATATGTCAATGTGTATTAAACATGAGAATATTTATTAATCTTGATTGATTAAGCAAGGCTAAGTCTATACTGTGACATTTTCTCCATTTACTAAAATTTGTGCTATGTAGTAGCCTATTATCCGTGGGCTTATAGTCACCTGGAGGGGGCAAGGCTGGTGGGAGCTGGGTGCCCGGAGGGGGACGCTGGAAGAAAAGGGGAGGCGGAGGAAGTCTATTGAATGGTGGATGATTTGGGGCAATGGTTGGTGGAGGTAGAAGAGGTGGAGGAGGCTGTTGATGCTGCGTCATGGAACGGGGTTTGTATTCCTGATTTCCAACCACCTTTAGGAGGAAATAAACATTTAAAATTAAGATCATATCTACAGGATACTAGTTCAAAAATACAATGTACTAAAATAGGATATACCAGGAACATCCAGCTGCTTCGTATGTGCAAAACAAAAAATGTATTCTAGATTATATCTGGAATCACTCATCCATATATGGTCCATATGTACCTTGGATAATGACTTTAACTAGGACAGCAGATGCGGATTGTGACAGTAGCATTTACCATGTAGTGCTGTACAAAAATATTAACATTAATACAGCAACATACATCAACTTATACCTACAACCTTACAGCAAGGGTAACCAATAACAGATTCAATTGGCTGCAATGTTCCTCAGAGTGCATTTTCACTGCTACTGCGTTATTTCCAATGTGTGCGAGGTGTCTCGCGCCCGTTCCGGTGGCACCTCGTGTGGATTTTTTTTACAATTGACCTAAATATTGGTGAAATAAATTTGCAGTCAGTCTTGTTACCTCAATGGGAAGGTCATCTGACTCTGGAATGTCCCATCTCCTGCCTTCAACTCTGGTGATATTACAGATCTCTCCACCAATTTCATGAATGGCCCCACCCTGTTTCCTAAAAATAAACCACATAGAGTGTTCTTCATAGTACATATCACAATGAATAGCTATATTTACAAGAGAGTAAATGACTGGGAAATAGGTATGGTGGAAAAGAAATGCTGTCTAGGAAAACAAGTTGTTCTAACTAAGGCTGGGTACACACTGGAGCTTTTTTGTCCAATCATCGAGCAAAACAGCCGACATACGACCGTTCGTTCGGATGTTGGCTTAGGGTGTATAATTACATGATGGTCGAAAGCCGCTCCAAAGTGCCGTTTGTCGGTTCATTTGGTTGGTCGTACTGCTTAATAATCTCGATCCAATCACCTTACAATCATGTAATGTGTATAAGTTTGCAATCGATCCACGATTAACTGTCGAAAGTTCCTAAAGCTGCGACTCCTTTTGGGGATGTGTGTATGTAAATTGCTGATGCTTGTACGTCTCCCACGTAGTGCGGTGTCCGCACATCAGTGAATTGGTAATTAGCTGAACATACTGAACATTAATTGACATGCTCGGCCCATTATTTAAATTTCTTGGTGATCTCGCTACAAGGACCACACATATAGTTTCAGTGTGTACAAAAACCAAATCTTTTAACACGACAATATGACTGTTAAAAGTCACTGCCCTGACGGTCTTTCATTAAGTGTTTAAAACGTGTCTAGTGTGTATACATAAATTACCCGAGCGATCGGACCTTCAGTTGTTAGTAAAATCGTTGTAGATAACACGTTTGTCGGAAAATTCTACAGTGTGTACCTAGCCTAACTGCTGGTTAGTGTAGCTATTTACAGCAGAACACATGGATAGGCATGTTTGTGAGGAGTTCAGATCAAGAAGACTAGTAGGTATCAAACTGGGAGTGGAGAGAGAAAAAAAAAATTGCAGGTCTTTTATTGGTTGCAGAATGTTCCATTTTCCAGTTAAAAGTACAATTGTGACAGAAAAGAAATAAAAATATAAAAAAAAAATGAAAATAACTAAAAACTTTAAGTCTGACCAACTAATTTGTATTGAACACGTTTGAGTTCTATTATTATTATTTATATAAAGAAGTTATCTTTACCCATTTGGGGAGGTTTCTAGTATTCGTTTTCCTTCTACGCAAACCGGACTTTTAAACAAATCAGTATTTTGACAACCATTTTCTTCTACTTTCTCAGCATTACCCATTCTGCCTTGCTGCACCTGTGTGTGTAAAATACAAACTTTACTTTGTGAAACAAAAAAGATTTGCTTGACAAGGGACTACAAAATAAATACAAATAGCAACAGAAATTCTAAAATGTAAAATATGATTTATTTTATACATTTCAAAAAAATCCTTCAATGTTTAGGAGAACATACAAATTACATATATTAGTAACATACATTAAACAGACCCTGTGAGGGATTCTGCAAGACTCCTTTCAAACATTTGTTAACTTACCAAATAGCATCAATTTATTACCATTGTTTGGGATGGCAGGATTCATACTTAGAAAAGGGCAAGGTGAAGTCTACATTTGACTAGGAGTTGTGACACATACACCATGAGATCATATTACTAGTAACTTCACTTGGTTTGAAAATAAAACTGCAGGTTGCATGACACCTGTGGGGAAAAATTATCTGCAAAGTATCCAGAATGTTCCACAGGCCTATGATTGGTTGACTGAAGACTATAATGCACACAAGAAAAAAATGGGACTGTATCTATGCATGCCAGGGCTGGACTGACAATCTGGCATTTGCCAGAAGGGCATGTCCGGATCCCTGCGCTTCTGAGTCCCGCTACTTTTACTTTCGCGCGGGTGCTCGATGTGACGTCATGCGCAGCTGCGCAGGAGCCTTAGCAATCCACGGTCTGTTGAGAGCGCAGAGTGCTGAGGTGAGTTATCCACAGTGGTGTTCTCAAGGAGTCTCTATTCTTTTTTTTTGCATTCCTTTCGGGGATAGGGAAAATGGTGCAGGGGGGATAGTGACAGGTACTGCAGGGGGGGGGGAAAGAGAGTAAGTAAAAAAGGGGGAAGTAAGAGTGAGTGAAAATGTCTGCAGGGGGGAGGATTAAGAATCAACTGAGGAATACTGTATCCTAGGACCATTTGGATTCTTTCATGCTGATGGCTACAGAAAAAGACATTCTCATGAGTCTTGATGTGAAAGGCATAATCAACAGTTGCAGAAAAGAGTGAAGTCCTGTGAAGTCAACACATTCCTTAAAAGCTCACCATGCCCACATATTTTGCAGGGATGTTAGGGTTAGCTCTTCTATGGGGGGAAATCACAAGGTAAAAATAAGCTTAAGTGATATGTAAAGGATACAACATTTATATCACTCCTCGTCAACACTGGAGAGATCAGAAGCAATACACCGTTTTATAATTCAGTACAATGTTGTATCCTTTAGATATTGCTTAAGCTTATTCTTACCATGTGATTTCCAAATAGGTCTCTTTGGATTATTTTAATACTTGAAGGTAATTTAATTCTGTATTAAATATACCTAATAAAAGTTATCAAAGGTGACAGTAGTCATAAAGGATGTGGGAAGTCCAGGAGCAGAGCCTCTTGTACCTGGTGGAAGGAGTCATGTTGGAGGGGCTGCTGACTTATGGTTTGTTTAACTTGCAGTAAATATGTACTTTATTGCAGTTCTGTGCAATGTTTTACATGTTAATTATACTTGTTATTTAAAATACTTAAGTTATTTTTTGTTTGATGCTGTGGCTTACATATAGTATGTTATGATTCAATAAATGACAATGGCCATTATGTCTCAAAAAAAATTACTGTCTTATATGGTTCAGGGGGAAGTAGCATGGACACATTATACATTGTATTTTAACTATATATATTTTAAAACATTATGGTTTTGTGCATTTTCACAGTGCTCCAGGTGATTTGCACAATAAGAGAATTGATCAGGGTGGGCAGAAAAAGCGTGATACACAAGTTTGTGCTGATGCTTCATGTTGCACTGCACCAGCAACGTCACTTCAGCATGCAACAATATCGTGCATGGAGCCCACCTGGGCCTGTGTGTTTTAAATCCCAGAGCTGATTTTTAGTCCCAGTGCATGCACTATATACCTAGGAACCAATGTGAGTGCTAATTTTTTTGATTAAAGCTCATTCCTTGAAAGGATTTTAGGTGGTATTCTTGCATTTTTCCAAATTAACACAGAACATGAATGGCATATAATAGGATATTATTTGGTATACAGAGTTTTATGAATCATACACACATACAATAATCTCAGCCAAAAAGTGGAGTGGGGAGGTATAGCAGAATATATTAAGAGTGGTATCTCTTCCATTGGAAATGTGCCTATTTGTAGGATCAATTACTATAAAAACACTTAGTTGAACATAAGGACAGATATTATTCTGCTCCAAAAACTTTTGGTTCTATGGTTTCGGCAGCTGGTATGGTGTATTGGTTCCATGACTGATGTGAAATGGAATATTAAATATAGACACCAAAGGATGAGAGACCCCTAGTGCCCAAATTATCATGGCTGGCAGGACAAAGTGGGTCTTGTAATTCCACAACAGCTGGAGAGCAACAGGTTGCTGAAGCTTAGAAAGGAAGGTTCACATAATTCTATACATATATATTCACTCATAGCCGATTTTATGTGAAATTTACTGTACAGTTATTTTGTTCTCCTTGCTGTGTGGGTGATATATGTTGTCCAGTCCAAACTGAAGCCTCCTCTGCTTCTCACAATACACTTTCCACGTTGCTTCATTAAACCCATAATTGAAGTAATCAGAAAGGTCAGCACCTTAAAATAAACAAACAACCAAAAAAAACAATATAAATAGAGAACTGAATAAAAGCAAAACATCTATTTAGCTGTGCCAAGTACTGGTAGCCATGTAGTAGTTTAGTTAAATATCCACTCTACCTTAAAACTATCACCTGTGCC